>NC_063365.1:15353281-15391880 GCF_021869965.1 Rhincodon typus | reverse complement strand
GCCTGCTGTGTTCATCCAGCTCTACACCTTGTTATCTCAGTGCTCCAGAGATGTATTGAACCTGTTCTAAATCTTAGCCGCTAAAACCACTACCTAAAGTTTACGTTACAATCGCGATTATATTCCAGAAGTACTTAATTAACTACAAAGCGCTTTGGGATCTCCTGAAATTAAGAAAGGCACCACATAAATGCACACCTTTTCTTTCATAGCAGTCATAATACACTGACTTTAGTTAGCGTTTGCAACAATTCCTAAACATCTCCAAAAATGAACTAATATTATAGAAAATAAAATGTCAACAATACGATTTCATAATTCTGTTACGTGATTATTCGTATCTTGTTCAGCTTCTGTAGAAAGATACACTATAAATAAGGCACATGTATATATTGATTAAAGCAAAACACTGGGGATGTTGGAAATCTGAAACAGAACACACTGGTGAAAGTCAGTAGGTCTGGCAGCGCCTGTGGAGAAGGGGACAGATTTAACGTTTGGAGTCTAGTATGACTCTTTACGACAAGGATATAGCCCCCGTCCCTCAGATCGCATTTATCTGAAAGCCGGTCACTGTAACGTACATTTGAAAAACGAACAGGAGCAAACAGGTACGGCTTAGAGTTGAATTTAGCAGCTTAGATTTATCGTATTTATTTCAGATTAAAGCTAAGAAGTCGGAATGAATTTCGTTTACAAATTGCTTTTGTAACACCGCGATTGGTAACAATCGATTAAAATAAACACTGATACAGTCCATTAAAATGTACGATCGGATTCGGTTCTGGGAGACAGGCCAGTTTTCTCTGGAGAATGAGAGTGGGACTTTATCATATTTTCTCCGACACATCTTGCCTTCCGCCCAACCCAAGGTTGCTGTGTTCATCCAGCTCTACACCTTGTTATCCAAGGTTGCGTCAGGCAAGATTACTGTTAATGTGATTCGATATAATCCCAAACTGTGGACTGGTCTGGTGTGAAGCCAAACGCTTTGCCTACGTTGAAGCAATCATGGACCTAATTTGGAATACGTTCTGTCTTCTGCTGGTCTGTTGTACTAAAGCAACAGTTGCTTCCTGTGTGTCAGAATGTTCTTGTAGAAATGACAGCTTTGGAAGGTGAGAGGCAAGTTCATATTGTTATCTCAATACCATTTCGTGAGATTTGCCGTACCTTTTATTTAAACAAAGGATAGTTTGTAGAAACATGTTTCTTTTTGCTTTGCAGAAGTTTGATCTGCATGCCTTCCTCTTTGCAAAGAATACCCGAGGATATCCCACTCGATATCAGAAAGATCCGAATCGAAAACTCCCATCTGGCAGAATTACCTCGCGGTGCATTCTCCAGAATCCGTGCCTTGGAATACCTGTGGCTGAATTTTAACCAGATCACACTCATGCATGTGAAGAGCCTGCAGCATTTGCACGATCTGTCCGAGCTAAGGCTGCAAGGGAACAAACTGCGTTCAGTACCATGGACAGCTTTCCAGGAATGCCCAGCTTTGAAGATTCTGGATCTGAAGCACAATCGACTGGACGTCCTTCCAGAATATGCGTTGAGGTATCTCACCAACCTGACCTTCCTGGACATATCCTTCAACCAGCTCACGGTGATTTCTCGAGATGTGTTCTTAAACTGGCCGGTTTATCAGAGAACACAGCAGCCTGGGGATCAGGGGAGCAGTAATTCCAACGCGGTACTGGCTCTTCATGATAACCCCTGGCTCTGTGACTGCCGCCTTAAAGGTTTTGTGCAATTTATCAAATCCATCAGCCCCCCTTTGATTTTGATGAATTCTTACCTATCCTGTTCAGGTCCAGAGTCCAGGACCGGGAAATTTTTTTACGAGGTGGAACTAAAGAGTTGCTTTAAGCCATTGGCAACGGCCGAGATCACGAACGTCAGCGTTTCACTCGGAGAGGAGGTTCATTTATTTTGTGAGGCAAAAGGAAATCCTACCCCTACGGTGTGGTGGACAAATGGTGGGAAGATCATTCGGAAGTTTAATGGTATGACCAACAAGCTATTGTCACGATCTGAAAGTTAACTTTTTGTTTCCATGTACAATAGCAATTAAAACTGTACTCAGAAATGAAATTTTACGAAATTTTTATGAGACAGCTTTGAAACTAACAGTTTGGGTTACAGGGTACAAAAAGGATACATTAATGATGTATAATTGAATTACATTAAGTTTATTTGTATAAATAATGTTCCCAAATCATTGGTAATGAATAATATTGTCACACTTCCTGTAATTATCATGTTTACTTCCTGTCACACGTCGTCCCATTTTATTGCTAATAACCAGATTGCTATAAAACAGCAGACGGGACAACTCACCAGAAGGAAAGCCCTTAGATTTGTAGATATAGCAATGTAAATTTCATATGCCACATCAATGCAAACTGTAATTTCTGGGTCTGTAGTGAGCTGATAGAAATTTACAGAATTCAATTTGCGGTTAGTGAAAAACTAAAGCACCAAAACATATGGCTACCAAGATCATAGAAGTTGAACTCAATACACTTTGGACTATCTTCATCCAGGTATTCTTACATTCCCAAACATAAATTGATTTGTCAGAAAAGCAGTTTACCATTCAGTGACTTTGCTGTTCTGATCCTAGGCTCCATTGAACTGTTAGATTGATGGCGCGAAAACCAGTAACATTATAGTAACATATAGCACTGCTGCCTCACAGTGCCAGGGACCCGGGTTCGAATCCACCCTCGGGCAACCATCTGTGTGGAGTTTGCACATTCTCCCTGTGTCTGCGTGGGTTTCCTCCGGGTGCTCCAGTTTCCTCCCACAGCCCAAAGATGTGCAGGTTAGGTGGACTGGCCATGCTAAATTGCCCGTAATCTTCAGGGAGGTGTAGATTAGGTGGGTTATAGGGGGATAGGTCTGGGTGGGATTCTCTGAGGTTCAGTGTGGACTTGTTGGGCTGAAGGGCCTGTTTCTACACTGTAGGGATTCTATGAATATTCTCACTGGTCCAGTGGCTTCCAGTAATGCAATATAACATGAAATAAGCTGAGATAAGTAGGGTCTGCTAATGCCTAATGTTGAAATGATTTATTATAAACATTTATGATGCTCTCTAACTGTTTTCAAGCCATAGTACCAGTGTGTCATTGAATTCACTTAGAGTCATTGTTATAGAGATGTATAGCATGGAAACAAACCCTTTGGTTCAACTTGTTCGTGCCAACCAAATATCCTAAATTAATAGAGTCATAGAGTCATACAGCGCAGAAACACGTCGGTCCAACCAGTCCATGCCAAATATAATCCCAAACTAAACTAGTTCCACCTGCTGCTCCTTGCCCATATCCTTCCAAACCTTTCTTATTCATATATCTATGCAAATGTCTTTTAAACACTGTAATTGTACCTGCATCCACCACTTCATCAGGAAATTAATTCCACATGTGAACTACCCTCTGTGTTAAAAATTTGCCTCTTATGTCTTTTTTAAATCTCTCTCCACTTGCCTTAAAATGTGCCCCCTCGTCTTGAAATCCCCCATCTTATGGAAAAGACAATTAACATCAACTCTATCCACATGTCTCATTATTTTATCAGGTTACCTCTCAACCTCCTACACTCCAGTGAAAAATGTCCCAGCCTATCTAGCCTTTCCTTATAACTCAAACCTTCCATACCCGGCAACATCCTGGTAAGTTTCTTCTGAACCCTCTCCAGCTTGATAATATCCTTCCTATAACTGAGCAAGCAGAACTGAACATAGCATTTTGGGAAAAGCCAAGCACCAATGTCCTGTACAACCTGAACATAATGTCCCAACTCCTATACTCAAAGGACTGACCAAAGAAGGCAAGCGTGCCAAATGCCTTTTTAACCATCCTGTCTATATGTGATGCAAACTTTAAATAATTATGTACTGCACCCCGAGGTCCCTCTGTTCTACAGCACTATCCAAGACCCTACCATTAATTGTTTAAGCCCTTCTCTTGTTTGTTGTACCAAAATGCAATACATCCCATTTGCCAGCATTTGGTCCATATCCCTCTAAACCCTTCGCAGTCATATACCAACCCAGATACCTTTTAAATGTTGCAGTTGTACCAGCCTCAACCACCTTCTCTGACAGCTTATTCCATACAGGGACCATCCTCTGTGTGAAACAGTTGCCACTTAGTTCCTTTTTAGATCTGACCCCTCTCACCTATGTGCTCAGTTTTGGACTCCCCTACCCTGAGCGTACCCCTACCCTTGGCTATTCATCCTGTAATGCCCCACATGATTTTACAAACTTCTATAAGATCACCCCTTATCTTCCAACACTCCAGGGAAAATAGCCTCAGCCTATTCAGCCTCTCCCTATAGCCCAAACCGTCCAACCCTGGCAACATCCTTGTAAATCTTTTCTGAACCGTTTCACGTTTCACAACATTTTTTCTATAGCAGGAAGACCAGAAATGAAAGCAGTATTCCAATAGCAGCCTAACCAATGTCCTGTACAGTTGCAACATGACCTCCCAACTCCTATACTCAATGCACTGACCAATAATGGCAAGAATACTAAATGCTTTCTTCACTATCCTGTCTACCTGCAACTCCGCTTTCAAGAAACTATGAACCTGCACTCCAAGGTCTCTTTGTTCGGCAACACTCCCCAGGACCTTACCATTAAGGGTGAAAATCCTGCCTTGATTTGGCCTACCAAAAAGCAACATGGGATAAATTGGCTGCCAATCTCAAGTCAATACAATAATTTCAGGTGCACAGAAACTGATTTCACAGTTTCACTCAGGATTTGGAAACTTTCAAGCATATTAAGCCATTTAAGCTTCTGACCTGACCTATTTTAATTCCAACCCAGGATACAATTTCAAAAGTATCCAAACAATTGATAGGAGAATTTGGATAATTAATAAATTAGCATGTTTGGATGTGTTCCAACCTGCTCCCTCATGACATTATAAATGAAACTAATAAGGTCCAATCAGTGAACTTACCCAAGTTTTTGTTGCATTCGGGGTGAAATACAGTAACAAATCATGTAATGAATACAAAGTAATGAACAATTGCATTTGTATTGCGCCTTTCACAATTACAAGCCATAGCAAAGTACTTTGCAGTCAATTAAATATTTTTTGATTTGTAGTCATTGATGAAATGTAGGAAATGTTGTGCCTAATTCAGATACAATAAATTCCCATAAACAACAATCTTGTAACAACAGATCATCTGTTCTTATCATGTTGATTGAGTGATAAATATTGTGCAGGAAACCAATAGAATTATTCTCACGCAGTTTATCAAAATAATGTCAAGAGGTCATTGCCTGACTTGGGGAACAAGTCCTCAATTTAACAATATTTTTTTCTGAAAAATGGACCGTCTGACAGTTCAGCATTCCCTCAGAAGTGCTCTGGAGTGCCAGCCTAGACTTTTTGGGAGGGGAAAGTGCTAGTCCATATAAATAAATTTGAGGCAGTTTGGGCTGTGACTTTTATTATTATCCTTTGTGCTTATGGTGAGATTTTTTTGTGAGATTATTAAACAATCATTACAAAATTAAAAGAGTATTTTGCATTATTAGCTATGGAAATTAAGTAATTTAATACTTTGAGATGACTATGGTTATATAAATTCAGTATGTTTTTCAGTAGTATTGATTTAACCTCATCCCTTTCCTCATATTAATTTTGACTAAATATCTCCTAAATGTCAAGATTTTTTGTAATATTTTGGTTACTTACATTACGAATATAGAATTTTTACTATTAATGGAGATACTTGGCTCATAATTTGAGGGATGCTTCACTGCAGAGTTATTTCAACATCTATAATGATACTGTCTAACTGCCATATATATCTTTGTTGCATGTATATTACCATGCTAGGTGTGGAAGCGATTATTTGGTCTTCTGCTCCTCAGTATTGTCAGAATTTGTGTCTTTCTCAAGTAATTTCTCATGGTACACAAATACTTTTGACTTTGATTAATAAACAAATCTTTATTTTAATTACAGTGTCTTTCACAAATATTAATGAAGAGACAGTAAAGTCAGAGTTGGTGATTCCATCAGCTCACAGTATGATTGAAGGAAGTTACATCTGCATTACTACTAACTATCTTGGAAACTCATCTGTGCAGATCCTGGTGAACATTTTAACTTCAGAACCTTTACCTGACCCATCATTCTTGTCCCCTACATCTTCTGAAGAAGAGAACGTTTATATTGATGTTAGGATTGCAAAGCAAACGGTCTATGGCATAACCCTGGAGTGGTACGCAGCAACTCAGAACCCTGCTGAGACTTGGTACACCCTGCACTTTGGGAAATTCGAAGACACTAAAAAGGAAATGATTTATATTGGACCAGGAGTAAATACTTACTCTGTTAATGATCTCTTCCCAGCAACAAAGTACAAGGTGTGTGTTACACTGAGGCATCAGCCTCCAAAGAGAGGTCAATGCATTATATTTGTTACAGGCAATGACATCAGTGAACTGGAGCAAAGGGAGAAACTCATTCACATTATAGTCATTGTTTGTGCCATGGTTTTGGCAGTCCCGGCTGGAATGTACGCTTGTACAACAGAGACACGTTTCAGCTGCTTTGATAAATGCAGCAAGTTTTGTCGAAGACAAAGAAGAGAGAAAACAATGAAAACAAGAGCACAGGATGTCACCTTTGACAGCCTGCAGACAGGTAGCGACGCTGAACTCTGTAACAGAAATTCCAAGGAAGACAGGAGAAGACGTAAAAAACCAGAAGACAAAGCCCACAAGGTCAAAACAGAGCACAAAAATAGTGATGAATTATATTAAACAGAACTGATATTTGACTTGCTTTAGTCAAAATTTATTTATCCACCAGTGAATATTTTGTAATTAGGGGTGAATGCCCAGACTATATTGAACATCCTTTGGCAATGTGGCACAGTTATTGTGGTCCTTGTTAAAGCATCTGTTATTGCCATTTACAGATACATTCTAGGCATTCAGATTGATAGTCACAAACAAGCAGAGCAAAAATCTTAGCTGATCTCTGGGAGAATTAGAAGTGTTGCCTTTAGGAAAAGTGGAGGGAGAGGGTGGATACAATTTTATCAGAGTACATGGATATAATGTAGGCCCACTTTAAAGTTTTGTATCTAACATTTGGAATTAATATTGTAAGTAAATAGAGACACTTACATCAAGTTGGAAAGCAGAGAAGTGTCAAGTTAATTGGAGAATAGATTTCCCTCCAGTAATACCAACTAAGGAACAGGAAGACGTAGTACAAAAAATGCACAGCAGTGTCACTGATGATGACTTGTGGTTATAACACAATAGGTTTACACACACAATTTCTGTAATGAGAGTGGGCATAGAAATTCATAATGGAATGAATGGATATTATTTCTAGGTATACTCATTGCACATTAATATTTTCTATCAAAGGATTTACTTTACTACTGCCACTGGATCCTGTTTAGCTTAGTTTGTTTTCACAGAAAGTCATTTTGTCAAATGCAGCTAAAAGGAAATTAATTCAAAACACACAATCTTACTTTTCCTAATTAATGAAAAATATTCAGGAAGATGAGAATTTCTGGATATTTTATGGTTGTTCAAGATTAGCAAAATAACTATCAAAAAGCAGTTGACAATGGTATAGTTGTAAACTATTAAAGTACTGTATTAATAAAGATGGTCAGCAGTTGAAAAAAACTTATTCATGTTACTCATTACATCCTGAAGTGCATTGTTTTCAACAACTCAATGTTTGGGTAAGCAAACTAATCATAGGAATAAAATCAGTTTAGTACAAGTCCAAACAAAGGAATAGATGTTCTCAGCCAGTGCAAGGACAATGCAGCAGAAATATAAACTATAAAGAGTCAGAGATGGAGTTTGACAACTGTTAGTGAGTACAGAACAATAGTTAACAGCAAAGGGATTGATATGAATCACTGGTAATTCCAAGATCAAGAACAGAAAGCAGTTAAGATGGTTGAATAGTTTTGGTTTGCTATCAAGCGAGAATGATGGAATTGGTGAACCCATGTTCCTTTGGGATTTCAACAAAAAAGCAATCAAGATAACTTAATCTTAAGTCAAAAAAGCAAGGCAAGTAAAAGTGTCACCTTTTCTGGTTGTTAAATTGGGTAAAAGTTTAATCTGCTTGGTTTATCAGCACAGAGATAATCAAGGTGCCTGGATTTGTGTTCCATAATTCAAAGACAGGAGCATGACATAATAATCCATGTTAAAATTGGGTTACAAAAATGTGGTTGAAATGAAAGAATGTTCACTTTCGGTGAAGTTGGAAAAAAATGTGAAGAAACATATTTATAAAAAGTAGATGGAATTCAATATTTTATGTAACTATGAATTGGGGGTGGGGGTTATGCATAGAATCATAATTACTTTGTTAAGAATATTAAGATGGATTTTACAGGGACATGAAATACCTGCTATATTCCTGAAGTAAAAGTGTATCTCAACCATGCCAATTCAAATCTGGCTGTCTCACAGAGATGACAATGTTATTTTGTGCCTAATTAAGGGAGGGTTAAGAGAGAGAAAGGGGGCAGGGAGAGGGAGAAACTGGGATGAGTGACAATAACAAATGCAACACATGGCATGGAACATCCATTAGAAATAGCTACTTTTATCCAGGAAGGTTTTAGTGTCAGATTGGCTATCTGGTGGTATCTTTTGAGGAGAAAAGGAAAACCAATAACTAGCAGGCAGCTGAATTATAATTTCACTGCCATTAGCAGTCAATCCAGAGAATATCCAAAGTCATTCAAATATTCTCAGCCTGTAAAATTGTAATTATTTTATTAGCCATTTTGAATTTACACAGAATGTTCATGTAAAAGTATAATTGAAACATGTAATCATTTAAATTCATAAAACAAAATAAATTGTGTATCTAAGGATGGAAGAAAGCTTTTATAATGGCTTAATGAGTCTAGCCAAATACAACAGGAAGTTTTTACACTGAAATGTGGTAGGTAGCCAATCCCTTTACAATGTCTTTCAGTATTCTTATGTGAAGAGAAAATTGGTCAATGTTCCTCCTCCTGATCACAATCCTCAAAACACCAATCTACATTATTGTGGTTGGGCTTCAAATTTCATTGTTGTTTTTGGTTGTGATGCCTGCAACAGTGGAATAACTAAGCAAATTCTCTTTCAAAGAATTACAGGCAAAGTACAATGGGTGAGGTACTACATGGTTTCTGGCAGTATACATCAATAGAAAACCAACTTCTTTAGGAGCCAAGAAGGGAAAATTTTAGAAATGATAACTTTAGTCTGATTGTATTTCTATTGGTAGTGGTACATAAACGTTTTTAAAAATGGGTTATTTTTTCCAATAATACTTTAGCTATGATTGTCAGTAAAGAGATGTTCATATCCATTCTTTGTCCAGGTTGTCATGTCCATTATAATAAGGATACACTGTTGTCCCCCTTTCATTTTTAATAATGATCCTACCCAATCTATCAACACCGTACTGCATGGTTCCTCAAAAACTGCTGCAGGTATTAAGGGTATCAGTTTGATTATATATTGAGGGTTTCACATCGCCTGGCACAAATGGCATATTTAATAAAACTGCATCACATCCTCAAGAAGACTGGATCAGTAGAAAATATCAGTTTATCCGCTTGAGTTTTCCGTATTCCTACATGTCCTGCAATAGGAATTTCATGTGCTGCCCACAACAATCACGTTATGATATCTGGATGGTGTCACTACCTTAAGAGCAACTACCTACTTTAGAATGCAGTTCTGTGAGAAAATCTCCACTTCTTCATCAAAAATCCTATATTTAACAGAATAATACAGCAGAACTCCCTCAGCCTCAGCTTCATGTGGGCTGATTGTGCTAACTTGTTTAACTCCAAATTGGCTTGCTGAAAATTAATTAAAGAAGACTTACTAAACATGAATACTGCTAAAAAAAAAGACATATTTTGTCATCTTGCACTAACCGGAACAATTTTCAAGGATACTGAAATCAGCATTCATACTGTAGGGGACAAGAGGTGAAGATTGTTTGTGCTGAGAATGCAACTTAGCTTCACTCCCTGCACCCAATATCACATTCATGAAATCATGATTGCAGGATTTCTGTTTGCCAATGGTCAGTGACTGTGATAAGAACACAGACTCTGTTGTTGACATATCACCCAACTGTGCAGATAAAACTAGGACACTTGCAACAACAAACTTTACAAATCAATGTTAGTCCCATTTCACTGTCATGACGTTCCTTATGAATTCTACAGTGTTTTTGGAAGTGGGAGCAAGTGGTAGTGATGTTGCAGGACACAAGGTAAAGGAAATGTGGCACATCTTTAATACGTCGCTTTACAGCCAGAATAATTAAATGCTGCGCTATATTTTGATGCTATGCATTTCAGGTCTTAATCAATCTGTCATTAATATATATAAAAGTGCCAATATAACTGATGGAAAAATGTAGAAGAATTAAATTGTACACATGTAAAAGTGAAATTCCATTACATTTTTACTTGGCTTGTGGAAGCCAATAAATGCATGAAACTTATTAGAGAAACATAAATAAAAATACTAAGTAACTGCAACAGGCGCGGGACTATGCAGAATCCATTTCCCCTAAATCGGGTCCCTTGATTCTAACTTTCAAGGAATATATCTTTGATTTTAAGTTGTAGATCCACAGGAAACTACAGGTGCATTTTGGTACAACAAACAAGGGTAGGGCTTATACAAGTAATGGTAGGGCCTTGGGTTGTAGGGGTACACCTAGGGGTGCAGGCACATAATTCTTTGAAGTTTGCATCACATATAGACAGGGTAGTTAAAATCCATTCGGCACTCTTGCCTTCATTGCTCAGTCCTTTGAGTATAAAGTTGGGATATTATGTTAAGGACATTGGTGCGAGGACTTTTCTGGAATACTGTGACTAGCTCTTGTCACCCACTTATAGGAAGGATATTATTAAGCTGGAAAGGGTTCAGAAGAGATTTATAGATCATAGAATCCCTACAGTGTGGAAACAGGTCCTTCGGCCCAACAAGTCCACACCGAATCTCAGAGCATCCCACCCAGACCCATCCCCATATAACCCACCTAATCTATACCTCCCGAAACACTATGGGCAATTTAGCATTGCCAATCCACCTAACCTGCACATCTTTGGACTGTGGGAGGAAACTGGAGCACCCGGAGGAAACCCACACAGACACGGGGAGAATGTGCAAGCTCCACACAGACAGTCACCCAAGGCTGGAATCGAACCCGGGTTCCTGGCGCTGTGAGGCAGCAGTGCTAACCACTGTGCCACCGTTCCACCCACTTTCACCAGGATGTTGCCAGGTATGAAAGGCTTGAGTTATAAAGAATGCTGGCTAGGCTGGGAATTTTTTCACTGGGGCATAGAAGGTTGACAAGCAACCTGATAGAAGCTTATATAATAATGAGTGGTATAGATGGAGTTGATGGTAGTTGTCTTTTCCCTAGAATGGGGGATTTCAACAGTATTTTAAGGCAAGAGGAGAGAGAGTTTAAAAAGACTTGAGAGGCAAATATTTTACAGCGAGGGTGGTTCACATGTGAAATGAACTTCTTAAGGAAGTGGTGGATGTGGTACAATTACAACTTTTAAAAGACACGTGGATAGGTACATAAGTAGGAAAGTTTTGGAGGGATATAGACCAAGAGCAGGCAGGTTTTAGTTTTAGTTTCGGATTATGTTTGGCATGGATTGGTTAGACTGGATGCTGTATGACTCTATGAATCTATGAGGGAGGTCCTTTAACCCTTTCTAATTCATCCATCCAGAAGCAGTCTACACAGTTCCCCTTATTGCTTGACAGGCATAGTGACAACACCTCAGTCACATTTTGGCCAAATGCTTGCTGCTTATATGATCTCAACAACTTTATGCCATAGCCTCATATAAACAAGAAATACTGAGACTGCCAAGGTCATTTCATTTCAGAGTTTTACAGAAAGCTGGCAGAAAGACTTTCATTCCATTAATCTGGGTTTATTCCAGCAGACTCACAGGAGCAGATTAATTTGTAAATAACATCCTTAAGATTAACTCCATCCACTTTAGCAGAAGATGGATCCATATACTAAATCTATATCTTATCAGCTTTTTTTCACACTCATGGCCATTGTAGTTAATATGAAGAGGTATACCCAACAATTGCAAAAAATAACTATTTGGAAAAATATCACTGCAAGTCTATTGAAGTCCTAATTGGTTTTATCTTACAGGTATTTTTCTCTCCATAATGCCATTTCTCTTCTGACTTTCTACATGCCCTTTCCCATCTTACCTACATAACTATTTCAAATATGAGCATTTAGAATTAGTGAGAACTAGACAGAAATAGAGAATTGCAACTAGCCAGCTGCATTCAGATATTCAAATACTAATGAATACTGAACAGCTGAATTCATAGATAATGAGAGAGTAAAACCATATTTAAAGGGCATCTTGACAAATACATGAATAAGATGGAAATAGAGGGATAGGGTCTCTGGAAGGTAGGGGGTTTTAGTTGTGACAGGCAGCATGTTGGTGCAGGCTTGGAGGGCCGAAGGGCCTGTTGCTGTGCTGTAATTATCTTTGTTCTTTGTTCATATTTTTGCATGTGAATCTGATATAAGATAATTGCACAAAATTGTGAAAACTATCAACAGGTATGCCTCATTTGCTTAAGAGTACATGCACCTTTTATTCAGCAATGTATCAGACCCAGTGGACTCTGCAAAAGATATTAACAACCTACATGTTATTATTAAGGGCCTGTATCAAACAGTATCAGAGCAATTGAGCAAACCTTACCTTCCAATCAATGCTACACTGAAAAACAGAGTGCTTGTTAAATGGCACATGCTATATTAAAATGTTTCAGTCACTGCATCCTAAAGATAGATAGCTAGAGCAAATGCCAGAAGTATACTGTGTAGAACCTTAATCCGGATGTAACCTAAATTTTGATCGATGTTGGATCAGTGAGATGAGACTATGTAAGCGGCTTCTAGGTCTTTTTATTTCAATATGCTCTTATGTAAAACCATCATCTTCCCTTTAATGGGAATTGATTTTAGTCAGGCTGCATTTATACTCCTAAGGCATTTTATAAAAATCTAAATTTCACTGCACAACTGTCAAGAGATAATATTTCATTCATCAAGTTTGCACCAAATTTATCTAAGGGAAAGCATTCTTATTTGTCCAGGTACACACAGATCTACAAATACAAGGTTTGGCCAATGCACTGTCCTTAAAATTCTTTTTATTTGAGTTTTATTTAGATTTTATCCTCAGGTCCATTCATGTTTAAATTTGTTCTATTCACTCTTTAACTTCTTTCCCTTTCTTTTATCTATTAAGTATTATTTGTGCCCTTATGTATGCAGTTATGTTTTCTGCATGTCAGTTATTCCCTTCTTAGAATGTACTAGTTAATGATGACTGGTGTTAACTGCCATGATTTAAGTGTAAGGGTTTTCTTATGAAAATTCCAGACTAGAAGCGTTTGGCTAGAAACCAAAAGAGGTTATTCAAAGCTAAGAAAGTTTGAGTTCAATTGTCTGAATAATCAAAGAAAAGCTATCAAACTGTCAAGATTGGAAACTGAAAGAAACAGTCAAGTCATAGAGTCATACAGCACAGAAAGAGACCTGTCAGTCCAATTTGTCCATGCCGACCAAAATTCCAAAACTAACCTAGTCCCTTCTGCTTGCATTTGGCCCATACCCCTCTAAACCTTTCCTATTCTTGTATTTATCCAAATGTTTCTGCCTCTGGCAGTTTATTACACATATGAACCACCCCTGTATGAAAAGTTTGCCCTCAGGTCCCTTTTAAATCTTCCTCCTCTCACCTTAAAAATATACCCCCCTAGCTTTGAATCTCCAACCCTAGGGAAAAGACCTTTACTATTCACCTTATCTATGGCCCTCATGATTTTATAAACCCATATAAGGTCACCCCTCAACCTCCTATGTTCCAGTGAAAAAATCTCAGCCTATCCAGCCTCTCCTTACAATTAAACCCCCAAGTCCCGGCAGCTGGTAAATCTTTTCTGAACCCTGTCCAATTTAATAATATCCTTCCTATATGAGGGCGCCCAGAACTGTAGACAATACTCCAAAAGTGGCCTCACCGACCTCCTATACAACCTCAACATGACATCCCAACTGGTAAACTCAATGGTTTGAGCAATGAAGGCAAGGCTGCTAAAGGCCTTCTTAACCATCCTGTCTACCTGTGACGTAACTTTCAAAGAACTATATACCTGGACCCCTAGGTCTCTCTGTTCGATAAAAAGATCCTGCCATTAATTATATAAATCCTGCCCTTGTTCATTTTACCAAAATGCAAGGCCTCACATTTATCCAAAGTAAACTCTATCTGCACTCCTCAGCCCGTTGGACCAATTGATCAAGATTCCTTTGTCATCTAAGTTAACCTTCTTCACTGTCGACTACAATTTTTGTGTCATCAGCAACCTTACTAACCATGATTCCTAAAATCTCATCCAAATTGTTTATTCAAGACTATTTCCTACAACATAATGTATCCAGTCCACCAAGAAAGGAGGTAGTGCTAGATTTGGTTCTTGGAAATAATGTAGGCTAAGTCAATCAAGTGACAGTGGAAGAACATTTAGTGAAAATTGATAGTTTTAAAATGTTTAGGATGCTGGTAGAATATAACATTATACTTACTCTAGGTCAACCAATCAGTTGGAGAGCAGACTTCAACAGAGAAAGAACAAAGCTGAGCCAGACAGAATTGAATGAAAAGGCAAGTGGCAAAAACAGTAGCTAAACAAAGGCTGCTTTCAAAAGAGGAGGAGATGAATTTGGCACAGTCAAGGCAAATTCCTTCAAAAGGGAAAGAAGGGCAAACAAATCCAGAGCTCCCTGGATGAAAAAGGCATCACTGTCATTGAGATTTTCAGCACTGTAAAAGGCCCTTCAGCCCATCATGTCCATACTTGTCAAAAACAACCACTTAATCTAATCTCATTTTCCATCACTTGGCCTATAGCCTTTTATAGGCTTGGCGTTGCAAGTATACATCTAAATACTTCATAACATTATGTTTCTGCCTCCTGCAAACATTGCAGGCAGTGAGTTCCAAATTCCTAATATCTTCTGGGTGAAAATGTTATTTTCTCACATTCCCTCTAAACCACAAACAAAAAAAGGGTCACTTCACCCAAAATGTTAACTCTGCTTTCTCTCCACAGATGCTGCCAGACCTGCTGAGTTTCCCCAGCAACTTCTGTTTCTGTCCCGCCTGAACTTCCTGCTCCTTACCTTAAATTTATGCCCCCTGGTCATTGATCCCTCCATCAAAGGGAAAGGTTTCTCCTGTCTATCCTATATATGCCCCTCATGTCCCCTTTCAACCTCCTCTGCTGTAAGGAAAATTTCATACTGTTCATAATTGAA
Organism: Rhincodon typus; assembly: GCF_021869965.1. NCBI lineage: Eukaryota > Metazoa > Chordata > Chondrichthyes > Orectolobiformes > Rhincodontidae > Rhincodon > Rhincodon typus. Next base: position 15,376,428 of record NC_063365.1, on the reverse strand, counting down.
ACTCTCTAGCCCAGGCAACATCCTAGAATCAGCTAGACACAAAAAATTAGCTTGGTCTCTCTCCATGGATGCTGCCTGATCTGCTGTGATCACCAGCATTTGTTTTCAGTTCCTAGTAAAACTCCTCTGCACCTTTTCCAGTGAAATCACATCCCTCTTACAATGTGAATTCCAGAATTGCACACAATACTCTAGTTATGGTCTGACCAATACTTTATACAGCTCCAGCATTACCTCCCTGCTCTTAAGCTCTATGCCTCAGCTAATGAAGGTAAATATCCCTCTTGCCTTGTGAACTTTATCAACCTGTCCTGCTACCTTAAAAACATAGGTAGACAAGGTGCCTCTGAACCACAGTGCTTCCCAGAGTCCTACTATTCATCATGTATTCCTTTGCCTTGTTTACCCTGCCCAAGTGCATCACCTCACACTTATCTGGGTTTAGTCCCATTTCCCACTGATCAGGCCATCTGACCAACCCTTCAACATCTTGCTGTAATCTAAGGCTATCCTCTGCACTATTTACCATCCAACCAATTTATAATTTATGTTAATGTCATGAAGCAGAATTTGACTGCCCCCCCCCCCACCAATAACTAAAACTAAAACACCCAGAGAGGCTCTCCTCACCTCATAATCTGTTAAAATAAGTATGAAAAGAGGCATAACCTGCTTCTCACCCCCAAATCTATTAAAAAAGAGTGATTAAATGAAATAAAATCCTTTCACTCACTTGATAATCAACAAGTAACAATTTATTTATCTAACTCTAACAATGAACAAATTAACAGAACTACTAACAAACAAAACAATTCCCCACTAATTACTAATTATTCCCAAATAAAACAAAATTTTACTGGTATGCTGTTCCAATAAATACAAGTCCCACTTATACAAACCAACATATTAAAAAATATTAAAACTTAATCTCTTGAAATTACAGCCAGGACTTGTCTTCCAGAATGCTCCCCTCTATGCTGTTCCTCAGTCCAAAATGCCTTTCTCCAACAAATTCTTGAGTCAGAAATGACTCTCTCCATCGAATTCTTGTGCTAGGAATATTAGCAAAGAGTGACACATAGTAGCTAGGAGTGCCGCAATACCTTTAGTTGGATGATGGTTACTCTGAGAGCTTAGAGATTTCTGTGAAAGCCAGCAATTTTCTCTTTAGATTTGATGGTTGTTAACTTTAACAGGTGGCAGCTGCTCTCACACCAATATTCAAATGCCCTCTTCTTTTATACCCTCAATAACCAATTAATTTCTTACAATCGGATTGGTCGTAGGTTGTCAAAACCATCAGATTTAAATTTAATTGTTTTATTTTAGTTTCTAAGAGCCTGGTTTAAATCAATTGGCTGATTTTTCAAACTGCTTGCCTTGATAACAAAATGAACTACTGACTGTGTTGCTAACCACATAGCCTTTTGATATAATGTTTCAATTTTAGAACTCTCTGTGTACCTGTACACTTTTTTAAATCTCCAAGCCCAGAAAAAACACATCATCCTTTAAAGGGGCCACACACTCTTCTCTCTTATCATTTTATAAACATCAAATTTTAACTTCCTGCCTTCCAATCCACTGCTCTATTCAACTTCGCAACACCTCTCTGCTTAAGAAAAGAAAATGAATCATCATGATGAAAAGATGGCTTCATTTTCCTCTCTAAATCTTAATGCCATTGTTACTAGATCCATATATCAGTAATCTAGAGTTACACATTTCATACTAATTCTGTATAAATATAAAACATTAAACACGACCATTTCTGTCTTATATACATATTTTTCTTTTAAATTTTCATGACCTGCAACATCTACAATCTGTAAAATAAATGCTTGTCACAGAAGACTCCAATGAAATAGTCTGGTGTTCTCCCAGCCAACTTGGTCTGAGTTAACATTGCCCACACAGTCTCTGGCCAATTCATCTGTTTATCCAATTTCTCAAAGGAAATGAAAAAGGCTTCTACATCTTTTTCATTGAATTTTGGTAATGTTTTGACATATTTGTATATATCCCTACCAGGTCTTTGGCTATGATGGGTTTGATTATCATCACTCTCCCTCTCACCCAGCCTACCTTCTACCTTCAGTTCCATCCTTGTAAATTGATTTTCCTGTCTAATTATCATCTTTCAAAGTTCAAACTCTCTCTCTTTTTCTTTTTCTTCTCTCTCTTTTTCCCTTTCTTCTGCTAGGTTGATTCTTTCCTTTTTCTTTTGTTCTGCTTTAAACCATAATTCAAACTGTTTCAGTTCCCTTTCATTCTCTTCAGCTAGGAATATTCTTTCTCTTTCTTTATCTTCTAACTGCAATTGTCTGATTTGCAATTTTTTTTCTATTTGACTGCTTCTCTGATATAGTTAAATGCTTGACGAACTCTGTTACAATTTCAGCTTTCCTCTTATCCCTACTTAAACCCAATTCCAGTATGTTTGTTAAGTCTAAAAGTATATCATTCCTCTGTCTCTCTGAACTTTATTGGCAAATTTGGGAAGCATCTTCAAACCCTAAAACCTCTTTAGCAATGTTAAGAGCCATTTCCCCCACTTTTCATTTAAACAACCACAAGTAACTGAAATTAAACAGATTTTCCACTTCTCACTCAGTTTTATTAAAGATCTAGGACACTAATCCCCAAGTTTGTTTAAATCTGTTGGGACCTTTCATACACTGAATCTATTCAAATCTGTCCAAATCCATTCAGATACGTTCAGATCCATTCAGATCCCATACATGAATCAGCCAGATCCCGGAGCTGAGCCCCCAGTCTGTTATGAAGCAGAGATCGACATCCCTCTGAAAACTAAAACCAAAACAGCCAGAGAGGCTCACCTCACCTTATAATCTGTTAAAAGAAGTATGCAAAGTGATATAACCTGTCTCTCACCTCAACCCCTCCCCCCAATCTGTTGTAAAAGAAGTGGTTAAATGAAATGAAATCTTTTCACTCATTTTATAATCAACAAATAACAATTTATTTATCTAACTGTAACTGTGAACAAATTAACAGAACTACTAGCAAACTGAACTATTCTCCCCTCACTACTAACTATTCCTGAATAAAACAAGATTCTAATATTATGTTGTTCCAATAAATACAAGTCCCGCTTATACAACCCAAAATAATCTCTCGAAATACAGCCGTGATACATCTTCCAGAATTCTCCACGCCCTCTCCACTGATCCTCAGTCCAGAACACCTTTCTCTGCCGAATTCTTGTGTCAGGAATGTTAGCTAAGAGTACTGCTACACCTTTACTTAGATGATGACTACTTAATGACTAATGCCTTAGACAATTCTATAAGATCCAATGATTTTCTCTTTAGAGCTGCTGGATGTTAACATTAACAGATGGCGGTTGCTCTCACAATTTTCAAATGCCCTCTGATTTTATACTTTTGATGACCTATTAATATCTTACAATTGGATTGGCCCTAGGTTGTCAAAGCCATCAGATTTTTTTTAACTTCTAAGAGCCCGGTTTGAATTAATTGGCTGATTTTCAAACTGGTTGCCTTAATAACAAAACAAACTACTACCTGTATTGCTAACCACACAGACTTTTGATATAATGTTTCAATTTCAGGAGCTCTCTGTGCACCTGCATTTTTTTTTAAAAATCTCCAAGCATAGAAAAACACATCATCTTTTAAAGGGACCATGCACTCATCCCTCCAATCATTTTACAAACATCAAATCCTGTCTTGCAATCCACAAATACGCTACCCAACTTCACATCCATTATATCCTTACTCTTCTGATCAACCCTCCTATGTTCAAGTCTGAATCATTCATATAAACACCAAACAGCAAAGGCCCCTACACTGATCCCTGCAGAACCCCACCAAACACAGGTTTCCATCACAAAAACACTCTTCGGCCATCACTGCTCAGCTAATTCTGGATCAATTAGCCAAATTTGCTTTGCTGTTGAAAGTTACTGGTGGATCTACTTCCATCAAACATTCAGATAATATCCTTCAGATCATCAGAACTTACTGAGTAAAATAATATCTCCTCATCTGCCATGTGATAGTTTGGGAAACTTGGTCAGCATGGATAATTTGGACTGAACGGTTTGTTTACATGCTGTATGACTGCATGAATCTATCACCCTCCCAAGCAGGACCTATCAAAAACTTTGCTGATGTCTAAGTATACCATCTTGAACACATTGCCCTCATCCACATACCTGGTCACCTTTACGAAAAATTAAGTCAAATTGATCAGACATGACCTCCGCTTAATAAAACCATGCTAACTATTCTTGATTAATCCCTGCCTCTCCAACCTCAAGTTAATGCTGTGTCTCAGAATGGCTTCCAATAATTCCCCCACCACTTAGTATAGGCTGACTGGCCTGTAGTTTCCTGGTTTATCCCTTTCTCCCTTCTTGAATAACAGTACCACATACATCACAGGAGAGCTAGGTTCTATAGAACTGAAGGACAACCAGAGACAAATTAAAAATTATTGCCAGCATCATTACTATTTTGTTGCTAGCTTCACTCATCAGGTTGCGACACATTTCACCTGGCCTTGGAGATTTATCTACTTTTAAGCCTGCTGGAACTATAACCTCCTCTCTATCCATACTAATTTCTTTAAGTAAGTCACAGATAGAAATTAAGTCAAAGAATACAAAAGTGTCTTTATGACAGGTGTCAGGTAATAAATATAGTTGAGAACCAAGCTGAATACAGAAGGTTCCGAAGTGAGGCGAAAGAAAAAATACAAGCAGCAAAGATACGCAGCTTCCATGAAATGGGAAATCCCAAAGTCTTCTTTAAGAGCCTCATTAGTTAAAAAGAGGGTGAAGTCAAGCCTAAAGATGTGGTAGAGAGGGGAACTCTCTGTGGCATTTGACTAGTGTAAAGTGATGGTGTTGAGAATAGATGGGATTTTGTTCTGCCTTCAGTTTGAAATCTTTCAATTTATGATCTGTGCAAATAATTTGGTTTGTTCTATTTTGCCTTTATTTATTTGTGTAACCAATTCCTATTCAATTTTTGAAACCAGTCTGCAACATTGTGTGCTTATGGTTCAGTGAAAGACAATCTCACTAAATAAAACAAAACAAGACATGACCTGAAATTTGACTTACCCAGTCATAACATCAGCTGGGACTATAACACTGTCGATGATATGCTACGGATCTCAACTGATGTATTCCCAAGTTTCACAATATGTCTTGAAAAACTTTAGGCATTTTAGAATAGAGGGGAGCACTGATTGGTTGGCAAGCAGACTCTAATTGTTAGATGCACTGTTATGGATCATGTATCGTGCAGAGGCCCACACTTTTGTTTTATTTTTCTCATTTTTATTTGGTTTGCAATTTTGAGTTGAGGTTCGGGGTTGAATTTTAAACAGCAGTTTGTTTTCAAGGAGAAGAAAACAAAGACAGCTGTGTGTGGTTGGGAACTGGCCTTCAGGATAAAAAAAACTTAATTACTGTTCTAAGGACACTGTAGACAAGTTGGCACTGAGCTGTTGCGACGGTGTGGGCTGGCAAGTGGTTAGATATTGAACGGGTCAATTAAGGGAGGACCAGTGCTAACGAGCCAACCACAGAGAATGTTGATTAAAAAGAGAAAAAAAGAAGCCCTGATTCAGTTTTGACAAGGGAGTGATTTTTAGAAGATCCAGAGACAGGTGATGTTTTTTGCTTTCTCCAGGTTGCTATCAAGTTATCAAGTTGTTGAATGTTGTGAGAAAGGAATCTCAGTCTGTAGGAAATGGGTAAATACTTTCAGGAGTGTATTGAAACTGTTAGTATTGACCAGTGACATCATAATTCAAGCAAGATATACTGTTCTACTTGCTTGTGAATAAATCATTGTCAAATGATTTACCAAAGGCCTGGTATCCTTCATTTAAAACTGTTTATTGAACTAGAAAATTATAATTATTTTGTTTTCTTTTTAGTTTATCTCTTAACTGAGTCTGTCTGCCTGCATGAGAGTAGAGATCTATGATCGAAAAAGATTGGGCTTTAAATTGTGGATATTAATTAGATTGCTTTGTTGTTTATCTAGGTTTCACTTTAGTTATATTATTAATAATAAATTGTTAATTTTTGTTAAGTTATAGACTTGGTGTCCAAGATCTGTTATTCATAAAGTCTGGCTAGGAACAATTGAGCAATTTTGAGGGTCATTAAATGTTTTAATTTCATTGTGATACAAATCCAGTGGTAACAAGGCTGATTGGTTTGGCTTGCTATCCATATATCATAACATGGTGAAATATGGCTGTCACAAATTCGATTTTATCAACAAGGAACTTAGAGAATTTGTTTAAATCTATCTTTCTTTCCTTTTTGCGCTTTTATCATCTCTGCAGAGTTTTTGTTGTATTTTTGTTATGTGATCATGATATAGTTCTAATTCTGGATTATAGCTTAGATCTTCACTAGCTTTAACATTCTTTTTAGAAATTAATTTTGTTTTATATTAACATGATTATTTTGAGTTAATTAAGGAAGCCTAGTGAAAGCAATTTCTGTCATTCTGGATAGCATTACTAAAGAGAAACAGTTGGCTGTTTTGGTGATTGAATCAAAACATTTGTACTAATGGAGTAATTTGTAGGGTAATGCATTACCAATGCATTCGCTAATCCAAGTCATAACAACCTTGATATCTGTAAAATATACCCAAACCGTCTTTTTAGTAAGGTAGGTTTTTCAAATGGTTTTTTAGGGCACTAAGCTAAAACTGCAAGAAACATTGAACTAATACACATATAGGCTCATGAAGGCAAACACCATCACCACTTCAAGGGCAGTTAAGGAGGAACAACAAATACTGTCCTCGGCAATGACGCCCATAACCTGCGAAACCATTTTTAAAGAACACATGAACCGCCACATCAGAATTCTTCAGTGCACAAACTTTATTTATAAAAACAACTTGAAATACAAATCAACATGTTTATCACTGGGAAGATTATGTTACATGTTCACAAGAAATGTACTAAACTCACAATACTGCTTTCTCTTAATATCTCAATTTTATCGCCCATGATTTTTGGTAATAGTATCAATCAGTTAGAGACAACAGGGAGGGAGTTTGACATGAGACTTACATATCTACAACTGCAGCATGTTTGATGTGACCTGATTGTGCACAGTCATCATTATTCCATCTTCAAGATACAGCAAAAATGAGTCCCTTTCTTTGCCAACAGTTGAATCAAAAAGTCCAGGTCCTATGCTATCTCCCTCGATGCAGATTGCAGATGAGCCAGAAAGGATAACTGTTTTTAGTAATTAGATGCTCTCTCTTCATCCTTCCATTCTAACACACTGGCTGTATGGTAAAGAATTGAAAATATTTTCCTTCAACCTTCTACCAACTTAACTGGTGCTGTATTTATTAACTACATAGGCACAAATCATCAATCCATCTAATCTAGAGCAGGCAGCTTTTAGTGACAGTTTGGGCTGGAAGATATGTTCCATTTTTGCTATATAATTAGCTTGGCCATGAAATGATTACGTGGACTAGCATGGTGTGCCTAGAAAGTTTGTAATAAACAATTCCTTGTCCTTTTTAATATATCAGTTACTCATTGACTGTGTTTTCACTAAAATTGAAGGAATTTCATATGAGCACAAGAAGCGTTTGTCGCAGTGTAAATTTAGCTGTTTACTTTGAACTAAATCTACCTCAGGGATTTTTTTCTGGTTGGCAATAAGAACAGGAGACCATTTAGCACCCTTTAGTACCTACCCTGTGTTCAATGAGATCATAGTTGATCTAACTGTATACACTCATCCTTAAACGTTAATACATTAATTTATCATATGCTATCACTAATATTTCATTTTCTTCATATTGCATGGTGAGTATTCTGGAATATGGTTAAATATATTTTCACAAAACTTACTTTTACTCAATTGCATTGCATCATCAGATCAGGTTAATATTGCCAATTTGAGGTAGGTTTCTGCAATTAAAACCAGGTTTAATATTTGTACAAGACAACAAGGTGCAAAGCTGGATGAACACAGCAGGCCAAGCAGCATCATAGGAGCAGGAGGGCTGATGTTTCGGGCCGAGACCCTTGGTCTGTGTTCATCCAGCTCTGCACCTTGTTGTCTCGGATTTTCCAGCATCTGCAGTTCCTACTATCTCTTAATATTTGTACATTTTTTTGCAGCTCAAAAACATTTTTCCCTTTTTAATTAAGAGTGCTGTAATATTTTCCCTGTGTGTTCCCCAGCAGGGGGATCTATTTGCCTTCTGTGGCTTTAAAAAGGTGGGATGCTTTAAATTAAAATGGAAGTTACTTAACATTACTTCAAATATACCTTTAATATGATGCCATTCTTGATGTACTAAACCAATGTTTGAAAATTACTGGCATAAAAACAAAGTTGCTGCATCTGTGAAGGAAAAAACAGAGTTAATGTTTCGGGTCCGGTGACCCCTCCTCAGAACTGATAGTGGCTGGGAAAATGTCAGTTTATATGCAGAGAAAAGGGGAGGGGAATGGGGTGGGGAGTAATCGAAAGGCTAGAGCCTAAAGAGGAGAAGAACAGTTAGACAGGCAAAGAGTTGATAACGATCAGGCTGGGAGGGTGAATAGTTGTTAATGGGCACTATTAGTGACTAACAACAGATGGTGTGTGATGGCAGGCTATGTGGTAACAAGGACTGGTGTGTGGGGTAGGGGGCTGGGACATGGGAGAGTTTTGGCCTAAGATTATTGAACTTAATATTGAGTCTGGAGGGCTGCAGAGTCCCCAAGCGGAAAATGAGGTGTTGTTCCTCCAGCTTTCATTGAGCTTCGCTGGAACACTGCAGCAAGCCAGAGACTGAGATGTTGGCCAGGGAACAGGGTGGTGCATTGAAGTGGCAGGCAACAGGTAGTTCAGGGTCTTTCTTGCGAACAGAACTTAGATGTTCTGCGAAGCAGTCACCTAGGCTATGCTTCGTTTCCCCAATGTAGAGGAGACTACATTGTGAGCAGCGAATGCAGTAGACTAGATTCTGGGAAGTGCAGGTGAAGTGTTGCTTCACCTGGGAGGTATGTTTAAGCCCTTGGATACTGGGGAGGGAGGGGGTAAATGGGCAGGTGTTGCACCTTCACCGGTTACAGGGGAAGGTGCCATAGGGCTGTGGGGAGGTGTTCGGGGTGAAGGAAGTGTGGACCAGGGTATCCCAGAGGGAACAGTCCCTGTGGAAGACCGACAAGGGAGCGGAGGGGAATATATGTCTGGTGGTAGCATCTTGCTGGAGGTGGCGGAAATGGCGTCTGATGATCTTCTGGATACAGATGTTGGTGGGATGGTAGGTAAGGACAGTCTATCCCCAGAAATGGAAACAGAAATGTCGAGGAAGAGAAGGGAGGAGTCAGAGATAGACCAGGTGAAAGTGAGGGCAGAGTGGAAATTGAAGGCAAAATTGATGAAGTTTTCCAATTCCAGACGTGAGAGAGAAGTAGCACCGACGATATCATCGATGTATCGGAGAAAGAGTTGTGGGTGGCGGCCGGAATAGGACTGGAACAAGGAATGTTCCATGTTTCCCACGAAGAGACAGGCATAACTGGGGCCCATGGCCACCCCACTTACCTGAAGAAAATGAGAGGAGTTAAACGAGAAATTGTTGAGGGTGAAGACAAGCTCGGCCAAGCGGAGGAGGGTGGTGGTGGATGGGGAGGGTTCAGGTCTTTGCTCCAAGAAGAAGCGGAGAGCCCTAAGACCCTCCTGGTGGACAATGGACGCGTAAAGGGATTGCATGTCCATGGTAAAGAGGAGGCAGCTGGAACACGCAAACTGGAAGCTTTGAAACCGGTGTAGGGCATCAGAGGAATCATGGATGTATGTGGGCAGGGAGTGGGCCAGCGGAGGGAAGACTGAGTCAAGGTAGGAAGAGATGAGTTCTGTGGGGCTACAGCAGGCTGGAACAATGGCCTGCCCAGACAGTCCTGTTTCTGGATTTTAGGGAGGAGATAGAAGTGAGCTGTGTGGGTCTGGGGGACTATCAGCTCGGAAGCAGAAGGGGTGAGACCACCGGATGAAATGAGATCAGTTACCATAATATATACAATGGCCTGATGTGTCATGGTGGGTTCATGGTCCAGTGTAAGGTAGGAGGAGGTATCTGAGAGTTGGCGCTCAGCCTCTGCAAGTTAGAGGTCAGTACGCCAGACTACAACAGCACCACCCTTATTGGCAGGCTTAATAACAAAGTCAGGGTTAGATCTGAATGCACGGAGTAATGAAAAATTACTGCAGTAGAAAATTACTGTATCCATTCATGAAGAAGATTGGAAATACAGATCAATATCTGTGAATTAAAAGAAGGGGTTTATCTAATATCCATGTAACTGTGATATAGTTGGGAAGTGCACTCACTCACCTCTGACTGAGTTTCACTTTACTGACTATTCTCGTCTTGCCAACATTTCCTTCCCTCTGCTTCCTTTGCCACTCTCCTCTCTCAGACACCCAATCTCTCACTACTCAATAACCATGATGTGGAGGCGCCGATGTTGGACTGGGGTGGACAAGGTCAGAAATCACACAACACCATGTTCTTCGCAGCCTTCAACACATTGTCAACGATGATGAGCACCTCGCCAAAATCTTCCTCATGCCTCCACTTCTTGCCTTCAAATAATTGCCAAACCTTAAACAGACCATTGTTTTAGCAAACTATCCAGCATTCAGGTCAACCTTGACCACAACACCACACAACCCTGCCATGGCAACCTCTGCGAGACATGTCAGATCTTCGACATGGACCCTACCGTCACACGTGGGAACACCACCCACCACGTGCACAGCAGCTACTCATGTGATTCAGCCAACATTGTCTATCTCATACGCTGCAGGTAAGGATGCCCCAAGGCATTGTATATTGGCGAAGATGCTACAACAATGGATGAATGGACACCGCACAACAATCGCCAGACAGGGATGTTCCCTCCCAGTGGGGAAACATTTCAGTGGTCAAGGACATTCGGCCTTGGGTCTTTGGGTAAACATCCTCCAAGGCAGACTTCAGGATACACAGCAACGCAGAGTTGCCAAGCAGAGGTTCATAGCCAAGTTTGATACCCATGAGATAAAAGGGATCTTGGGTTCATGTCACACTACAGGCGACCCCACCACACTATACTCTCTCATGCACATGCATACATACACACATACTCTCTCACACAAACATACTCTCACACACACACTCTTTCTCTCTCTCTCTTCCCCCCCCACCACCCCGCCCCCCCCACCACACACACACACACACACACACACACACACACACACACACACACACACACACACACACACACATGTTCTCTCCCTCACACACACACACTCTTTCTCTCTCTCTCCCCACCCTCTTCCTTACGCACACATACACACACACGTCCTCTCTCTCACACACATACACTCTTTCTCTCTTTCTCTCCACACCCCCCACACACATACACATTCACACACATACACACACACACACACTTTCTTCCCCCCCATTCACACGCATGCTCACTCACACTCTCTCTCCCTCGCACACACACATTGTCTACCACCCACCTCCCACACACACACACACACACACACACACACACATACACATGCATATACATATAAATCTATGGGGTGAATTTGTATTTGCAGATACATTGTATTTTGTTCAAAAAGCACACAATTTATAGAGTCAGTCAATGTGGCATTTTATAAATTCCTACTTTAGAAATAAAACCAGTCTGACTCTAAATCAAAACAGAAACAGATTCTAAACAAGGCCTCATATCAAACATGCATTGTCTGACCTAAAATGTCATCTTTTATTTACACTGATAAAACCTTTAGTTCTCTCAGGTCAGTGACCTGAAAGAAATTCAGGTATTTACATATACATATTAATCAATTAAAACCTTCTAACTGACAAAAGATTTAACAGCATCTTATGTTTGTTTAATACATCCTCATCAGTTGTGTGACCCTTTGATCTTTTACTTTTAAATTCTGTGTTCTTAAATTCTGTGCTTCTTTCTCACTTCACCTGATGAAGGGGCTACCCTCCAAAAGCTTGTGTTTTCAAATAAACCTGTTGGACTATAACCTGGTGTTGCGTGACTTCTGACCTTACTCAAGAATTATGCATCCATTGGGGCAGCGTCTGGAACATTCGTCACTTTTGAAAAATTGAATTCCCTATTCTGCAGGAGACTGCAGTAATATGTTTCAGTATGGATGGAGAATAGAACGTATTACCTTATAGATAGATTTACATGCATGCAGATATGTATGATAATACAAATTTTATGCCTTCATAACCTGTAGAACTTTTAAACTTTGTACAATGTAGAAAATAAACGTTTCTAACATGATTAGAAACCTTCCCATGTAGCATTTCAATCACATTATTTTAAGTAACTTGCTTTATAATAGTACAAATATTTCATAAATATAGCTTAGAAGCATCTTCATTCTTTCTCTGTTCGAATCGCTGTTTAAGCTCTGATACCAGGGCACTGTTGATGTTCGATACCTTGCATTTTGACTGTTGAGGGATATGGGACACCTTGGAGCTGAGCGATCCCGACACCGTAGGCAGTACCCAGTCTGGCTTGTTGAGACTGGTCGGGAGCATAAAAGGTTGAGGAGGAAGCAAAGGTGCACATGGCAAAGGAAGTGGTGGGCAGTTACATCGAGCGCTCCCATCTTGCAAATTGTGGTTGGCTTCAGAGACCGTGAAACCAATGTTTCTTTTGCCTGATTTCTTATTTTGGAACCATTTAGATCTGCGAGTCTTTGATCTATGGTATGGCCTTTTCTTTATGATACGCCTCACCGGGCCAACTCTATTGGACTTCTTGTTTCGCCAAAACATGATTGTCGAAATTAAGATTGTAAACATCACAAAAAAACAAACTATGCCAGCTAGCACTCCTAGGATTTTCATAGGATTATCTTTAGATTGCAACAAAAAGTCTGCCATGTGCCCTTTGCCTGAAGTCTGTAAAAGAGTACAAAGAAAACAAGTGATTTAGTCCCTAGGACTAGGTTCTTCATTTGTGCAAAACATATGTACTATTTATTCAATATTCTGCTTTGTACATCATTTTCTCAAGTGTACAAAAACCTCACTTGTTCTTGCTTCCATGGAGCAGCATTAATCGTACTCATCAATATGTTACTAATCAGGCTAAGGTGTGATGCCAAATTCAATAGTTGAGGAATGACATTTGTCTCCAGTTCTCGACTAGAATCAGCCACAAGTGTTTCTGCTAGCATGTAATGTAGATTCATTTATCTTTTTTAGTGTATTTTAAAAATAATTTCTTCCTTCCTAATTTTAAGTCCTTTCCTTTCACAGACACTCCAGCTGCTCCAACCTGTGACTGGGCTTCTAACCAAAGGCAGCTTTAAGTCACTTGCAAAATACATGTGCCATTGGTCCTGGAGGATTCGTGCTGTGAGATGACACCTGTCTCAAACTGAATGATGAACAGGATTAAAAGCTTTCCACACAGGGAAACCATGGTGCATAGTAAGAAGGTTGCTGCATAGCATTTGGAGGATCCTTGCAGATTTCCGCCATGTCTGCTGTTATATACCTAGTGCAGGATATATGGACAGTGGTCATCACAATGCAAATTTGTAACATCCCATCCGGTAAATATGAATACTTTCAACTGGCTTTTGTACTCTTGCAAAAGATCACTGCATAGAAAGCAATGTCCATCACATTTCCATTTATCACTTCCGTACTCTTTTACAGACCTGAACAGTATTGGAAGAGGAAATAAAAATTTTGTTTGTGTCTCCTCTGACATATTGTGGGCATGTGCAAGTACAGTCCTGCACCATCAAAAAAAGTGCCCTAATCAGCCACTTTTCTTTGTGTAGGTCTCTTGACAATCTTTCGGAGCTTGCTGCGTGGATGTATTCTGGATCTTTTCACAGTTTTCCAGAACATCAGACCAGATATAATTACTGTTAGAGAAACGATGAAGGTGACCATGCTCAAACAAATCCTAAATATTCGCCATGGCTGGTTCCTTAGGCCCAAAATATAAGAGTTTAGCCTTGATTTAATCTGAAAATGTTAAAACATTGGGTTTCAGTGTCAAAGATCAGAGTGTTTTGTCAAACTTGTGTACCAAATCAGCTTGTACAACTGTAGAATGTTCAGCTGTTAAACCATTCTGACCCTTAAGTTTTAATGCAATCTGGAGATCCTTAGAGCAGCGAAATAGAATCAGCAAGAGTGCCATTAAAAAAAAAGTTAAGAAATGCTTTCGTTCTCTCTTCGGTTTCCACCTTACACAAATTTTAAGCAAATGAAGTTAAGATACGAGATTTAAAATTAGTTTAAAAGGTTGCTGCCTGGTTTCAATATTCATCCAGTCAGGCCTGAGCCTAGGGATTTCTGTCTATCTGCATGCTACACCAGATTTGCCTTCCATTTACTGACAAGTGCACAAGAAGGAAAACAGGCTTTTGTGGAGAATTTACAACTAATTTCAAACACTAAAGCATATAGTTTATAAAGTGCCTTCATAGCAGATCATATTCCAACTATAAAGGCATAAATTTCATCTCATTAATGTTTCTTGAATGCTATAATGATCATTTTTGTTTTTTTAAACTGCTGTATGTTATGAATTGAATGTAAATCACGACTGCTTGTTACATACAATTAACAAAAACAAAGACTTGCATTTATATAGTGCCTTCCGTGATTACTAGACATCTCAAAGCTCTTTACAAGAAATTACTAAGTGGTGGAACCATATATTGCTGTGATTGGATGGTACATCTTACACCAATGTACCTTTAGCCTGAACATAACTCAGTATTTTATAATTCTGTGAATTAGGAGACTAGATTAGCACTGACACCTTTTTCTAGAACTGTTTCTATTTGGACTTTGAAGAGAAAAACAGTGGCTTTGTCAATAAGTCTCAACTTGTCTGAATAATCTCAGTCTAAGACCAACCTTTCATTGGTACTTGCGAGGAGGAAATAAAACTTCCTTGCTCTTTCTACCTAACTCTTCGACATCGAGACCATGAATGAGCACCCATTACAAAAGAAGGTGCCCTTAAATCAGTGTTATAACTGCCACATGAGTCCCATGCCATAACTGTTCTGAGAGCATTGATGACTGATCATTAGATTGAAAAGATGATCGAGATGTCTTGTTACTTTGAATTACTGATTCCCACTTATGCGAAACATTCAAATCTGTCAGCTTGCAGCACCTTACTTTTATAGTATAGTTTTTATATAGTTTCCATGTACACATTCAGAGAACATATACTTACCTCCTCTGTAATGTCGATCCTCACAACCGCTGTTGTGCTGAACGAAGGGGAGCCTCTGTCCTTAGCTTGCACCACTAGTGACCACTGACAGTCTTTGTTTCTGGTGATGTTGTGAATGACCTCCAGAGATTTAATATAGGACTTCAGAACAATTTCCCCTGTGGCTTGATCAATGTCAAAGACATTTGCAGGATCTGCTTGCGTTATTGAGTAATCTACAATATTATTTGGTTCTTCTGCATCTTCATCTTTGGCCTACAGTAAAAATTTGAGATATATGACACAGTTCAAGAGATCATTTCAAAATTTCGAATGAATTGCAAGACTTTGGCAACAGCGCCACTTGTGACAGAACTGAACTTCAAATCTTTTTCAGTTGTGAAGTTGGGCAAAATATTTCCCCCCTTTATTGCTATCTGGAATTTTAGAGGGATTCAAAAAACAGGGATCTGTACTCCTACCTGCTAGAGCTAACATCTAGCAATTAGTTCTGAAGCCTATTGGAGAGCATCATTGCGTTGTTTTTTGTTTCACCTTTGCAACTTGTAAATAATTAGGACTGTGCTCAGGAGATCTTTGTTTGATGGAGATACGACTGAAAAGTGCTTTAAACACTTCACTGTCACATCCTTTCAGTTTTGCAGTTTTTGTGATCTGTGTTCAACGTGCCTTCCCTGAAACCCTCATCCATTTTTACAAACCAGAAGGTTGATTTCGCTAGCATGCTCACTAAATCACTAAGAGGACAGCCACTCATATTCTGTTCCATCCTAAACCCCAAACACTATTGATCCTGTCATGATTACCCTCCTTTGATTGGGCATCCACCAGCACATCAATTATTAAATCTGATTTTGTTTCCAAATGACTTTATAGGCTTACTTCATAATACTTCTGCAGTCTTCTCCAAATCCAATGTTGTATCTTATGTTCATTCAAGTGTGCTCTATAATATTTGCTCTCTCTCTATTCTTCGTGGCCTGGATGTTTGGCTACCATGCGTTTTCACTCCTCTGCCTCTTTCTAAATGTTTCCATCTTACTGCTTCCTTCTGTTTTCAAAGTCTCCTTAAAACTCTTCTCTTTCTCAGCATCTGAAAATTCTCCCTCATTATCATTTAGAATCATTGAATCCTTACAGTGTGAAGGCAGGACATTCAGCCCATCAAGTCCACACTGACCCTCCGATCAGTATCCCACCCCTACCCTATCCATGTAACCCTGGCTTTCCCATGGCTAATCAACCCCGTCTGAACATCTCTGGACACTAGGGGCAATTTATTGGCCAATTCACATGACTTGCACATCTTTAGATTATGGGAGGAAACTGTAGTACCTGGAGGAAACCCACACTGAAAACTACTGAGCCACTGTGCCACCCCACCTGTCCGTCCTGGCACCATCTAATCTCTCAGAGAGTGCAACATCATTAGTCATTGCCAACACCAACACCAGCAGTTCTGAGGAAGGATCATTTGACCTGAAATGTTAACTCTGATTTCTCTCCATAGATGCTACCAGACCTGCTACCAGCAATTTCTATTTTTGTCACCAACACCAACAATATCGATCTTCTGGCCTGTTCAGCTGTATTCTCAAAACTATTTGCAGCTGCTATAGTTAACAGTAGATAAAGTACTTTTAAAGATGATTGCATAGATTACTGTTGCACCGTGAACTGTGGAGTAGCAGATAGGTCGTTTGCTCCTATGTTCCTGGATATCTGCCTATGTATTGGCCACAGAAGGTGGGAGATAGAAGTTTGTGAATCCCTTCAAATCTTTCCTCATTGTGCTTGAGCCCTGTGTAATGGTTGATGTTAAAATCACCCTGGTAGGACCACATGCCCAGAGTCCATGGTTCTGTAACAGTATTGATGTCTGACAAATATTTTAAGCTGAAATTTCAATTGAGAGAACACAATCTCTGTGAACACTGGTCTTATTCACATCTTGTACATTTGGAGGCAGTAATCTATTACATTCTTTATGCACTGTTTCTTACCTCAACTTTCACAGGCAATCCAATTATCATGACCTTCTCCAAAATATCCTCATTAAATTCTGGGTAGTGATCATTGACATCTAGGACTGTTACAAAGACCTCAGCCAAGCTATGCTTTCCTTCCACATCAGCCGCTTTGACGTTAAAATTGTATCTAGATTGTACCTCAGCATCCAGCACAGCCCAGGGCTGAGTGTATATAATCCCTGTAGATGGGTGAATCAGAAATCTGGAAAATAAGAATTCAGTAAAATAACAGATAGTGGGAACTGCCGATGCTGGAGAATCTGAGATAACAAGGTGTAGAGCTGGATGAACACAGCAGCCTGCTTGGTCTGCTGTGTTCATCCAGCTGTACACCTTGTTATCTCAGTAAAATAAGAGCCCTATTTAAAACCACACACCAACAATAAAATATGCTGAGCAGCCTTTTTGTTATGTTGTTCTTATGAAAGCAGAAGTTTCTTACAAGCAATATACCATCTCCTCTTATATCCTTGGCCCCCATTTATTTCTCATTTAGGTACCACCCCTTAGTAACATCATCCAAAGCCACAATGTTATTTTTCACACATGCATTGATGATCCCTAAGCTCTACCTCACCTCTCTCAACTTCTCCTCCCACCGTTAAATCATCAGACTGTTTATCCAACTGCTGGGTCAGCCGACGTTTCCTTCAAATAAATATCGGGACATTGTTTTTGGTCCCTACTCCATTCCCTAGTTACTAACTCTGTCCTTGTCCCTGATAACAGTTTGAGATTAAGCCAGGCTGTTTACAATCTTGGTGTCACATTTGATCCTGAGATAAACTTTTAACCTTATATTTATATACATTAATCTCTAGGACCAGTTATTTCCGATTCAGTAACATCATTGAAATTACTTGTCTCTGCTCATCTGATACTGAAACCTTTGCTCTTGACTTCATTACCTTTTGGGCTCAAATATTCCAGCGTTTTGCTGGCTGGTCTCTCATATTCTACTTTAGTAAACTTGGCGTCATCCAAAACTACATTGTCTGTTGTCTTAACTCACAAGGGTTCCACTTCCCTGTAATTCTTGGGTTCACTGGCCTATGTGATTTTAAAATTCTCATTTGCATTTTCAAATCCTTCTATGGCCTCACACCTCTCTATCTCTGTAAGCTCCTCCAGTCTCACAACCCGCTTAGATATTCTAGCCCTCTAATTTTGGCTTCTTGTGCATCTTCAATTTTAATTGATCCATCATTGGTGGCTGTGCTAACAGCTGCCTAAACTTTGGCATACCCTCACCACACCTCTCCATATCTTTCTCTCTCTCCTTATATAAGACATTCTTTAAAATTTATCCTTTTGTCTGAATTTTTGTAACATCATGACATTATTTTGTTTTAAAATGCTGCTGTGAAGTGACCTGGGACTTTTTATTACTTTAAATGTAATACATAAATGTAAGTTGTTGAGGTTCAAATATCAATTCAAAAGTTGATGTTTTGTAATTTACTGTTTGATTTAAAATTTGTACAATAAGAATAAAAGGAGTGTTTAAAGAAATGTTTTCATACAAACAGCTGTTGGAGTATGGAATGCTTTGCTGCAAGGGGTGGTTGAGAGCACAGCATTTTTTAAGGGAAACTGGATAATTATGTGAAGCAGAGGAACCAGTGAGGAAAGAAGAGGACAATTTAATTAATTTGTAGATTAGCAAAGATCTTTATAGATTCAGGGTCTGAATGCTCAAAACTTTTATGAGTTTGATGAATATTTGGATCAGGGAGTGTAACACTTTCCTTAGGGAGCATGCAGTGACAGTACAAGACATTGACACCATCTCTATTTTTTCATGTCAGTCATCTCATGGGATCTTACAGTGGTGTCAGCAGTGCACTAACCAAGGTAAATACTGGGTCCTTAAAGAGACCTTACACAAATAGAAGCTTCAAAAATACTTCAGAAAATGTGCTGCAATGAGTTGGCCAATCGCACATTCACAGAAACAATTAACTGAGCAATGAAAACCTGACAGTTCTCTATTAGTTTGAGTTGATTGACTCTAAGCTGTCAATTCATTCTATTTGATATGGTACACAATACAACTGTGTGAGAAGAATCTGTGACAATTTTATAGGTAAAGTACTTGCGGCTCATGTAGCACACTAGTAGTGTCCCTACCTCTAAGCCAGGAGGCCTAGGTTCAAGTTCCACCTGCTCCAAAGGTGTGTAATAACATCTTTGAATAGGCTGATGAGGAAACTATCTCTGCAGAATGCTTAATTATTGTAACATGGTATGGTACAATATGGGGTATGTCTGTATGAAAATATGATAATTCAGATAAAATGAGCAGGTACTTTTTGTGCTGTAGAATTTTATATATGAATATTGTATTATTTAAATTTTAGAACACATAAGGCAACATCAATACTATTTTCAGCATGGTTTTTCAGTTAGGGAAATGCAGTTTAACCCATTGTTTTAAGTCTCAACATTAAAACTTTTTGAAATTATACAGCAATCTTGAAACATTTTTCCATGTGGGCTAACGTAGTACAAACTGAGGGTCGAATAGTTAGCTCACATGCACTTCAGGATTACTGCTAACAGCACAGGTTTGATTCCTGTTCCAGACTTCCTCTGCACGCCTGCCTCTAACAGTAGAAGGTAATGACAAACCACCGCTAACAACAATACTGCCAAGTAAAATAGCTCAGAATGTAATATCAGCAGATAATGAAACAAGGACCTGCTTTTGGGCAGTTTATGTAAATAGGAAGAAAGATCATACAAACCACAGTAATGTGGATGAATGCCACTGGAGAAACAGATTTACGAAGTTACAAATTAACCTGATTTTGAAATTAACATGTATGGATTAATATGTATGAAATTAACATGTATATTCTCTCAGCCTCTGAATGACATGGTCAACAGTGAGACAGTTGGGAAATTACACCAAGAATGAAAAATTGAGATTCTTGACATCAAAAGGAAAAGTCTGATTTAGCAGATTAGGTTTAATCAGCCAGATGAGAATCTCACCATTGAGTGGCAAGGGGCCTATTTGCTGGCAATAACATTTTGTTATTACCTAATCTAGCCTCATTAATATGCAGGTTGCTCTTTTCCGAGGCAGAGAAATGGGACAGCAACAATTGACACTACAACCACAATATTGTGGTTCATGTTGGCGATGGAGTAGAATGCTCCAGCCAGAGTTCGTCTGCTCCATCCATTCCTTTACCTTTTTTCTCCTCTTTTTTTTCTCTCTCATTCTTTTTTTCTCCATTCTGACTTTTCTTCTTCTGCCAGCAGCCTGGAGAGAAGCAAGGGTGGCCAACATGCCTAGAGCAGAGTGGGAACAGCCAGCTGGCCTGGAGCGTAGTGGGGATGGTCAGCGGGCCCGGAGCAGACCAGGGACGGTCAGCAGGCCTGGAGCAGGGCGGGGATGGTCAGCAGGCCTGGAGCAGGGCGGGGATGGCCAGCAGGCCTGGAGCAAGGCGGGGACAGTCAGCGGGCCCAGAGCAGGGCAAGGATGGCCAGCGAGCCCGGAGCAGGGCAGGGACGGCCAGTGGGCCCGTAGCAGAGCGGGGACGGTCAGCGGGCCCGGAGCAGGGCAGGACAGGTCAGCGGGCCCAGAGTGGAGCGGGGACAGTCAGCGGGCCCGGAGCGAAGAGGGAATGGTCAGCAGGCCCGGAGCAAAGTGGGGATGGTCAGCAGGCCCGGAGCGGAGTAGGGAAGGTCAGCGTGCCCGGAGCGGAGTGGGGACGGTCAGCGAGCCCGGAGCAGTGCGGGGACGGTCAGCGTGCCCGGAGCAAAGAGAGGACGGTCAGTGGGCCCAGAGCGGGGTTGGCCATTGGGCCTGGAGCAAAGATGGCCACTGGTTGGGTACTGGTGGCAGCCGGTCAGACCACATGGAAGCTCTTATAGAAAGACTGTAATGTGTATCTTTCCAGGGACAATCGGCCTTGGATCTTCAGGTAAACGTCCCCCAAGGTGGACTTCGGGATACTCAATAACGCAGAGGCGCTGAGCAAAGGCTGATAGCCAAGTTCGGTCCCCATGAGGATGATTTCAACCGGGTCTTTGGGTTATTGTCACACTACAGGTGACCCCACCACACTATACACTCTCACACACACATACATACACTCACATACACAAGCAAATTCTCTCTCTCACGCACATGCACACAGACACTGTCTCTCACACAGATCTTCTCTCATACACACAGTCTCTCTCTCACACGCATACACACACACACACACACACAGACACGTGAATTTATGGTGTGAATTTGTATTCGCAGATACATTCTATTTTGTTCAAAAAGCACACAATTTATGGACAATCAATGTGGTGTTTTATAAATTCCCACTTTAGAAATAAAACCAGTCCGTCTCCAAACCAAAACGCAAACAGATTCTAAACAAGGCCTCATACCAAACATGCATTGTCTGACCTAAAATGTCAACCTTCTTTACACTGATAAAACCTTTAGTTCTCTCAGGAGAGTGACCTGAAAGGAATTTGGGGATTTACATATACACATTAATCAATTGAAAACTTCTAACTCATTAAAGATTTAACAGCATCTTAGGTTTATTTAGTATATCCTCATCAGTGGTGTGTCCCTTTGATCTTTTACTGATACCACCTCTCTCACTAACACCTAAAGAAGGAGTGAGGCTCCAAAAGCGTGTATTTTCAAATAAACCTGTTGGACTATAATCTGGTGTCATGTGATTTCTGACCTTGTCCACCCCAGTCCAACACCAGCACCTCCACAGAATGGAAATATGCTGGATTTCAGTTCCACCCCAATTTTTTTCTCCTATAACTGATTCTCCACAAGTAATATCCACTCCCACTACAGTGATTCTGGCCCAGAAGGCATTTTATAATTTCATTTTCCATAAGACAGCTTCTCTTGTTGAGTTAGAGAATATGCATTGTTTTTCTAGCGAGGTTGACAGACTGGAAAAAGAATCATACTACGAAATTTAAAAGGAGGATTTTCTTCACAGGAAGATCTGGTAAATCTTCAGTTGTTGGTGCGTATGTCGAGGCACATTACTGTCCCAATCACGATGTTGAATAGAAGAGTGATGCATTTCCATGCAGTTTACATTAGATTTGGAAACAAATGAAGTAAACAGACGTCCCAGATACTTATTCAGGAAGGCAGTGTAGCTGTCAAGGGAAGAGCTGCTGAAATCGAATCAAAATCCATGCAATTTTACCTTTGTTTAATTGGATTTTATTTCAAATCATAAGAATTGTGCTACCTATCCCTCCACCTTTTTTCTGTGAAATGAAAAGCAAATCAAAAACATTACTTACAGATCAGCTCCTGTTCCATATATAGAATACTTCACATCTCCCCAAATTTCTGAGTCAGCATCATTTGCCTGTAAAAATATTCAAATTCCAGGATAATAGCAAGGAAAGTGCTGTTTATATCATAATCCATTTGATAGTCAATTACTAGTCTGCTACAAATCTAAAGAAAAATGTGGCCGGTAGTCACTTGATGCCACACATTGTGTGGTTGAATTACCTGAATTGCTACTTTAGCTGCTCTCCACATTCCATTTGTTTTGTCATAATGTTTAGAACAGAAAGTAAGAACACCTGTATACCTTATACTTATTTTGAGAATATATCTACCAACATAAAGGGAATAGACATTTGTGAGCAAGATAGGAGATGTGTATTAAAATAGGGCCACTTCAAATAGATGAGACAACAAGGTGCAGGGCTGGATGAACACAGCATGCCAAGCAGCATCATAGGAGCAGAGAGGCTGACG
This sequence comes from Rhincodon typus, assembly GCF_021869965.1. Taxonomy (NCBI): domain Eukaryota; kingdom Metazoa; phylum Chordata; class Chondrichthyes; order Orectolobiformes; family Rhincodontidae; genus Rhincodon; species Rhincodon typus. The sequence continues at coordinate 15,353,328 of NC_063365.1, read as the reverse complement.
TTTCGGGCCTAGACCCTTCATCAGAAAAGGGGGAGGGGAAGGGGGTT
>NC_063365.1:15312476-15348281 GCF_021869965.1 Rhincodon typus | reverse complement strand
CTCAATGAGAATTCAGTCTTTTTTTCCTCTAAAGAAATGTGACACTTGGGAGTCCAAAACCCATATTGTGAAGTTGTGAAAAGAATATAAGGAATCAGAAAAATACATGATTAAGTGAGAAAGCAACAATTTAGTAGATGGAGAATAATATCAGAAAATGTGAACTTGTCCTCTTTGGCAGGAGGAATAGAAAAGCAACATATTATTTCAACAGAAAGAGATTGCAGAACTATGAGATGTAGGGAGATCTGGGAACTTTGGTGCATGAATCACATTAAATTAGTCTGCACAAACAGCATGTGATTAGGCAGGCAAATAGAATATTGTTGTTTATTTCTAGGGGAATAGAATATAAAAGCAAGAATGAAACAAAGAACTGCAAATGATGGAGATCTGAAACAAAGACAGAAAGTGCTGGAGAAACTCAGCAGGTCTGGCAGCATCTGTTGAAAGAGCAGAATTCATGTTTTGAGTCCAGTGACAATTTTGGTCTCCTTAATTACTAAAGGACATAAATGTGTTAGAGGCAGTTCAGAGAAAATTCACTTAACTGATACCTAGAATGAGGGACATTTATCTTTTGAGGCAAGATTGGAGAAGCTAGGCCTGTACCAAGTTTAGAAGAATCGACTGGTGGGCTTATTGAGAAATATAAGGTCCTGAGAGGTCTTGATTGGGTGGGTGTGAACAGGTTGTTTCCCCTGTGGCACAGACTAGAAATAGAGGATGCAATGTAAAAATCAGGGGTCTTCCATTTAAGGTGGAGATGGTGATCGGAACTATCTTCCACAGAGGATAGTGGGGGCAGATTTATTGAATGCTTTTAAGTCGGAGGTAAATTATTGGTAGACCTTTGGAGATGGCTACACGGCTGGGACCACAATCAAATCAGTCATGATCTCACTGAATGGTGGAGGCCAATCAAGGAGCCAAAAAGCCTACTCCTGCTTCTAATTAGTATGTATGTACATTACAAGGCACTGTTCCATTCCCTTAAGTTATAACGTCCCATGGAATTATTTCAAAGAGAAGTGGAGTCTTCCCTGGTGTCCTGGTTAATATTTATCCCTTAGCCAATTTCACAACAATAGATTATTCACTATCAGATTGCTCTTTGTAGGACATTGATGTGTGCAAATTATCTACCCTGTATCTTACGCTATAATCGAAACTGCTGTTTAAAAAGCACTTCATTGTCTAAGATGCTTTGGGACATCCTGAGGCTGTGGAAGGCACCAAATAAATGCAGAGATAACAAGGTGTAGAGCTGGATGAACACAGCAGGCCAAGCAGCATCAGAGGAGCAGGAAGGCTGACGTTTCGGGCCTAGACCCTTCTTCAGAAAATGCAGGTCTTTTTTCCTCAATATCGCTTGATCTTTACTTCCAGCTGAGAGCAGGTGCAGCTGAGCGCTAAGGGGCAGCACAGTGGCACAGTGGTTAGCGCTGCTGCCTCACAGCGCCAGGGACCCGGGTTTGATTCCAGCCTCGGGCAACTGTTTGTGTGGAGTTTGCACGTTCTCCCCGTGTCTGCGTGGGTTTCCTCCAGGTGCTCCAGTTTCCTCCCACAGTCCAAAGATGCGCAGGTTAGATTGACTGGCCATGCTAAATTGCCCATAGTGTTCAGGGATGTGTAGATTAGGTGAGTTACAGGGGGATGGGGATGGGCATGGGTCTGGGTGGGATGCTCTGAGGTTCGGTGTGGACTTGTTGGGCTGAAGGGCCTGCTTCCACACTGTCGGGATTCTATGATTCAATCTTCAATCTTCAGCCAACACTATTCCAGTAAAGCAGAATGAGGGAACGTCTACATTGGAGTTGACTCACTACATTAGCTCCTCTCCCTCTGAGAAAGTCTAACACCTCTGTCTAAAACTTCAGGTGCTGGGGAATCACAGGGATGGTACTTTGTTTTATTGTTCCATGGGACAGCATATTGAATCATCAAAAAATTTTGCATTCTCTTTATCAAGAAGTCAGCCACTGGTATTGCCGAGTTACTTTAGTTTTATTTTTATGCAATTAACACAACTTATATTTTTAATCAACCAGTTTGGACATATTATGCCACACCTCTAGGATAGGTGGACTCAAACTGTATGCCTGGCTCAGAGGTAGGGACATTACCACACCCCACATAAATCCTTCAATTATCCTGTAATCACCTTCCCAACATTTCTTCAAAAATGGACTGTGGTCTGACCACAGACCAAAACATTTTGTTATTTTCTTAAGTTATATTCAAGTTTAATTTCAGAGAACTCAGTGTTAAACCATTATACAACTTCAAGTAGCACAGTTTGAACATTATTAGGCAAATGTTTAATACATTTGTTCGTATCAGTGTATAAATCAGTCATTATTCAGACACACTGTATAGGGAGAACTTGCTGAAAACCATGGGTCCCACATTGAGCAATTCCTGCATCTTTGCCTTTGGTAACTTAAATGATTTGGAGGTGCCAGTGTTGGACTGGGATGGGGAAAGTCAGAAGGCACACAACACCAGGTTATAGCCCAACTGGTTTATTTGAAATAACAAGCTTTCGGAGCACTGCTCCTTTGTCAGGTGAAGTGTCAAATAAACCTGTTGGACTATAACCTGGTGTCATGTGACTTCTAATTTTGTAACTTAAATGGACAGCAGATCCTGTGTTGGATTTGCTCACTCATGCAATCAGCTCGATTATGCCATAATATCTCTAGTTAAAATAGTGGCACAAAATATTTCAAGCACGTTAAGTATTCATACCCTTGTATCTATGACATAGCTGTGGTTATTTCCAGATTTTATTGACACACCTGAATTAGAAGTTTATAAATGTCCTTCTGAAGAAGCTCTGTGGCTTGAAGAAGTGTAATAGCTCCAGTTGTGCTATTAATATCAAAAGATCCATCATTTCCTGTTAATAAATTGAAAGTTATTCATAGATGTGAATAGTATTGAAATCTACTGGTATTTTCCAAGTCCTATTTTGTTGATCTAGTCACACAAATTGAAATTTAATCTGATTGTCTCTTTCATGTGCACCATTCAATCAAGGACACCTCACTTCCAGCAGTAAGTACACTGTTTGCTCCACCTACCGTATGTGCAGGGAGTTGCTTGTTTCAAAATTCTATGCATTTATTTCTCTTTTTCTGACTGGACACTGTGTGAAAGAGGGAAAGATAGTGGGAAGGGAAATAGTGCCCAAACCTTGAGACTGATTGACGATGTGGGGAGCTGATGCAAGTCCCCGATGTGGATGTTCATAGCGATCAAGTGTTTACAATTATTAATTAAGGCCAGGCCCAGATCTCAAGATCACGCCATAGTCCCATGTTACACAATTCTAAGCCCTACAACAGTTAGGTTGTGACAAAACTAAGTTTTACAATTATTTGGCAGTATCATGATGTTTCAAAGTATTCTACAGCCAATGAAGTACTTGGAATGTGTAGTCATTGTTGTATTGTATGAAGTACAGCAGCCAGTTTGTACGCAGTAAGCTGCCACAAATAGCAATGTAATAACAACCGGGTATTCGGTTTTTGTGATGCTGACTGAGGGATAAAGCTTTCATGGGAACCATGGGATTGTTTCCATTCAACTAAACAGGCTATCATGGACTTAGCTCAACATCTTGCCTATCACTCCCAACAAAAGTACTAGACCATAGGGCTGTTCTCTTGTTAGAGAAAGGTGACTGATGCTGGTTTAATCAAAGGATTACCATGCCTCAGGCAAGGGGAAGAGGTTGAGAAGGGGAATCCTTTACAGTAGCCTCAGCCAGTGCAGGAATTGAACCCGTGCTGTTAGCATCAGAATACACTGCAAACCAACTGTCCAACCAATGAGCTAACTGAATCTGCAGTTCCATTAATACCATTCTCCCTCAATACTGCATCAGCCTTGGGTTTTATTCTCAAGCCCTGGAATGGGACTTGAACCCAGCACCTTGTGAAATGAGGCAAAGAGTGTGACTAATTGAGCTCGTACTTCAAAGCTAAAGGGTCAGATACAAAATATGGAAGCAGGGATGGAAGAAAGAATGATCAGTGACATCAGAAAGAGAAAAGAAGAAGAAAAATATATTTCTTTCACACATTGCATTGGACGTTGAGTGCTAGTCACAATTTCATGGGAATGTATGTAATGACTGTTGTTTTTATTGCTCCATAATACTGCTGTGAAATGATGAAATCAGAGCTTCATGCATCTATTAAACACTTGCTGAACTATCAATACTACATTCTCTACTTAAATGATGCCTTGTATCTCATAAAATAACTTCACTATTCACCAGCTCAAGACCTCCTCTGAGGCAGCTCCAGTCTAATCTGGTACCAATTAAAAAAAAAACAGAATCTTGCTTGTTTGTAAGGCTAAATGAAAGTCAGATTTCAAAACCAATAACATCACAACTATAATGAGTAGAATGCCAGCCAATGCACAGTTCATTACTAAGATTCCATCAGCAGCCTAAGCATATGGTTTCAATGGCCACTTACATCAGCATCATAGAGCATTAGTTGGCTCTTTATAAGAGTCAATGCAGCAATGACAATTTTCTGGAGCGGAACAATGAGCTGGGAGCACAACAACAAGATACAGAGCTAATACAATAATCATAATTCTTCAACATATTATGCCTATTTCACTGAATTCATCGCTAAAATGTAGATTTGGGTTCCTGCTAATTTTGAAAATTCTCAGCTTGGTATCACTGCAGAACTTGCTGCTGAGACTTAGGAATTATATATCAGCAAGCAAAAAGCACACCGAACAGCCCTTTTCAAATACCCAAGTCTCATGAAGTTCAAACAAGGTAAATGAGCAATTTTAAAGAATGCCAACAAGACTGGGCTATCTGGGTTTGAACATCCAGATTTCTCAAGCTTGGGGCTCTATAGGCCCACACAGTGTGCAGTCAAACATCTGTTACAGATCACTTTGATCTGTAATCTTAATATTGAAAGGGTTGAGCCAGTTCCAATTAGTTAAGGGTTAAATTTTCAGTTATATTGTAATGGTAAATGGGAACCACAGATGTATGAAGGCCGGCTAGAAATATAAGAGCTGCATGGGAGGCAATGGCCTAGTGGTATTGTCACTGGACTGTTAATCCAGAGACCCAGACAATGTTCTGGGCACCCAGGTTCGAATCCCGCCACAGCAGATGGTGGAATTTGAATTCAATAAAAATATCTTGAATTAAGAATCTAGTGATGACCATGAATTCAATGTCAATTGTCAGGAAAAAACCTGTCTGGTTCACTAATGCCCTTTACGGAAGGAAACTGCCATTCTTACCTGGTCTGGCCTACACGTGACTCCAGACCCACAGCAATGTGGTTGACTCTGAACTGCCCTCTGGGCAATAAATGCTGCCTGGCCAGTGACGCCCTCAGCCCGTGAATGAATAAAGGAAAAAAAAAAAGTAACAGCAATAATAGAGCTGGCCTTTGGTGAAACAGAGACAATGCCTCTGAAAAGATAAAGTCAAAATAGTCTTACCAGAGAGAAATGACAGGCGGTGGTTTAACCTAAGGGTCACCACACCTCAGGCACAGGGAGAAGGTTGAGGAGAATCCAAGATGTTCACCTCAGCTGGCATGGAAATTGAACCTACACTGTTGGCAGCACTTTGCATCACAAGCCAGCTGTCCAGCCAACTGAGCCTACTGATTTCCCCTAAATGGCTGCAAAGCTGTGAGAAAACACAGGTAATATAAGATGCCTGTACAGTGAAGTGTGGAAATGGTAATGTGGATGTTGTAATGGTTTACATAGAGACTGGAAGCGTATTTTACATTTCACAGTGATAAGACTGCACTCCTTGCATGTGCATGAAACGGACAATCATTAGCCTGATTCCTGAAGTCTTCTATTAATTTACTGAATTTTATGATAATACTTACCATGTGCAATAGTGTAATGGATTAGATTGGGGTTCCCACGGTCTCCGTCATAGGCGATCACATTAAATATTTCTGAACCCTAAAAGAAAGTTAAAATGACTGGTCTGTATAAAACTGAAAAATATTTTTTGGTTTACATTATTGATGTGTGGTTTTTTTTTCTGCAAACTTTGATTATTTTCTTCAATTTAGTTCTGCTATGGACCAGACCAAACTCCTCAAAACATTCATAGAACATAGAACATAGAACATTACAGCGCAATACAGGCCCTTCTGCCCTCGATGTTGCGCCGACCTGCAAAACTAATCTGAAGCCCATCTAACCTAAATTATTCCATTATCATCCATATGTTTATCCAATGACCATTTAAATGCCCTTAAAGTTGGCGAGTCTACTACTTTTGCAGGCAGGGCATTCCAAAGATAGCCTAAACCCTAACTTTTTCTTAAGTTCAATGTAAATGTAAGATGTTGCATTTCAGATGCAATTCGCTTCGTCAAACTACCGGATTTAAAGCAAAACACACTTTATTCATCTGTTATAGTTAAATCCAACCAAAGAAAGAAGAAATTAGAATAACTTAATTTTGTTGGAAAAACTTAACAGAATAGTAGATACAGTGACTATTAGTAATTAACTATTCCAATATAGTAACATCCCATAGCACACCCTTGACAACAGACAAATTCAGAAAACAGATTGTCTCACATGCAACGGTAGCAGGAAGAGAACCCCAGCTTTTGGTTGTAGCCAAGGGAGGGAAAAAATATCTTACACTTCTTCAAATCTCCAACAGCAATTGCTGAAAGCTGAAACTAAAAATCCTGGTTCTGTGGGAGCTTGATCACACCCATTCAGGCTGCTTCTATTGTTCCAACTTTTAAAAAAGAACTCAAGGCCTCACAAGCTGTTTACTCTAGTAGTTCTTGTAGACTGCTCGACACCTCTGCCTTAAAACCTTTTTTCAAAAAAAACCAGGACAAAATACACCTCTTAAAGCCACAGTATTGTTAAGCTCCTGTTCACTTCTGGCCCACTTGTGACATCTTTTGCGTGTCAGTAAAAATCTCCCATTTAGAGCCTTCACAGGAAATGCAATTCTCCTTTTGGCACCTCTTAACAATGACACACTCACAGGTACAAGAGTATATTCTTCCTCCATACACTTCAGTGTATTCTCCTTCAGGTATTATCTAATCATATTTCAGTGTATTCTCCTACGTGCATTCTCCAACAATTCTTCAAACCACTTTAACTCTAACAATGGCATCATCCTAAGTGCCAATCTTTTCAAAATTTGTGACTTTTCCCGACTTCAAATGTCTTACCAAGCACAACAAGCGAACTCTAGGAGTTCTTGGAGTTAAGCTACTTAAAACAGCACCATGTTTGATTTGCCAGTTTTCTGATCTGCTGCTTAACCAAAGCAATCGTGTGAATGCTAGCCCCAGCTCGAGAGTGGCTATTGTAACACTGGTGAAAAGGTTCTCTGTTCAAGTCCCACCTTAGGGGCTTACATACAGAATCTAAGCTGACACCTCAATATAGTCCAGATGGTTTGTTAGCTTTTGTTTTAGATGTTAATCCAAAATCTGTCCACTATACAGGGGCTACATCTGAAAGTGAAAGACTAATTCAAGAAAAATTGATAAGGTGTAGCAATAATAACAATCTTCTTTTGGGATACATATATACAATTGTACTAATATTATAGCATGTAAAACTACAATTCAGCTGCAATAGTGCTGTAACATGAAGGAATTCTATTTAAGGGTGTTTGAAACTGTGTGAAAATGTTAAAAGTGGCTACAGCAGTTGTCAGAAAAAGTTTGATATATGTGTTACTTCAAGTGTTAATTTCTAACAAACAAATGTTTGAATAAATAGTGGTTATTTATTACCGCTATCTTGATTATTCATTTTAAATTTCATTTCTGTTCGCTTTTTGCCTTTTGCCAGCCTCTGAGAATGGAGTGAATGATGCTTGTGCTGACTCATGGAGAATGTGTCGAAACAAGAGGATGGAGCCAATCAGCTCTCATACATTATCCCACCACTCGATCAGACCACAGCAAACTTGTGACTTGACTCTATCTAACCATGTTGATTAATGCCGTCGCCAAACAAGTATCATCTATTTGTATTTTTTACACATTTACTTGTCCTAGCTTCAACTTTTTTGGGGGGAAGAAGAGAATTTCAGATTTATCACTAATTGCTCAAGTCATAAAAGTAGTTATTGGTAAATTCTTCTCACTTGCTCTTCATCTGAAACTGATCATTGTTTTGCACTTTGGCTTTGAATTCTTTACATGAGCCATCTCAACTCACATCCGACTGCCAAATGTACAGATAATCACTCACAGTAATGAATGAGTACTTGACAGATTACTACTCACAGGTTCGGTATCTTCATATACAAATCCAAAATACGGTGTGCCAGAAAACATGGGAGGAGTGTCCTGAATATCCAAAACATTGATCGTTACAGTGGTTGAGGAAGAGCAAATTCGATGCTTTCCCCTCAACTTTCCACCTCCGTCCTAAGATAAAAGTGAAACCAAATTTTCATTTCTTCTGGACATAAGCTTTCTCAAGATGTCCCTCCAACCTGACTCCCACTATGTCAGTTTACCTTGGCTGTGACAGTAACAAAGTGGCCTGTGGACCTCTCAAAATCCAAATTTACGCTTGATTTTAGGCGAAGGACCCCACTGTATCGGTCTATCGAAAACTTGTTCTTACGCGTATTCTGGAAGAGAATGCGCAGAAGGAGCATCAAGTCAGTGATGGAAAATAACTAAGAGAATCTAAACAGTGAAAAACTATTAGCAAGAATTCATTTTCTGCAAAAAATAAAGACAAGGCTCCAGTTTAAAATCCACTATTCATATTTTTTAAAATTGTACATAAACAAAGGGGCAATTTTAAAGCTTCCATTTAATGTAACATGAATAATATCTGGCTGGACATCTCCTATTCACCTCGACTAAGTTTACTTTTCAACGAGGTCAACAGAAGTCATCGGTGATCTCAACTTTTCATTGTTAGCAGAAGTTAAAATAACTTGCAACATCTTCCAGTGACTGGTATGTGGAAAGTGATTCATCAATAACCCAAAACCTTGGAGCCCTTCAGGAAATTCCAAATCAACCACTCAGGTATTTCTCATGTTCCACAATTACCAAAGTGTTTTCCTTACATGTGTTTAGATGTTTTTCTGTTTCCTGCTGAATTCCATTGTTTACACGGTCTAGATGGATACTCTGCCCTTTGGAATTCTCACAATTATTGATAGTGGTGTCAAGTTACATTATTGTAACTTCAGAAACAGAAACATGATCTCTTTTGCTCTATTCTGTTAAATTGTGGTGTTTATGTGTAAAAAAGAGTCACATTCCCTCCTTGATTTCTTGTGTACAGAGTGAAAGCAGTTTCATAACAACAATAAATAATACTGCATTAGAGAACAAATACCTGCAGAAAATAAGTGACGCTGCCTCCAGATCCAGTGTCTTTGTCCACTGCATACACCTTGAATATGCTGGTCCCTGAAGGGGTGTCCTAGCACACCGCAATCCAAGAAAACACATTAGTCAACAGAAGCTTTGGATTGAATATTTGTCAGTCACCAATTAATTAATTAATTTAATAAGAGACCGTTCTTAAAAGAAATTTACCTCAGGGACATTAATGATATAAGGTGTATTAATGAACACTGGGCACTCATCATTGGCATCTGTTACAAGTATTTGAACCTTCTCGACAACCTGTAAACACAAAGGGTTCTCCATCTATCGTTTTTCACTGAAAGAAGATTTTGCAGATCTGTACACATGCAACCCAATCAATCCTTTAGAATCACAGAAAAAAAAAGCATAATGTGCATTTTATACCTAATAGCAACAATTGGATGTAAGTATCTTCCTTTGAGAATAATTCTGACAAAAAAATCTCCCTAAGCAGTGATAAACGCTGAAATTAAATGCCCATCCTGGATGTGTCTGAGTGGTTGGGCTCTGTGAAATAACACTATGTTACGTGAATAACATTGTTTCTGAAACAGGTATTTCAAAATGAAAGAGAATTGTACCACAAAAGTAATGATCAAATCAGCTCATGAACTAAATGCATTCAAACTATTTTGCTAACCCAAGGTTTAGTGCTGGCTTACTGTAACTATGATCTTTCACATAAGTTATAATGAAGCACAAAATTGCTCCTAACTAATTTTAAATTCCACAAATCACAAAGACCTCTGCCCAAAGTCACATCATTAAGAAAATAAAAGTATCACCAGTGAGATGTTGAAATACTTTCATCTTTGCAGAGGATAGTGCAAGCTTTAGTTCAAAATGATTGCTGACTTGTCTTTTGTTTACTTCAGTTGGTGCTTTGAGGGTTTTATCCTCTTCTCATGTTCAGGTATATATCATCCATCTGTGCAAACTAGGAAGATTAGAATCTCAAAACCTAGCACTGGAAAAGCCTCTGATGAGATTATTGCTACCTTGTATTTAATTCAGGCTGCTGTGTTTCAAGACATACAAGTGGATGACAGAAATTGTTTATCTACTAACTACTGTTTTAGCTTTCCCTCACTCCCACCCCAACTGTTTCATGACAATTTCCAGCAATGTCCACTTCCCAATGCCCACATCACATTTTTAAGCCTCACTCTTACTGTAAAACAGAAGCATGATGTCCTAGCATTCTGTGGCTTTCCTATGAGTGAAAAGCAATAGGACAGTGGCTGCCAAACTAGGGATATGGTATAAAGCATGTATGTTGAGTGCAGGCATCAAGTTGGAGACACAGTTTCTGATGGCTATTGAGTTTGGGGAGGAGGAATTCGAACAATCACAAACACAATGAGCAGAATATTAAATGAAGAAATGCAAAGCACTGGGATCTGATTAAATAAATTTGTGGCCTTCATTTCGCTGAGTGTTAGTTAGATAAAGAAACCTGTTGACAATTGCTTTTGGTAATATTTCAATAGATGGGCAATATATCTGCAGCATTTAAAGTACTCATTGAAAAATTTATTTTACTTGTTGCACGGATGATGCCTTGGACTTTAAGTATGTGGTACTTTGCAATGTGTAAAAAGTCTTACTTTATTCACACTGTCAGAAATACCGACAAGTACTTCAATCTCATCTTCTTTCTGCAAAACAAAAACAACATATTCAATATTCCTGAATAGGAAAAATATGGCCAACATTACAAAAGTGTCCTGTTAGCTTGGAATTTCAACCATTATAACCATACTTTGAGAAATTTCTTCCTTGATCTGAAAATCTAGATATGTCCTGATTCAATAGTCAATGGGCAATCAATGGGCATGAGTTAATCTGATATCCTGATTCTCCATGCTCCCTTTCAGGGATAGTCTATTTACTCTCTACAGGACAAATTCAGAGAAGGTGGTGCCATTGTTAGTTGGAGTTTGAGGCTGTAAACACGGTCACTCTGTTTATCTGACTCAGGTTCTCATCCAGTGAGGCTCTATTCTGGAAGTATGAAATTTACCCTTATTATCAATTTAGAATGAATTAATTTGGATGAGTTATGATAAGTGTATAAAAAGGAACAAGGGAAAGCATGAGCCATACAGTCATAAAGTAACTTGGCACAGAAACAGACCGTTCGGTCCAACTCATCCTCGCTGACCAGATATCATAGAATCATAGAGATGTACAGCATGGAACCAAACCCTTCATTCCAACTCGGCCATGCCAACCAGATAACCTAAATTAAGCTAGTCCCATTTGGCCCAAAGCCCTCTAAACCCTTTCTATTTATGTACCTATCCAGATGCCTTTTAAATGTTGTAATTGTACCTGCCTTCACCATTTCCTCTGTCAGCTCATTCCATATACCCTCTGCTGTAAACGTTGCCCCTTAGGTCGCTTTTATATCTTTCCCCATCTTAAACCTATGCCCTCTAGATTTGGACTCCCCTACCCTGGGAAAAAAACCTTGGCTATTCACCCTATGCATGCCCCTCATGATTTTATCACCCTCCAGCCTATTCAACTTCTCCAAACCCTCCAATCCTGGCAACATCCTTGTAAATCTTTTCTGCACCCGTTCAAGTTTAACAACATCTTTCCTATAGCAGGGGTACCAGAACCGAATGCAGTATTCTAAAAGTGGCCTCACCAATGTTCTTTACATGACGTCCCAACCCCTACACTCAATGCACAATGAAGGCAAGCATGCCAAATGTCTTCTTCACCACTCTGTCTACCTGTGACTCCAGTTTCAAGGAGCTATGTATCTGCATCCCAAGGTCTCCTTGTTCGAGGGAAATGACAGGCAGATGGGATTCATGTAGGACATGTTGAAAAGCTGATACTAGCACAGGAGCGATGGGCTGAATACCTTTGTCCTAGTTTGTAATTTCTACAATTCAGTAATTCTATAATAATGATCAGCTCCCACCATCATTGAAACAACAAATATAATAGTAAAAGAGAACAGCAAAGAGCTTTACCTCTCTGTCCAGCTCCTCCAGCAAAGTGACATTTCCTGTTTGAGGTTCCACTGCAAAATAGTGTTTTGTTCCAGGTTCAAAGGTCATGTCATAAGTGACTGAATTTCCCTCTGGATCTGTGCCATTTAAAGTGTACAGATGTGATCCTACACAAAAGTTAAAAATTTAGAGTTTATACCAACAAAACAAATTTTTTCATATCAACATACAACCGGGGTCTGTTAATTCAATTATGTTTTAGTTCTTCTGTTTAACATGTGTAACATGCACCTAAAGGGATCAGATGCATTACAGATTTTTCTTTGTTCACGGAATATGGGTATTGTTAGCTCAACCAACATTTACTGCCCATCCTTAAATGTCCTTGAGAAGTGCTTCAAGGCTGTTATGAGGGATAAGTAGGCCCTAGCAAAGCCTAAGATGAGTGTTAGTTTGCAGTTTATTGCAGAGCATGTGCCATTTGCTAGCAATGCTGATAACCCCACCCATTACTTTGCTGATGATCAAACGGTATTATTGGCAGGGTTGGAATTCTCCTTGGTTTTGTGGACAGAACATATCTAGGCAATTTTCTACATTGCCAGTAGACGCCTGTGTTTTTGCTGTCCTGGAACAATGAGGAAACAATAACAATACACCAAAAATAAAGCCGTTGACTCATCAGCCTTTAAGCACTTTGAAAAAAATACTTAGAAGGTGACATGAGGCAAACATATCAGTTGCTGAATGGACCATGTAATGTTACATTCATAGCTCTAAGCCACGTTATTGTTTCACAGATTTCCATGGAGTCCGATACTATATTTAAACAAAATGCTCTGTAAAACAAAACAACTGTGGAGCATGCAAATTTGAATACAGCATCGTCCACCATCTGAAGAAAATACCAGCCAGGACAGAAATGGAGACATGCCTTTTTATTTTGCTGTCATATTTGTCATATCAATGGTGGGGGACACTGATTGCTATTATAGAATTAACAAATAGTAGAAATTGCAATTTAAAAAGAGGATACCCAGCCCATCGCCCCTGTGCTAGTACCAGCTTTTCAATTGAGTTCTACTTGCATCTCATTTGGCTATTCTTTCCCATAAACACCCCTATGGTCTTTTGTTGAGGGCCTTAATTAGTTTGAAGAAGGAAGACAAAGCGAGTTTCTGACATACACTGAGGGAATAATAGAAATGATGCTTCACAAAGGGCTCACTACCATTAAATATCATGATTTCATTGCTCAGTCATTTTACAATTCCGGATTCATGAGGCCAACAAAGTAATGAAAGATATATCCTGAACATGAACTGGTGACTGAATAACTTATTTCATTGCACGGTGAGAGGCAAGCTATCAGTGGTAAAGAGCCAGAAATGAGGCAAGGTGAAATGTTTTTTGCAGTGAGTTACACTAACTGAAAATTTGGTGGAAGTAACTTGCAAAAAGGAATTGGATAAATACTTGAATGGGAAATATTCACAGAGTTATTGGGAAGGAAATGTGAATTTCTTGGGACAGAAACAATTCAATGCTCAGCCACAAACATTTAGAAATAGAACTCTACATGAGCGGTTAAACATGAATCTTATATTATCTCTTCAGAGCAGACTTCCTTTGTTGGTACATGTGCACGATAGCCTCAAGTGGACAAATTGCACAACACAAATTTCAATACATTGTAAGAGCAAGGGAGTAGGATGAGTTGATTGGTTCTTTCAAACAGCCAGTCCAAGCGTAAGGGCTGAGTGGCCTCTTTATGTGTTCTACTATAAAATGACTCAAAGATTTGATGTGGGATAGAAAAATCTACTGCTGAGTTGGACATTGTAATACACCAAAACAGCATTTTCCAAAGCCACTCTATGATATAGATAAAGATACAACAAGGACAGCAGATGGAATTAAATAGCAAAACCCTTGTTCCCATTCAAGCTCCATACCATCTTGACTTGAAACAATATTGCCATTCCTGCACTGCTATTGGATCAAAATGAGTTGTTGACTTGCTCGCCGAGCTGGCTTGTTTTTGTGCAGACGTTTTGTCACCATGCTAGGTGACATCATCAGTGGAGCCTCTGATGAAGTGGTATTATTTTACTCTGCTTGGAATTTATACTGTCTGGTCCGTTATGGTGAGTACTGTCATTTCCAGTTTTGATCTGTATGGGTTTGTAAATGGAGTCCAATTCTATATGTTTGTTCACTGAAGTATAGGTGGAGAACTATGCCTCTAGGAATTCCTGTGCATGTCTATGTTTGGCTTGGGCTATTATAGTCACCTTGTCCCAGTTAAACTGATGGCCTTCATTGTCTGAATGTGCCGATATTAAGGAGAGTTAATCTAGTCTCATTTGACAGCATTTGGCCTATATCCCTCAGAACTCTTCCTATTCATATACCCATCCAGATGCCTTTTAAATGTTGTAATTGTACCAGCCTCCATTATTTCCTCTGGCAGCTCATTGCATACACATATCACCCTCTGCATGAAAATGTTGCCCCTAAGGTCTCTTTTATATCTTTCCCATCTCACCTTAAACCTATGCCTCCAGTTTTGGACTCCCCCATCCTGGGAAAAAGATCTTGGCTATCCACCCTATGCATGCCCCTGACGCTCCAGGGAAAATAGCCCCAGCCTATTCAACTTCTCCAAACCCTCTAACACCGGCAACACTCTTGTAAACCTTTCCTGCACCCTTTCAAGTTTAACAACATCATTCCAATAGCAGGGATACCAGAATTGAACACAACATTCCAAAAGTGGCCTCACCAATATTCTGTACAGTTGCAACATGACATCCCATCATAGAATTCCTACAGTGTGGAAACAGGCCATTCAGTCCAACAAGTCCACACCACCCCTCTGAACAGCATCCCACCCAGACCCATTCCCCTAGTCCAACCCACCTAACCTAAACATCCCTGGGCACTATGGGCAATTTAGCATGGCCAATCCACCTACCCTGCACATCTTTAGACTGTGGGAGGAAACTGGAGCACCCAGTGGAAACCCACGCAGACACAGGGAGAACGTGCAAACTCCACACAGACAGTTGCCTGAAGCTGGGATCGATCCCTGGCGCTGTGAGGCAGCACTGCTAACCACTGAGCCACCGTGCCGGGCCAACTACTATACCCAATGTACTGACCAATGATGGTAACTGTACCAAATGCCTTCTTCACTATACTGTCTACTTACTAACCATTTCTCCTACATTTATATACAAATCATTTATATTCTCTGCAGTTCAGAAGAATGAGAGGCTCCCTCATAGAAACTTACAAAATTCTCAAGGGGATAGACAGAGTAGATGCAGAAAGAACTTTTCGCCTTAGCGTAGAGTCTGGAATGAGGAGACAGTGCCTCAGAATGAAAGACAAATCATTGAGGAAGAGTGCCTTCTTCAGAGGATGATGAATGTTTAGCCCTTCTCTCCCCACAGGACTGTGGAATTTTAGTCGTCAAGTAAGCTCAAGACAATGATTGATAGATTTCAAGTACCTAATAACATCAAAAGATATGGGAATAGTGCAGGAAATGATCAGCCATGATCTAGAATGGCAGACTGGCCTGAAGGAACTGAATGGCATATTCCTGCTCCTGGTGTTGCAATGCAGAGACAGTATGGGCTGATACGCTTCACAGTTACTGGCTAAGTGCAAATCTGGCAGCGTCTATGAGTGTGAATGACATTCCCAGATGGAACCTGTTGTAGTCAGCAGTTATTATCAGAGAATTCGGCACAGGGAACTCATTCCTGATTTCTCAAGATCTGTTGTAATAACCTGAAAACTGGGGGCATCATGAATTATGAATCCCACATATCACACTCGTTAATGAGACTACATATTTGGAACAAGCTTTGCAAAAGTTACCTTTGAGTATCAAAGAGTTATCTCAAACACATACCTATAGGTGTATCTTCAGGAATGCTCAACATAGCCATGTTCCCATTGGTGCTGTTTGGTGCATTGTCATAGAAGTAAGGAGCGTAATCTGCTTGAACTAAGAGGAAAATGAAAGTCTGTGTCGGGTTGTCCAAAACTTAGAAATCATCAAATGTGTTAGGCTACAGCAAAATCTGCTTATTCAAAACGATAATTCTAAATTATTTATAAATACCGTACCAAAACCTAATGGTTCATGGATTTTATTCAAAAGCAAACATGGTCAATATGGGAGCAGTTTCATGTCTCTGTATGGAAGCGTTAGCTAATTGGGTCAATTTAATCACAAATAAAACTATGAAAATAATGGCAGAATTTATCACATTGAATAGTTCTGATAGTACTTACTGACTGAAATGGGGAACAGAGACACATAGTAAGGAAACAATAGGGTTGGTAAAACATCACAAGTTTGACAATGGTCAGATAACAACAAATAGGATTATGAAATGTCTACTAAAGTCACCAAACTAGTTACCAAAAGCTAAAATACATTAAATTATTCACTCAAAGAAATTGATGCTATTATTTGAAATGAGTATTTGGATGATACAGTATCCGACGTACGTGAGAATTACACTGAGGATTATTGAGGATTACACAGTTTTGATCATTCTATTCAGACCTTATTTTTAATATATATAACCAGATAAGATTTACTTACGTAAGGAGATATATGTCACAGCGAGAAAAATGGCTTCCTGGCATATTTCTACATACTTCATTATAGCACAATAACGGAGTTGATTTTTCTGAAGTAAATATTAATGTTATTCCAGAGGGAGCATTGTGATGACCAGTGGACAACGCCTGGGGCTGGACAGAGGAACCAACAGCCGCTAAGATTTTAATCCGATGACTCATTGCCTTCAAGCAGAGTTGAAGCAGCTTTCTCGGATAAATCCTTCAGCGAACTGACAGCAAGCTTAATTCTACCATTTACATGATTGGGAATTTATGTCCCTTCCTAAAACAAACTCAGCAAAAATTCTCGGGGTGATCGTTATTTTTATTCATTTGTGCAATCACTGCTGGACCTACATTTCTTGCATATCCCTGATTTCCCCTTCAAATGAGTGGCTTGTTCAACCACTTGAGAGGGCAGTCAGAGTCAACCACATTGCTGTGTGTCTGGAGTCACATGTAGGCCAGACCAGGCAAGGACAGCAGATTTGCTTCCCTAAAGGACATTAGTGAACTGGGATGGTTTTTATGACAATTGACAATGGTTAAATGCTTGCCATTAGGCTAGCTTTTAATTTTCTTTTGTTCGTAATTGAATTCCAATTGCACTATCTGCTGTGGTGGCATTCAAACCGTGGTCCCCAGAGCATTATCTTGGCTCTCTGGATCTCAGTAACATTGTCTGTCTTGTTAAGAGCACTGCTAGATTTTTGTGAGCTATTCTTATATTGAACAATCCAAAATGATCACAGATGAATGTGACTAATAGCAGAAATATTTCTCACGTGAGGAATAGGTTTCTGCATCATGTCCCTTTTATTTTTTGACTACCTTCTGTTTCCAATTGTTTGAGACACATACATTGTTCTCCAAAGATAGCTGATTACGCTAATGTCCTTTGTTGATGGGGAATTATACAATATTTGCCATTGGTTTTACAATTAAACTAGCCCAATCTTCAATGAAAAAGAAGAAAAAACTAAAATTAAATTGCATAAGAAAGTGCACAGTGAACAAAATTCAAAAACTCAGATATCGTATTGTCTGAAAGATAATCCTGAAGCAACACATTCCTCTTGTCAAAAAGATAAATCCACTGTCAGGAAGTGATTTTACTTAGGCACATTTTCTGATTCAAGAAAGAAGGTCTATGCATATATATGCAATATAGGCAATTGGCCATACAACAGTTTTCATATGACAACAAAAAAGGAATTCACACTTGTGTGGTCGCTTTCAGATTCTCAAGATAACCAGAAAGTAATTTGCAGTTGAAGGATTGTTTTGAACTATACCCACTGACGTTTGGAATGCAAATGTGGCAGCCAGTAGGGGCTTGACCTGCAAGGTGCCAGAAACAGCAAATGAGGAAAAGGGCTAGATAATCTGTTTCTGTGATGAGATGACTGGTAATCATTAGCCAGCACACCAGGAGAACTCTCCTAAACATCTCTGAACATCACTATGGAAACTTCCATGCTCAGCTGAACATTTATCATTGGAATAATGCGTCAGATGTTCAACAGAGCCTTGTTGAGGTCAATGTGATGAGATTCTCATGTCTTGATTGGGCTTTCTGCAGGACAATTTCTAATTTATTTCAACATTCCAGCAATTAAGAACTGAGGATCCGAGCAGCAGATTAACTGAACATTGCAAAATGTTTTGCAACAACATGTGAGGAGCTATCATCTGTATCAGAATTACAGCAGCATTTGGACAATTGATTGGCCTGGTTTAGAATACAATATCCTTTTATTGTCATGTATCCCCCATTGGAGGAGTACAGTGAAAAACTTCTACAATGTCTGTCTACTAATGGCAACATCTGAGTTCCAAGTACCTAGGTACAATTCTTGGATACAGCAGAAGGATAAAAGTAGTTGCGTAATTACATAATTGAAAATAAGTTAAGAAATAGGAATATATTAAGGGGTATATTAAGAGTTTAACATTACAGTGTTCTTAGGTAAGGATTGTCCTCTCACACCAGTCTCGGTCCAAGACTTGCTGCCTGCGTCCTGCTCCAGAGGCTGCTTCCCATGTACTGCTGCAGGGCTTCTTCCCCGCGCTACTCCGGGCTCGTGGCCCATATGCTGCTCCAGGGCTCATTGCTCACGGTGTTCTGGCACTCATGGGGCATGCCTGCAGGCCCCCAAGTGCAAGGCCGTGCTGCTCACTGCGGTTCTCCATGGGTCTTGGCCCACTCACTCTGGCCTGCTGCAGGTCTCGGCCCGCTCGCTCCACATCTCCACACATGGGAGTCGGTGGGGGGGGGCGGGTAGCGGCAGGGGGGGTGGTGGAGAAATGGAAAAAAAGAGAGGAAAGAAAAGAGGGAAAATATGTGAGCAGAGGAGCTCCGACCAGAACGTCCTACTCTGCTGCCATAGAATAGCATATGGGCTAGAATATCCTTTATTGTCACATTTACTCCAGTACAGAAGTACAGTGAAAAGTTTTTACAATGGCTGCCTTTAATGGCACCATTTTAAGTACAAGTGCCTAGGTACAAGTCTTACAGAGTAATAAATTTTAGAGTTGTTTCAGAGTAAAAAAGAATACATTTATCTGATAGAGTTTTGCATCCCAAGAATCAGTGTTAAAAGAGTTTCTAATTGGATGAACTCAAATCTTATTGGTTTTGGATGCTTAGATCTAAGAAATCAGCATATTAGTTTCATTTCAACACTACCTTGTGAATTTTCTCCTCTGTGTGTGGTTAAATCCATGCTGGGGATACAATTCTATGGGCACATTCTTTGCCCAAATCACCATTATTCATTAATGAAATATGATAGGAAAATGATCACAAGGAAGAATAGACAGCCATGTGTGAGATCACTTGGGTAAAGGTCACTGGATGGTAGTCAAAATGTTGGTTTTCCTGTGATTATTAACTGTTGCCTTTGTAAGCAGAGACTAGCCAAATTTAAGCATTCGAACGATTAAGTAGCTCACCACTGGACTCAGAGGCTAAAGACCTTTTAATACTGACCCTTTTTAGAAACATATGCTGTTCTCAATTGATTCTGTTCAGGTCACTCAGGATCCAGGTTCAAAAGTTGATAAATAAGAAAGATGCTTAGTAACACCTTGGGACATTAATGCGCTATTTAACTGCAAGGTGTTGCTGTTGGGACCTTAGGGTCCAACTATGCGCAATTTGTACAGAATCCAAATGTGCCAGTAAATGTTAATCCATGTTGACATCTATTTGGAAGTAATAAATAACTTTCTCCATTAAATCTTAGATTCCTTAGCATTTTCCATTCAACTACGACAAGCATGTCATATTCAAATCCATTGGAAACTTCCCTCAAAATCAATACCCAATCTCCTGTCTTCACCTCCTTCATGATACATTCAGGTAGTGATAGTTCACCTCGTTGCTCATCTTCTTTTAACAGAGAACTGTTGAAAAAAGAAGTTGTCAGACAGGTCTCTCAATCTGTCAAAGCATTTGAATCTCCTACCATTTAAATATTCGTTTCAAAACTGTCTGCAGTATTAAAATAAATCAGAGCTTGCTATTCACTCTGTTAACATAAGATTGAAGACAATCGTGACAGATTGGCATGCTTATTTGATTTCGCAACGATTCATTATCATATTCGGTGCCTGTCACTTTGCAATTTGATTGACAGGTCCAAACGATTATAAATTCTTTGAAGTGGGACTATGAATTCCAATGCTTGAATTCATAAGGCATTAAAGAAAGGTAAATATAGTGAGTGGGTTTTATCAATAAAGGTGTTTATTTTAGATAGGGAACAAATGAACTTGATTTAACATCAGAATGGTTCCTGAGATCTGGCCTTTGTGAACACTGGGTGATGTGACATTATAGGTGCAAAGACAAAGAGTGGTGGGTAGGGTGTATGTGATGGCTATAAATTGGAGCTATAAAGAGCCATTGGGTTTACAGGGCATAGGTTAGCATGGAGTGTATCAAGCACCACATGAGTGGATAGGGTTATGTATTGGCATGGAGTGTTTAATGGGCCATGGAAAGTGGGTAAAGGGGCATTAGTGGATGGATGAGGCATAGGGAGTGTGTAGAAGGGGATGAGAGGTGAGGGCTGTAGTTTGCTTTTTTATTGTATGCGATGAGGGCAAGGTGAATATTTGTCGCACATCCCCAGGTGCCCCTTTAACTTCACCTAACTGCCATCTGGGTAATTAGGGATGGGCAATAAATGTTGGCCTAGTCAGTAGCACCCACATCCTGTGAAAAAATTTGTTAAAAACTAATTGGCTGTCAAGGCCATTTCAGAGGGCATTAAGAATTAACCATATTGCTTTGGATCTGGAGTCACATGTTGGCCAGACAGGATAAGGACAGCAGATTTCCTTCCCTAAAAGACATTAGTGAACCTAAAGGGATTTTACAATGGTTTTATGATTGCCGTTAGATCAGCTTTTAATTCCAGATATTTCATCATTCAAATTTCACCATCTGTCAAAGAGTGGGGAGGACTTCATGCCAACATCCCTAAAGCATTATCTTAGGGTTATGAATCCCAACAATTCCTTTACCATTGCTTCAATAATGGGCCGGCATGCCAAGTCAGGCCTTCCACCCATTCCAGAGTTCTGGGATATTACTTCCTGAGATGAATTTGCAGAGCCAGCTCCTAACTATGTGCTCCCAACACAGGAACAGAAAGTCAGACCTATGTGTCTAAGTCTCGTTTAAGAGAAAGACACTTATTAGCAGATAACAAGAAGAAGGGTCTAGGCCCGAAACGTCAGCCTTCCTGCTCCTCTGATGCTGCTAGGCCTGCTGTGTTCATCCAGCTCTACACCTTGTTATCTCAGATTCTCCAGCATCTGCAGTTCCTACTATCTCTGACACTTACTTGCAGTTCATTCTGAGACTGCTTTATGGTCAATTAGTCATGCAAGGCCGAACAACAAAAGAGATTTCTTTTTTTTGCTTTAAATTTTACATCGTGTTTGATAATGTGATATGTTACATTAGTGAAAAATCAAACATGTCAATGGTCACTGAGATGGTGCTAGTTTGTAAGGGTCTCTGGAGCAGTGTAATTGTTTATGCAGTGCGTCTAAAAGAACGCACCAGTTTATGAGGCAATAAAAACAGAAAATGCCACTCAACTGGTCTGGCAGCATCCATGGAAAAGAATCAAAATTAACAGCTGGAATTTAATTTTAAAGCTTTTGAGAAGATTTGAACCTCGGCTTGTGGATGAGGTTGTAGACATGCTCGTCAAGCCGGTGGGTTTGGTTGCAAACGTTCCATCACCGTTAGGTAACATCGTCAGTGCACCTCTGGTGAAGTGTTGGTGCTCTGTCCCACTTGTTATTTATATGTCTTGGTTTGCTGGGCTGGTTGGTATTATTTCAGGAACAAAAACAAAGTTACTGGAAAAGCTCAGCAGGTCTGGCAGCATCTGTGGAGGAGAAAACAGAGTTAACGTCTCAGGTCCGGTGACCCTTCCTCAGAACCCTTCCTCAGTATTATTTCAGGTTTTGTTTCTCAGTGGTTTGTATACAGGGTCTAATTCAATGCGTTTGTTGTACAAACCACTGAGAAACAAAACCGGAAGTAATGCCAACCACCCCAGCAAACCGAGGCATATACATAACAAGCGGGACAGACCATTGACGTTTCACCAGAGGTGCACTGATGATGTTACCTAGCAGGATGACAAAATGCTTGTAACCAAACCCACCAGCTCAGCGAGGAATTTAATTTTGACAAGGGGTCATTCTTACCAGTTGGAAAATCAATGGCAGCCCCTCATCACCTCCGTTTGGGAAATGCTTTCTGGAATTAAGAGATTATACCATCAGGCTTTTAGCCATCCAGCATTGACCCTTTCCTGGGGTTTAGTACTTAGGAGCACAAACCTTATCCCCCTCCATTACCTGCAGGGCCACCAATACTGGTGGCCTCTGGTGGTAATACACTCAGTGATTTTAGGATCACCAAAAGACGCAGGCCACAGGTGAGAGAGGGCAGGATGGGCATTGCAGGAATGGGGTTTCACTTGTCATTGCTGGGGAGGGGCCTGAGAAGAAAGTGCAAGGGGTAGTCCTCCCTTGCCAATATCATGTTGCTTGATCAGACACTGAATGCTTTAGAATGAGGAATTTCCCCTGAGGCCACAAGTGTCTTGTTGTCAGTCCTCCTCCATGGAGTGTCCTCCAGCTATCATTGGTTCAGTACTAATGAATATAGAATGACGCTCTAAGTAGGCATTAATTGCCCACTTGAGGGCCTAGCATCTGGCCAACAAAGCCATCCATGAGACTTCCTGTTACAGTGCAGGCAGTGGGATACCTACCCAAAACCCTATGCCCTATCTATTATACACCAGCCTCCAGAAGGAGTATTAAATTTGGCCTAACATCTAAAGATCAATTACCTTTCATCAAAGTTGAATTTGTAAGGAATTCCTGGGACATCTTAGTGATATACAAGGGGTCCATGCAAGGAGGCTCCAGACACCATAGAACCATGTGTACATACCTTCAATCAATCTGTTCAAATATGTTATTATGCCTCTGAGTAAATGTGACTTGACCCTGGGCCTCCTCACTCAGAGGTAGCGACATTACCAACGGACTACAGGAACTCTTTCCTTTTATTGTAGATATTTTTAATCAATTCAAAACATGTATTTTTTTTTCTCTGAATGTTGACAAGGACACTGTATTTGAATAATGTTTAATTAATCTGGTAACCACTTTGGATTGCATCCAGATCTTAATTCAATTCACCTTTAAGCTTTAACTAACCAATAGGGTAGCATTTTTTCGTGAAGATGTTTGTTTTTGAAGTTATTCTGAGACACTGATAAGCCTAATCTGCTCATCAGTTAAATCTAGACCATCCCTTTGCTTCTTCTTGTCACCAATACCTTATTGGCTTCTTTAGTAAAAGATTCACATAAAGTCAAAATTCGTGAAATAAGTCAATAATTTAAATGAAAACCACTCCACCTGTGAACAATATATTTAATATTTTATTCTTCACTTATCAACATGCAGCGTGTAAATTGCTGAGGACTGAAAGTTTATCCCCTGCATTTCTCTGTCATTATCTACACCAAATGCTCTCAGGTAAATTTTAACAAAAATAATCGGAGCAGAAATTGGCAGAATTCATTAAGAGCAAGTGTGCCAAAATTTCATCCGATCTTTCAAGAAAACCACAAATCTCAGACCTTGACTATATAATGTTTTGGGCACTAAATCTATACTCACAAAGATTAGCTGTAGTCCTCAGTGAAATAATAACACTTGATCACAAGTTTAAGCATTTATGTTAAAAAAATACAAGACATTATCAAGGTCTACAAGATGTTGTATCTGTATTGTGGTATAGGAAAGCTTAAACCACTGGGTGCCTCAGTGGTTAGCACTGCTACCTCACAGCACCAGGGACCCAGTCCCTCAACTTGCAAAATGGCAATTTAAATGTGCACTTTTTTAATTGAAATTAAATTTCCTTTATTTCAGTTGAGTGTTGCAATCTGAGCTAAGTTTTGTACAATGTGGCCTCTCTGAACTTGTTGCAAGAATGTGGCCCAGATATTCCAATGGCCAGAGAGTTATTAAACAGCATGGACTGGAGTTACACGTTGGGACCATGCAGACTACCCTTAACAGCAGACTCCATGGGAATTCCCCAGAAATTGAAGATTCTGATGGACAATTCCCCTGAGTCCTTCCAAGTCAGAAAATATTCAATCAAGTAAATAGCTATCCAGGAAAAGTGACTGGATGAGAAATCTAATTCCTGGGTAACTATTAAGCTGAACATCTGATTCATTTTTTAACGCCCTTACCCCCATCACAATCCCCAACCCCTTACACCCTTCCAACTTCTGACAATTACCCTCCAAACCACAGCCCCCTCCCATTTGGCATGGCCTAGCACACCATTCCCCCCAGAAGCTGACAATCCTCTCTTTATTGGATTGACCCCTCCCTCCACACACATGCCCCTTCCCAGGCATGAATAACCCAACTAACCCACTGGTGGGCCAAACATCAGATTCTAACCTCACATACCCCAAGCATTACATCATCGCCTGGTACACTGGCACACCTCCCACCTGGTGCCCTAGTCCTTTAAACAATTAACACCCTAAACCTCACCTCCCCATCCACCCCACACCCCTGTCTCCCCATAAATTACTTTACATATGTACCCTTTTTCAAGAACTGTTAAAATGCCTGGTTGCATTGCTGGACATAGAACATGACACACTGACTGCTGCAATAAGGGCATGGTTTCAACACGAATTCCCTTTGCTGTTGGATTAACATTGCCTTGAGCAGATATCAAAATCCCACATAAAACATTTGTTGAAATTGAAAACATTCTGATTATTGCAGCGCAAACAATCTTATATACGACTTTTAATCACTGGGCCTCGTCACCACCTCACTGGCTCCCAAAATATTTGGCAACCCTGTCTGTGATCCTTGGAACTATCAGCTGAGGTAAAATTTCTGAGATTGAGCTTGAAACCACGATCTTTCTAAATCAGAAATCAGAAAGGTACCATTCATCCAAGGTTGGCTTCCAAGACAAACTTACAATTGACATCTGGAAGCATACAGAGTCGTCTTCCAGGTTTGGGTTCTTGGAGATAAGCTTTTGAATCCTTTAAGGAACAGCAAAATACTATGGTGGTGGTGGGGAGGCTATGTGGATGAAAGCAAGTGGTTGAACTGGACTTCCTCATCCAGTTTGTTCTTGTAAGACATACAAACATTGAAAACAGGAGCAGGAGTAAGCCAATTGGCCAGGTGCACTTGCTCCATCATTCAACATGATCATGGTCAAACATCCAACTCAGTACTCTGTTCCTGCTTTCACCCCGTACTCTTTGAACTCTTTAGCTCTAAGAAGAACGTCTAACTCCTTCTTGAAAATATCCAACGTTTTGGCCTCAAGTGCTTTCATTGGCAGAGAAATCCATAGGCTCACCACTCACCACAAACAAATGTGTATGAAGACAGGTATTCAAAAAGTGTTACCAAAAAATTATAGGAAGTTTTATGCTCCTTTTCCCTTTCATCAGCCTCAACGACAACTCTATGGCCTGGGGTCCACATTAACTATACATCACTGGTTCCGTTGACACAATTCACAAGCACTTGAATCCAAATCTATTGGGGTTTATTGTAGTTTTCATTGTTTAGATTGCGAGATCCAATGTCCAACTTCTAAACCATCTCATGTTTCATGTTTAATAGCCTGGCCTTCTTTCATACTTCTGCACTGCCCAGTTATTAGTGCTTTAATATTTTCCCCACCTGCATGTAACAAGCTCTCTGGTAGGCTGAACAATAATTAAATAAACAATGGATGCACAGCAACTTAGCAAATCAGAATGATTGAGAGTAATGATGTCAACCCTGATCATTAAACTGTGAAACATACAAGAAAGTGGAAGTGGTTGAACTACATACAGCTAACATCTTTACATAGGGATTTTAACACTTCACAGTTGGGTAAGGCAGAGTCTGATATTTATGTGTATTCTGAAGAAGCATCAGTGATTGCATAAAAACTCAACAATGACTATGTTTCTTATGTAACACTTTAAAATTCTTATCCTTCTTTCAAATCTGTCCATCACCTCAATTCTTCCCTTTCTCCTCTGAGCCCCTGGACCCTCCAAGATCTCTGCACTTGTCCAATTCTGGCCTATGAAAAATGCCGCTTACATTTCTCCACCAGTGGCTGCTGTGCCTTCAGCTGCCTCAAACTCTGAAATTCTCTCCCGAAACCTTCATCTCTCCACCTCTTTCACTCTTTCAGATGTTTATAAAAGTTTACAGCATTGACCATGCTGTTAATCATGTCCTAATATCTCCTTATGGGCCTTGGTGTCAAAGTTATGCTTTGCTCCCTTAATGTACTTTGGCACATTTGACTCGAGTTAAAGGCACTGTGTAAATGTAAATTGTTGTTCTTGAATGAACCTGTGTATTTTCTAATGGATCTTTTTATACCTCCCATTGCAGTAAATAGTTGTACCTTCTTCCATCTACTAATCACACGATCATCTTATTGCAAGAGTTGCTGTGTGTTTGTATGTGACAGCTGTTGCTTGTCATTAAAGTATTCCTTGGAAGACTTCCATTGGAATGTGGTTGAATGCAAATGGGAAACAGTAGGTTTATATCCTACATTTGTAACCTCAACTTGAAAATGTTATAAAAATTCAGGTGGCTAGTAACTGATTTCAGGAGGGCCATAGACAAACCAGCAAAGTAACGAGACACAAGCCGCATGAACTTGATGGCAGAGAATTGTGAAATTATGCCTATTAATAGAAGAATGCAGAGAGGCAATAAGAACTAAATGACACAACTTTCAAAAGGGATGCAGGAGCAGTGGGACCTGAGGGTGTATGCATACACTTCTTTGAAGGAGGCAATACAAGATGAGAAGACTCTTTAAAAAGTGGAGAAGATTCTTAGCTTTATTAATAGGTTTGAGGACAAAAGCAAGAAACTTGTGTTTAACCTTTATAAAAACACTGATTCATGCTCATGGTGTTCCAGTCTGGGTTCCAAACTTTGGGAAGGACAACCAGGCCTTGGATTTGTGGATTGCTTCAGAGGATACAAACAAAATGGTAACATTTTGCAGTAAGCAAAGAGAAACTGTTCCCAGTGGCTGAAGGGCTGGTAACCAGAGAACACAGATTTAAGGTGATGAGCAAATAAAACAGGTAATAACACAAACAAACACTTATTAACGCAGTGACTTGTGGTGATCTGGAACTTGTTGCCTGAAGACTGGTGGAAGCAGATTCAATTGCATCATTAAAGAAAATTGGATAAACAGATGGGTGAAAAGAAAAAGTCCAGGGCTATGGCAAAAGAGCAGCGATCTAGAATAATTGGACATCTCTGCCAAGGACTCAGCACAGGAACAATGGGAACAAATTCTTTTGATTATATGGTAGATCGATAGTGAGATTTTTATGAGTGTAAATGTGAGGGAAGATTATTTGTGGGAAGTCTAACTGCGAAGTTAAGAAATTGAGATGATGGTGACCTGTTACACGCCCTGATGAACTTTTCCAATTTCACAATGGCAAAGTTTGAAGGTGCAAGTTATTTCATCCTGAACAAATATTATGTATTTCCATTTGGAAGTTAAAAACGCACAGTTTAGGTACTTTCCCCTACAACTTGCAACTCTAAAATATCAAAATGATAATTTCAATATTCAATTGTTTTTCCAAACAATTTCCATACTTTTGTAATCATGGGCTCTAATATCCATCTTTATTTGTCCATCTTTAACAGCTGAAGCCAGGAGGTTTGTCACTCATAAATCTTATAACTTTGCTTGTCTTGATAATTACAGTTTTAAGAATAAATCTAGTTACAATATTCCCCACCGTCCTGCACCTTTCGTTACAATACATTACATAAATGAAGCAGTTTGACACAGCTAAACCTATCATGACTGTGGTCATACAGTGTAGATCTACCTATGCAAAGTGCTTCAGGCTGTGTAATCACAAAATTCAGCAAGAAATTCATAAAACCATAGGACCATGGTAAGGTTACAACAGAGAATGAGGCCTTTCATCATGTCAGTCTTGGCTGAATAAAGTGGCTGTCCATTCTAATCTCACTTTCCAGTACCTACCAGGTTACAATGTTTCAGGCACAGATCCAGGTTCCTTTTAAATGAGTTGAGAGTTTCTGCCTCAACCACCAAACCAGGCAGTGAATTCCAGAAACCCTCTGCCCTCTTGTGCAAACGTTTCTCCTCATATCCTATTTAGCCCTTCGGCCAATCATTTTAAATGCATGGCTTGATGTTCATTTGTTGTTGAAGGGGCCCTGCTTTCTTCTCTCTTCATAATGGAAACTGCCCTTTAAATGATTGCCCTATCTGGCACTTGTTCTGAGCTGACTCGTATTTGGTAAATGTACTGAAATTACATCACAATGGCCTGCACTGGTGTTGTTGGGGGCAATGGAATTTTTGAAGCGTATCGGAGGTTCTTAGTAGCCAGTGTCCACTCTATTGGGTGTTGCCTAGCAGTTTAAGGAAGTCCATTCATGTGGCTTGAAGATGTAAAGATGCAGTGGGACAACGTGAGTGAAAATGTTGTATCAAAAGCATGAAACCTGAAAAGGAAAAGGATATCTTCAATGTCAGACGGCAAGCTAACACTTGTGCGGCAAATATCAAGCAGAATATGATGAGTTAGGAAGCTGAAAATAAGTGAGTAAACCCTGCAACAGTTGTTAACAATCTAATCCGCTTTGCTGGAATTCCAAAATTCAAAACCAAATTAATGACGAATTAAACATCGGATTGAGTTTGAGGTGCATTAGTATTTGAATAATGTTGGGGCTCAGCAATTGAAGAAATCAGATTCAGATTCATTAGAAACTAGTTAAGACAGGTCCCACAGCGTGTTAATGGTGGGATTTCTTTTTATTCATTCACAGGATGAAGGCATCGCTAGCTAGGCCAGCATTTTTTGCCCTTCCCTAATTACCCAGAGGGAAGTTTAAGAGTCAACCACATTGCTGGTTGGTATGAAGTCAGGTGTAGGCCAGACTAGGTGAGATTGGCAGTTTCTTTCACTAAAGGACATCAGTGAACCAGATGGTTTTTTCCCTGACAATCAGCAATGGATTTGTAGTCATTATTAGACACCTAATTCCAGATTTTTTTTTTTATTCAATTCAAACTCCACAATCTGTCCTGGCAGGATTCAAACCCAGGTCCCCACAATACTACCTGGTTCTTTGGATTAACAGTCTAGCGATAGTACCACTAGGCCATCATTTCCCCATGCATATATAAGTCTGTAAATAGAAACAGCACCGGAGGCATACAGGATGGGCAGATTTGGAGCATGACGTCAATCTTGCGTGGACCTACCATTTTGGAGCCCTCTCTTCCTGTTATCAAAAGCTGTTGAATGCTCTCAACTGGAAACGAGCTTCTCAAGTGAGGGGCTGAAGTCCTCTTCTTTTGCTGCTGCTGAGTCAATGGAAAAATCATGTTCCGTTTAGTTGGAGGAGGTTTGTAAAGTTGTTGTGGTCTGAATGAGCCGCATTGGACATTTCAAAGGAGCTCAGTGACTGTCACCAGAAAGGTAGCTCTCACTTCTGGGGGCTGTATGTGCACGATCACCAGGGCTACAACACATAGAAACATTGAAAACAGGAACAGCAGTAGGATACTCAGCTTTGTGAGCCTATTCCACCATTCAGTATGATCATAGCTGATCATCCGACTCGTAGCCTATTCCTGCTTTTTCCCTCCCCAATACCCTTTGATCCCTTTAGCTTTAAGCACTATATCTATCTCCTTCTTGAAAAGAAACACAACAGGGAAATGGAGCACAGCCAGCGAAGAGAGAGGGCTGTGCATCAAGGGAGAAGAGGGCTTTCAATTGCTTTCATTGCTCAGACCATTGAGTATAGGAGTTAGAAAGTCATGTTGAGGTTGTACATGATGTTGATGCGGCCACCTTTGGAGTACTATGTACAGTTCTAGTCGCCCTGCTATTGGAAGGAAATTAATAAATTGGAGCGGGTTCAGAAAGATTTACCAGGATGTTGCCAGGACTGGAGGGTTTGAATTATAAGGAGAAGTTAGACCAAAGGGTCTGTTTCCGTGCTTTATGACTCTATGACTCTTTCATAGAAGAGTTTCTTTATTCATTCATGGGATGTGGGCATCGCTGGTTAGACCAGCATTTATTGCCCATTCCTAATTGCCCAGAGAGCACATTGCAGTTGGTCTCGAATCACATGTAGGCCAGACCAGGTAAGCACGGCTGGCTTCCTTTCCTAAAGGACATTAGTGAAGGAGATGGTTGATTTGATTGTTGTGAAGAAAGGGCAGGATGCAGAGTAAGGCATCCATTAGTCACACAGACCATCTGCACTTTACACCATGACACAGCAGAGTAAGGTGAAATGTGATTTGAGAACATTTCATTTGAGAATGTGGATCAGACGGGAACCTAGCATTGTCCTGGATGTATAAAGGCAAAATACTGTGGGTGCTGGAAATCTGAAACAAACACAGAGAATGCTGAAGAAACTCAGCAGGTATGGCAGCATCTGTGGAGAACAAAAAAACATTAATGTTCAAGTCTGATATGACTTTATTTCAGAACATAATAAACATTTTATTACACATTTCCTGCTCCTGCAGCCTGAATGGACCTTGTCTTTAAGAAGTAGAAAGCTGATCATAGTCTGTGCTAGGCTCGTACGCACCTTCTATGCAGGAATGTAGTCAAAACGCATTTAGCCTGGGAATGAACATCACAAAAATGCAAAGGAACAGGCAGCATGAAGATTGTACTGTTTGCAACACCTCAACCTGACATGAGACGATTGTACATTCCAATCCCTGTGCCCAAAAATCAATACTACACCATTATCCATTATATACTCTATGGCTAAGCAAGAACATGAGGGTGAAATGGTACATACTGTTAAGAGGATTGTCGCTTCATAATCTGCTTACATTCAAAGTACAAAAGACCCAAGACAGAGAAAATGAACAAAGAAATGATTAAGGCATTTCATTCATACTACACTCAGAACATGACATTTATAGTTGTTTTATTCCATGCCTTGGGCAAATATGAGGTTGGTCCAGCATAATATGTATACAATATATTGTGATAAAATACATGGTTGAAAAAGGTGTGGGTGCGTGTGAGATAACAATCTTTGGTTACCAAACAAGATCTTGCTATGTGAATGTGTTCCATCCTATTCAAGCCTGAAATTCGGGTTTCAACTTCAGTAAATAATCTCTTCGTATTTTATTTTGAGTTGGTTTCCTCTAACATACTGTTTAGATTTGATAATGAAGGGGGGGGGAGGGGTTAATGGTGTTTACAACGGTTGCAGCAAGTTTGCCTGATTGAACGAAGTCTCATGCCGAACTGCTCAAAAAGCTTGCCGCTGTGCTGCAGCCAGCTGTGTATTTACAGAATACTGTAGACTGCATAGGAAAAGCGTTTAACATACCAGACTGTGTACGGACAGACAGAAATCCGTCCTCAATTCCAACTTGTTTAGTGCTCCTTCTCCTTTTTTCACCCTCATTGCAGAAGGTTCCTGTAGGATGTATCTATGAGGGCTAGCAAGATGTAACTTCTTTGTTGGAGTCGTCAAACTTCAGGATCTCTGCCCTCTTTGCATTCTCTCCTTATCTGCCATGCAGCCAAAAGAAACTGAATATTTAAAGTATAATGACTTAAGCACTGCCACCCTTACACACAGACAAATGGAACCACAGTCACACTTACAGGCCATTTTATCTACCCCAATGCTACATTCTCAGACTCGCCATAACTCACTCCCAATGCTTTCCTTTGCATTAATGAGAACTGGAGTGGGCAAGGTAACATTGCAGTCGATTGGGCCTTTGGTAAGCTCAGTTGCTCGTTAATTAGTTCTCAGTTAAAGGCAGGCAGTTTCAGTCCCCTCTCATCTTGTGCGATATCAGGAGCTGTTGTGATGGTATGGAATTGCCAAACTGATTTATTTAAGCATGGGGCAGGCGGGGGCAGTCCAATTTCTGACATACAATCCAGCCAATTTCTTTCTGGCTTGAAGGAGAGGATTACAATAGGCTCCAAAATAGAATAGATCATAGAATCCCTACAGTGAGGAAACAGGCCCTTTGGCCCAACAAGTCCACACCGACCCTCAGAGCATCCCACCCAGACCCATCCCCCGATAACTCACCTAATCTACACATCCCTGAACACTATGGGCAATTTAGCATGGCCAATCTACCTAGCCTGCACATCTTTGGACTGTGGGAGGAAACCGGAGCATCCGGAGGAAACCCACGCAGACATGATGAGAATGTGCAAAGTCCGCACAGACAGTTGCCCAAGGGTGGAATAGAACCTGAGTTGCTGGCGCTGTGAGACAGCAGTGCTAACCACTGAGCTACCGTGCCACTCCATATGGCTATTATATGCTGGAAATATATGGCTATTATATGCTGAAAAAGCAGCACATAATAGGCCAGAAAATATACAGTTGAGGCTGCAGATCTTGTTGGAAAGAAAGACTCCCTGAATGATGTGGGCTGTGGTGAAGATATTAAGAAAGTTGGACGAGATGTCCAATAAGGTCCTTCTCAATGCTGAGATCAAAAGATTGCATTTTCCAACGAGGTCCTGGATATTGAGGCTAGGTTCTCATTAATGAGCAGCCAGAAGCCTATTACAATGAATTATTAGTCATAATCATAGAATTCCTACAGTGTGGAAGCAGGCATTCAGCCAATTGAGTCTACACCAAACCTCCAAAGAGCATCCCACCCAGACCTACGCTCCTTCCCTATCCCTGTAACCCTGGATTTCCCATGGCCGATCCACCTAGCCTACACACTGTGGACTATGGCAGGAAACCGAAGCACCCAGAGGAAACCCACGCAGACATGGGGAGAATGTGTAAACTCCACACACACACACACACACACACACACACACACACACAGTCACCCGAAATTGGAATTGAACCCGGGTCCCAGGCGCTGTGAGGAAGCAGGTACTGAGCCTCCATGCCGCTCTATGTTTGGCCCTTACATGGCAGCATGTGCATGTGCTTCAATCAAATGGCGATGTCTTAAGGTCAATGGGGAGTCATCCTCTCTCAGGTCAGGGGAGCCACCCTCCAGACAGAAGTCCCTCCACAGTAAGTCAAGGGAATTGTCTGATATCAGTCCAGGGGCTTGAACATGGTCAGTCGGTTGCTCAAACTGATCACAGTCAGGATCCTTTCCTTGTAGGGGACAAGGATCCAAATGTCAGATAGTCCACCAGTCATCTTGGCACTTTATGCCTTACTGTCAGACATTTTCCCCCTGGAATGAGAATAAAAGAGCAATTGAGTGAGATGAAAGCATCTGGCACAGCTATCAGTGCTTGGTCAAGTGAATGCATTGGAAGCATACAGTACATGCAGTCTGTGTGGGTGAGAGCAAATGAAGGCAGCTCTTGCACGCAATAGTGAGAATAGTAGAGCATGAGCCTTGGTGGGAGGTGGGTATAGCTGTAGAGAGAGACAGAGAATGTGAAGTGGCAGAGAGAAGATGTTAGCATTTACCCTGTCATTGACCTTCTTCCTACAATGTTTCTCATGGGCAACAGAGGCCACAATGACCTGGGTAGCAACCTAAGACCAGACTGGCAAGGTCTAGTGTCATGGCCTCCCCTGTTGGTCCTGTGGGAAGAGGGTGGACCCCCTCTACACCAGTCCAATGCCAGGTTCCTGTCTACAAAGTAGGATTTTGGTTTATTTTTAACAGCCATGCAATGTTCTCTCTAAAACATTGAGGATATTTGCATTCAAAGTCATATTTGTTTGGTTCTTTGTTTTATTGACTACTTCACACACTCTTTTCTTTTCCTTAGTGGATTAGAGGGCAAATAATTGTACACCTTTTTTTAGTGTGCATTATTTAGACTGGTGTACAATTCAACCTATTTGGCAAAACAGAAAGACCATGTTGCCCTTTTGAGGTATAACAGCCTTGTATTTTGTATAGACCAAGGAAATGTCACAGCCTCAAATTGAGCCTTGACATCTATTCCTACAACTGCCCAATGTAAAGTCTGGAGTTAAACTGCAAACCCCACTTTATACCTGTGCTGCAGCCACATAATTTATTCTTTGTTGACCTCTTTCAATTATTCAGTAATTCAAAAGCTAGTTGCCAGTGTGATGTTGCATGTATGTACCTGTACACTGCACAAACAGTGTAGACTTAGGGAAAAGGTGTATACTGAACAGTCAGGCCATAAATACAAAGCAAGGTGGCATTTTCAATTAGCTCTGCTGCTAAGCTATGTTATTATAAAGAAGCCCATGGAATTTCTAACTCAGAAAAAGCCCACTGAGCACAACTGATCTATGTTGATCTCTGCTTTTTCATGGATCTCCTTCCACCTCTGATTTTCTAACCTTAATTCTGTTTTTTTCGACCTCAGTCATTTATCCAGCTTCCAGTTAAATGCAGTACTGGACATTCATCTAATGGCTTGCTGAACACATAATCCCAGTAATTCAGCCATATGTGAACTTATGAGACAACAAGGTGAAGAGCTGGATGAACACAGCAGGCTAAGCAGCATCATAGGAGCAGAAGGGCTGACATTTCGGGCCTAGACCCTTCATCAGAAATGGGGGAGGGGAAGGGGGTTCTGAAATAAATAGGGAAAGAGGGGGAGGCAGATAGAAGATGAATAGAGGAGAGGATAGGTGGAGAGGAAACAAACAGGTCGAAGAGGCGGGGATGGAGCCAGTAAAGGTGAGCGTAGGTGGGGAGTTAGGGAGGGGATAGGTCAGTCCAGAGAGGACGGACAGGTCAAGGGGGCAGGATGAGGTTAGGAGGTAGGAGATGGGGACACGGCTTGAGGTGGGAGGAGGGGATAGGTGGGAGGAAGAACAGGTTAGGGAGGTGGGGACGAGCTGGACTGGTTTTGGGATGCGGTAGGGGGAGGGGAGATTTTGAAGCTTGTGACCGTCCACGCAATAAGAAATGCCATCTCCTATTCCCAATTCCTTCGCCTCTGCCGCATCTGCTCCCAGGATGAGGCATTCCACTCCCGTACATCTCAGTTGTCCTCGTTTTTCAAGGACCGTAACTTCCCCCCCTCAGTAGTCGAGAACGCCCTCAACCGTGTCTCCCACATTTCCCGCAACTCATCCCTCACATCCCGTCCACGCAATAAGAACCAAAAAAGAATCCCCCT
>NC_063365.1:15311364-15312376 GCF_021869965.1 Rhincodon typus | reverse complement strand
CATCTCCCGCACCTCATCCCTCACACCCCGTCCACGCAATAAAAACCAAAAAAGAATCCCCCTCGTCCTCACGTACCACCCCACCAACCTCCGGATCCAACGCATCATCCTCCGACACTTCCGCCATCTGCAATCCGACCCCACCACCAAAGACATCTTTCCCTCCCCACCTTTATCTGCTTTCCGGAGGGACAACTCTCTCCGTGACTCCCTTGTCCGCTCCACACTCCCCTCCAGCTCCACCACACCCGGCACTTTTCCCTGCAACCGCAGGAAGTGCTACACCTGCCCCCATACCTCCTCCCTCACCCCCATCCCAGGCCCCAAGAAGACTTTCCACATCAAGCAGATGTTCACCTGCACATCTGCCAATGTGGTATACTGCATCCGCTGTACCCGGTGTGGCTTCCTCTACATCGGGGAAACCAAGCGGAGACTCGGGGACCGCTTTGCAGAACACCTACGCTCGGTTCGCAATAAACAACTGCACCTCCCAGTTGCGAACCATTTCAACTCCCCCTCCCATTCCTCAGACGACATGTCCATCCTGGGCCTCCTGCAGTGCCACAACGATGCCACCCGAAGGTTGCAGGAACAGCAACTCATATTCCGCTTGGGAACCCTGCAGCCCAATGGTATCAATGTGGATTTCACAAGTTTCAAAATCTCCCCTCCCCCCACCGCATCCCAAAACCAGTCCAGCTCGTCCCTGCCTCCCTAACCTGTTCTTCCTCCCACCTATCCCCTCCTCCCACCTCAAGCCGCACCTCCATCTCCTACCGACCAACCTCATCCCGCCCCCTTGACCTGTCCGTCCTCCCTGGACTGACCTATCCCCTTCCTAACTCCCTACCTACACTCACCTTTCCTGGCCCCATCCCCGCCTCTTCGACCTGTTTGTTTCTTCTCCACCTATCCTCTCCTCTATCCCTCTTCTATCCGCCTCCCACTCTCTCCCTATTTATTTCAAAACCCCCTTCCCCTCCCCCTTTTCTGATGAAGGGTCTAGGCC
>NC_063365.1:15281733-15310964 GCF_021869965.1 Rhincodon typus | reverse complement strand
TCCTCTACATCGGGGAAACCAAGCGGAGGCTCGGGGACTGCTTTGCAGAACACCTATGCTCGGTTCGCAATAAACAACTGCACCTCCCAGTCGCGAACCATTTCAACTCCCCCTCCCATTCCTCAGACGACATGTCCATCCTGGGCCTCCTGCAGTGCCACAACGATGCCACCCGAAGGTTGCAGGAACAGCAACTCATACTCCGCTTGGGAACCCTGCAGCCCAGTGGTATCAATGTGGATTTCACAAGCTTCAAAATCGCCCCTCCCCCTACTGCATCCCAAAACCAGTCCAGTTCATCCCCGCCTCCCTAACCTGTTCTTCCTCCCACCTATCCCCTCCTCCCACCTCAAGCCGCACCCCCATCTCCTACCTACTAACCTCATCCCGCCCCCTTGAACTGTCCGTCCTCCCTGGACTGACCTATCCCCTCCCTAACTCCCCACCTACACTCACCGCTCCATCCCCGCCTCTTCGACCTGTTTGTTTCCTCTCCACCTATCCTCTCCTCTATCCATCTTCTATCCGCCTCCCCCTCTTTCCCTATTTATTTCAGAACCCCCTTCCCCTCCCCCATTTCCGATGAAGGGTCTAGGCCCGAAACGTCAGCCTTTCTGCTCCTTTGATGCTGCTTAGCCTGCTGTGTTCATCCAGCTCTGCACCTTGTTGTCTCGGATTCTCCAGCATCTGCAGTTCCTACTATATGTGAACTTATGGTCAGTTTTGAACCCTCATGTTTTACTCCTTGTTTATTAATGTTTACATCTGACCTGGGAATTATATAATTTTATACCACTTTCACACTGCTGCCAAGTTTCTCTCTTTTTGGATAATATATTGGAAAGAAAAAAAAAATCACTGTTAATTAGTTCTGTTTTCCACTTTAGACATATGCAGAGATACATTCCCATCAACCATACAAGCAAAGGCAAATCTTAAATTGGTAAGTTTGAAAAATTTTTTGCAACTAGATAAAATATTAAAATCCAAAGTCACACAATTGAAAAGAAAAATAATACTTCTGTTATTAATTGGTTTTGTGAGATAAGTGCTTGGAGTGCTGTGAGGCCTTTGAACTTTACATCTTCCTTGGTTGCCACATGCAAATGTTAGTAGGAAGAGAGCTCCAGGAT
Source organism: Rhincodon typus (assembly GCF_021869965.1). Classification (NCBI taxonomy): domain Eukaryota; kingdom Metazoa; phylum Chordata; class Chondrichthyes; order Orectolobiformes; family Rhincodontidae; genus Rhincodon; species Rhincodon typus. Next base: position 15,309,831 of record NC_063365.1, on the reverse strand, counting down.
TCATGCTTATTTTTCTCCTGTCCACTCCTCACTGTAAATCCCCAGTGCTGCTGAATAATAGGTGATGGTCTCAATCAAGGTTTTTCTCGAAAGAATAGCAGGAGGCTTTGAACACCAGTGTGGCCTTGTTGTTCTAGCAGGAACGTAGAAGATAGCAGCAAGAGTAGGCCATTGGACCCCCTTGAGCCCGCACCACCATTCAATATGTTCATAGTTCATTATCAAGTTCAATACCTTAATGCTGCCCAACCCCCCATATCTCTTGATCCCTTTAGCCACAATAGTTTCTGTACCTCCTCCTTGAAAACACAATGTTTTGGCTTCAACCACTTTATGTGATATTGAATTCCACAAGCTCACTACTCTCTGGGTGAAGAAATGTTTCCTCACCTCAATCCTAAAAGGTTTACCCCTTATCATTAAACTATGATTCCCCCGTTCTGTACTCCCCCACCATCGGGAACATTCTTCCTGTACCTAACCTGTCTCATCCTGTTAGAATTTTCTAGGTTTCTATGAGACTCCCCTCTCATTCTTCTAAACTCCAGTGAATACAATTCTAACCGACTCAATCTCTCCTCATATGTCAGTCCTACCATCCTAGGAATCAATTTGGTAAACCTTCACTGCATTCCCTCTAGAGCAAGGACATTTTCCCTCAGATAAGGAGACCAAGACTGCACACAATATTCCATGTGTGGCCTCACAAATGTCCTGTACAATTGCAACAAGACATCCCTCCTGCTGTATTCAAATCCCCTAACTATGAACACCAACATACAGTTTCGCTTCTTTACTGCCTGCCACACCCATTCATTTACTCCTTTGGTGCAGTCCTGCTACATCATTACCTGGATCCTCTTGAGAGCCCATGTCAGACTACCCTTGTTGTTGAAGATCCTGGTGGGTGTCCATCATTGAAACATAGAAAATAGAAGCATGAGCAGGCTAGTTGACTCTTCAAGCCTGCTTCACCATTCAATATGATCACAGCTGATCATCCAACTCACCATCCTGTTCCCACTTTCTCCCATACTATTTGATCACTTTAGCCCCAAGAACTATATCTAGCTCCGCTTGAAAACATTTAATGTTCTGGCCTCAACCACTTTCTATGGTACAGAATTCCACAAGCTCACCAGTCTCTGCATGAAGAAATTTTTCCACCTCTCAGTCCTAAATGTCTTACCCAGTGTCCTTAGAATGTGAGACAAAAACAGAAATTGCTGGAAAAGCTCAGCAGGTCTGGCAGCATCTGTGGAGAGAAATCAGAATTAACGTTTTGAGTTGAGTGATCCCTTCTCAGAAGCATTCCGAGGAAAAAGTTAACCCTGATTTCTTTACACAGATGCTGCCAGACCTGCTGAGATTCTGCAGCAATCTCTGTTTTTGTTTTTGATTTACAGTATCCGCAGTTCTTTCAGATTTTTTTAGACTGTGAGCCTTGGTTCTGGAATACACAACATGAGTAAGCCATGAATACACAATGATTTTGCAGTCAGTGACAAGGGGAAATGCCCGCTGTTCATTATGCTGGCAGCTGTATCACATCATTCTTGTGGAATTTTGAAGGGCAATTTGCAGTCATTGTGTTTCTGATCTAGCATGGTGCCCACTGCAATGGCAAGACAGGAAACAGTGAGGCTCTTCAACCAACCTCATTGAAGAATCCTCATTGAAACATGCAGAGCTCAAATTAGGAGCTGTAAAATAAGTAATAGAGATTAAATTTAAATTGTGTATAGAAAGTGAAATAAACATTATAAAATCTCAAGCACTTCTGAAGGACTTTCATTCCACATTTGTACAATCAAACTTTCATGGCCAGAGAGCTCCTTTGGCATAAATTATACAGTCAACAGATCATAAAATAAAAAATCACTCGCTGCACCAGCCCTAACTTTTCCCAGTTGGGTTAACAGAGTATGTACCCTTCATTCATACTGTTGCTTGTATTTCAATGTCAAGTTTCATGGTAACATAACGTTGCCAAGTTTATTGGGTGGCACAGTGGCTCAGTGGTTAGCACTTTTGCTTCACAGTGCCAGGGACCTGGATTTGATTCCAGTGACTGAATGTGTGGAGTTTGCATGTTCTTCCCGTGTCAGTGTGGGTTCCCACCAGCTGCTTCAGTTTCCTCCCACAGTCCAAAGAGGTGCAGGTTAGGTGGATTGGCCATGCTAAGTTGCCCCGTACAGGCGAGGTGGGTTAGTCATGGTAAATGCAGAGTTATGGAAGTAGGGTATAAGGTTGGGTCTGGTTGGGATGTTCTTCAGAGGGTCAGTGCAGACTCGATTGGCCAAATGGCCTCTTTCGCACTGTAGGGATTCTATGATTCTAACATACCATTTGGAGCCTGTGGTTCTACAGTTAAATGACATACTTCAGAGTTTGCAGTTTTTTTACTCCATAGTTACAATCAGTGCTGTCAATGTTGTGATTATTATTAATGAAAGCACTGATCCATTGATTCCCAACCCAATACAATGCTGCGGAGTGGGTTATGGGTTGTTTTCTCATCCAGACCATACTGGGCAGTATTAAAGAAAATATGACATTTAGTGTTCAAACATGATCTGTGTGACAGCTGGTCCTCCATGAGAAAAATACTGGCCTTCCCAAACAGGCTATAAAATGTATACTTTTCCAACCTGTACTTTTGTCATTATTTCATTGAATTGTAAATGTCCATAAAAACTATAACATTTCTGCTTTGAATCAGCTGTTGCTTAGTGAACAATTCTGTCACCTCTGAATTCTTCTACTCACAATGGAGGCAGACATTCCAATGTAGTACTGAGGGAGTACTGTACCATTGCAGGTATTATCTTTGGGATGAGACAGCAAACCATTGGCGACTCAGGTCAGTGTTAGAGATCTCGTAGTGCAATTTCAAATAAGAGCAAGTGCATATCCTAGTATCCTGGCCAATATTTATCCTCAAACATCACTAAATAATAGATGATCTGATTATTGTCACATTGTTATTTGTGGAATCTTGCTGTGTCCAAATTGGCTGCCCCATTCCCCACGTTACATCAGCGATTACACTTTAAATGCATTTCATTCATTGTGCGTTGTGGTATCATGAGGTCATAAAAAGTGATTTTTGAATGCAAGACCTTTTTCTTGATACTTCCAATATAAAACATTTTCCTCCTTCTTTCAACAGACGTCATGGGAGCAAGATTATCCCTCAATGAAACTGACCATGTTGTCATTGTCGGTGGTGGTTTCGGAGGGATTGCTGCAGCGAAGGAATTATCATACTACAGGATACCTTACACGTTGATTGATATAAAGCACGCCTTCCATCATAACATGGGAGCTCTTAGAGCATCGGTACAGAAAGGTAAATCAGCAAAAAGGAGCAATTCCTAAATACAAATTAGGAAATATAAATTTAGAGCAGGAGTAGGCCTTTCAGCCCTTCAACTCTGTTCCACCATAACTTTGACATTTATTATAGGTATAGCTTCCTATGGGTTTCAGCAAATCAGGAACAATATCAGGACAAAATGAACACAAAACTACACTACAAGGAAGAGAACCGCAAGCATTTCAGCTCATTAGTACTCTTTAATTATATGTTGAATTTCTTTTTGGCAAAGTACCAATTATTTCAGGCTTTGAAGCCATACGAACAGCTTTTAGTGTTTCATTGTCTGCATGTTTTGGCAATTTGCTTGTGTGATTCTGTTCACTGCTCTGTTTAATGAAAGAAATGGGGAAATAGCTAAACTTCTCATGAATATTTTTAAGAGCTCCATAAGATATGGCATACTGATGAGAAGTATAGGATAGAAAATTACCTTGGTATGGAAAACCACATGATCTGTGAAATGCAGAATTATAGTCTGACATAGATACTGGGAAATACATTCAAGAATATTTCATCATGCCACAGGTGTTCTACAGAGCATTGATACCATGAGAAATCAGAACAATTTTAGAAGCAGTGGATCATGCCATATAATTGAATTGTTTTAAGAGTTCTTTAATAAATCAGCATTGTTCTTATAATTGTACAGATGGATGTAGTCTAGTTGCTGTTTTAAAGTTTGATTAAATTCTGCCTGCAAGATTCTGAAGGAAGATTAAGGCTCTTGGAATTAATGGAAATTAACTGTCTGGTTTTGAAAAGTGGTTTCACTGTAGGCGTCAGGAGGCAATGGCATGCAGAGAGTCTGACTGGCAGAAAATGGTAATGGACAAATCTCTGCAGTGGCTTGTTCTAGACTCCTTGTTAATTTTTCCTATTCATAAACAATCAGAAGATCAGTGCTTATCCCATAATATTGTATAAGCTTTGTGGCCAGGGGAGTGATGTAATAATATTTTGGCAGCATTCAGATGGATATGCACAAAATAAGAAATAAGTTATGAACTTCAATGCAGTTGTATATGTACCATGATACATTAAACACATACATTCACAATAAGTGGAAACACTGACAACTGTGGGAAAGGAAACAAAGTTTGTATGTGTTTATCATCCTTTGATGGAAAATAATTATTCAATGCGCCTGTTAGCCACAGGGTAGAGTCAGATTCATCTCAAAGGACACTTCATTGTTAACTTAAATGAATAATTTTTGAGCCTGTGCAATTTATTATGTGAACCATGTATAATGTGCTCAGAGATAGCAAGAACTGCAGATTCTGGAGTCAGAGATAACGCAGTGTAGAGTGGAGGAACATAGCAGGCTAGGCAACATCGGAGGAGCAAGAAAGTTGACATTTTGGGTTGGGACCCTTCTTCAGAAATCTGCCTGGCCTGCTGTGTTCGTCCAGCTTCACACTGTGTTATCTTTATGTATAATGTGCTACTTGTTTTCTTCGACAGGACATTGGTAACGGGCACTCAAATAAAAGCAGAGTACTATGGACACTGGAAATCTGAAATAAGAATAGAAGTGATGGAGAAACTCAACACGTCAGGCAGCTTCAGTGGAGTGAGAGTTAGAGTTAACATTTTGAAACCAGTATGACTCTTCTTTAAGAAACCAGGTCCAAAGAAAAGTCATTTTAGACTCAAAATTTTAACTCTTTCTTTCTCCATAGATTAGATTTGATTAGATTTATTGTCATGTGAAATACAGTGAAAAGTATTGTTTTGCATTCTATTTGCAAAGAGTTTCCAGATCTTTTGAGTTTCTTAAGTTCCTTTTTTTTTTAATGGTATTTTGGTCATGATTCAGCAAAGATACATTGGAAAAACATTTAGGAATTAAAAGATTAAGCGTGCAGAACATTCTGATTTTTATCAACAAATAACAATCAGAAGTGCTTTGAATCAGGTAACTAAAATATTGGGATAGACTGATTCATTATAACGAAGGATGCCAGACTCCGAGTATAACTGTGAAATTATTGTGACTTCAATGATGTCAGCATTCAAAACCAATTTTTGGTAGACTGTATATCCTAGACTCCCAATAAGCAACCAATTCTGTGTCAATCAAACATTCTAAGATAAGGATGAATGTTCTAAATACAAATAAAGCAGGGTGAAAAATGTATAAAGTCTTCATCCCCCAGAGTTGGTCTCCTGTGGACCCTCAGTACTTACCATACCAAAGTTCAGGAACTTGGAGTATAGGATACAATGAGCATGCCTTTAGAAGTCTGGGGTTCACAGAAAAGATCATGAAAGCATTGATAGCAGTTGGCAACTCTGGAATGAAGCTCTGCTAGCACAGAAGAGGAACATAGATACAGATGACTTTTGAAACTCCACCAAGTTTTATCTATTCCCTGACCTTCAAAAAAAATTCCAAGCTCAAAACCTGGCTCCCGTTTCTTTTGGAATCAAGCTGGTTTTTCTTGTGTGACTGCCCCAACCATACAATGGATTGCATCCGAGGACTGGATATTAGTTCCCCTCTTCAGGTGCTATCTATGGTGTAAGGCAGCCCTAGTGTCCTAGCTGGGGCTTCATGGCTCTTCCTACCAATTTTTCATTGGCCTTAAAAGTAGGGATCTACTGAAACAGTTGGAAGGTTTCAGAGTCAAGTGATCAGATCCTTCTGAAAGCACTCAGCATTGGATTTATCATCAATACATGCTTGTCAATGATATGAATTTTATTTTCAGATTACACCATACAGCTTTATTGATATTGCCATAAGGTCAGTTTGAAATGTTACAAATACTTCTATAACCAGATATTTAACTTTGAATTTTTCCCATTATAAAGGCTCATCCCAATTATTTTATTTCCTGTGATGATGTGAAGTGATATGATTTTTTAACTACTTTAAGGTGCTATATAAATGCAAGTTGTTGTTGGATTGTGGCTGATTTAATTTACGCAGTGACTTTGACAGGTTGAAAGACTTATCCTCTTACTTTGTTTTACTCTTAAATAAATAAGTTTGCATAGCTGCTACCATCATGTGTGTGTGTGTTTTTTTTAAAATTAGGATTCGCAGCAAAAACATTCATACCGTATCATCCAACATTCAAAAGCAACTTTAAACAAGGAAAAGTCAGTGATGTTGATTTTGAACAACAGAATGTCATTTTGGAGAGTGGGGAGGTGAGTGCATCGAGAAACCTTTAATAAGGGAATGTACCAAATTTTTTTTGGCTTTTAGTGAAATATCAAATGCTACCATTCCAATTAACACACTGTCTTTTGTTATATCTTAAAGGTCATACATTACACTCATCTTATTCTGGCAACTGGTAGCACAGGCCCATTTCCTGGAAAATTAATTGAGCCGGTTAATAGGGAGACTGCCATCCAGATGTATGAAGATTTAGTAAAAGAGGTAATGCTGAATGAGATTGCAGGGAAACCTTATTTCGAATGTACACATCATCTGACCTGCTTACGCAGCTGGCTATACTTATCTGTATTTCTGTCACTATCCCCTGTCACTTAATAAGACAGTGTGGAACATGAACAGAGATAGTAGGAACTGCAGATGCTGGAGAATCCGAGACAACAAGGTGCAGGAAATGCTACACCTGCCCCCATACCTCCTCCCTCACCCCCATCCCAGGCCCCAAGAAGACTTTCCACATCAAGCAGATGTTCACCTGCACATCTGCCAATGTGGTGTACTGTATCCCCCGTCCCTGTTGTGGCCTCCTCTACATCGGGGAAACCAAGCGGAGGCTCGGGGACTGCTTTGCAGAACACCTATGCTCGGTTCGCAATAAACAACTGCACCTCCCAGTCGCGAACCATTTCAACTCCCCCTCCCATTCCTCAGACGACATGTCCATCCTGGGCCTCCTGCAGTGCTACAACGATGCCACCCAAAGGTTGCAGGAACAGCAACTCATATTCCGCTTGGGAACCCTGCAGCCCAATGGTATCAATGTGGATTTCACAAGCTTCAAAATCTCCCCTCCCCCTACCGCATCCCAAAACCAGTCCAGCTCGTCCCCGCCTCCCTAACCTGTTCTTCCTCCCACCTATCCCCTCCTCCCACCTCAAGCCGCACTCCCATCTCCTACCGATTAACCTCATCCCGCCCCCTTGACCTGTCCGTCCTCCCTGGACTGACCTATCCCCTCCCTAACTCCCCACCTACACTCACCTTTACTGGCCTCATCCCCGCCTCTTCGACCTGTTTGTTTCCTCTCCACCTATCCTCTCCTCTATCCATCTTCTATCCGCCTCCCACTCTCTCCCTATTTATTTCAGAACCCCCTTGCCCTCCCCCTTTTCTGATGAAGGGTCTAGGCCCGAAACGTCAGCCTTTCTGCTCCTATGATGCTGCTCGGCCTGCTGTGTTCATCCAGCCCTGCACCTTGTTGTCGTGGAACATGAACAGTCCGTTTTGTCTTTCTGAAAATGTTACATATTAAACGTCAGCACTTCAGTACTTGATGGAATCTTCTCAGAAATGCTCCGTGATCTAAAGAGAAGTCCTCGCATTTTCACCTGACCTCAGAGCTCCGCAATTCGCGTTTCCTCAGTTAATGGTCCAAACACAATGTGGGCAATTTTAAACTAGCTGTTTCACCACCACCAGTCATCTCTGTCTAATGAGAGAGCATCTCTATAATCCAATAGGACTATGGCAACTTTACTTTTAATTGGAAAATACCCCAGTCAACCCACTGGTGTCCAAATGGTGCAACTCTTGGGCAGGTCACTGAACAAATGAACCACCCACTTACTGGTTTCAACCTGCAAGGACCTATTCTGATTCCAGGACTCATGAGTGCAATCTTGAGATGTGAATAGGTTGAGAAAACGCTGTTAGAGTAGCTGGCCTTCGGATGAGACTTTGAACCAAGGCCCATTTACCTGTTCAGTTGGATATCCAAGATCCCATGACACTGTTTTGAAAAAGTTACCCTAATGCCCTGTCCAGTATTTCTCCCTCAATCCAACATCATCACAAAACAAAAATTATCTGGTCATTTGTGGGAGTTTGCAAAGTAGCAAGTTTTTTTTTTAATTCATACAGAGGTATGGGTGGTCCAGCATTCATTATTCATCCCCAGTTGCCCTTGAGAAGGTGGTGGTGAGCTGCTGCCTTGAAATACTCCAGTCTACTTACTGCATATAGACCTACAATGCCATTAGGGATGGAATTTCAGGAATTTGACCCAGTGACACTGAAGGAACGGTGATATATTTTCAAGTCAGGATGGTGTGTAGATTGCAGGGAAGCTTTTTTTTGTGTTCCCATGAATCTGCTGCCCTTGTCCTTCTGGATAGAAATCATCAGGTTGTCAAATTTTCTTTACAACGATGACTTTACCTCAAAAGGTATTCCATTGGCTGCAGGATAGCCTGCAGTCAAGAATAGTGCTAAATAAATGTCAGTGTTTTTTATATGCCCGCCATCCACCTGTACTAAATTTTGAATCAGACAATCAATGAAAGACTCAGCAGCTAGAAGTGGTTGCTGAACAACACTTGGAAAACAGACAAAGGAACATAAAATCATTATATTTGTGGGGCCAGCAAGGACGCTTTATTTTTGTCAACGTCTTAAATTTTTTCTAACAAAAACAAATCCAACCCATTGATAACCTGTGCCATGACCACCCAGTTATTGCCTGGACTGCTGCTCAGTCTCTGATGGGGTTAACATAAAGCCCAAAATGAAAATGGTTTGGGGTGGCATACTGGCTCAGGGGTTAGCACTACTGCCTCACAGTGCCTGGGACCTGGGTTCAATTCCATCCTTGGGTGACTGTGCAAACTCCACACAGACAGTCACCCTGCATGTGTTTCCTCCAGGTGCTCTGGTTTCCTATCACAGGCCAATGATGTGCAGGTTAGGTGGATTAGCCATGCTAAATTGCCCACAGTATCCAGGGCTGTATAGGTTAGGTGCGTTAACCATGGGAATTGCAGGGTTACAGGGATAGGACGGGTCTGGATGAAATGCTGTCCAGTGGTTTCACATGGACTCAATGGGCCAAATTTGCTTCCACACTGTAGGAATTCTATGATTCAGATCTTTTTGTGGCAGGTAGCATGGATATTTGTGGAAGATGCAAAAATTACTCCCAATATTTCTCCAGATATTTTGAACTTGGTAGCATAAATTGTAAAATTCATTCAGCCAGTAACACACCCACCTCTGAATTGGACAGTTGTGGTTCAAGCTCCACTCCAGATCTTGATATAATCCAGTGCAGTACTGAGGAGATAGTAGGAACTGCAGATGCTGGAAAATCCAAGACAACAAGGTGCAGAGCTGGATGAACACAGCAGGCCAAGCAGCATCATAGGAGCAGGAGGGCTGATGTGTCGGGCCTAGACCCTTTTGCACTGTTGGAGGTGCTGTTTTTCAGATAACATGGATAAGAAACCAAGATAATATCTGCCCAATGTTGGAGTGCCAAATGTCCCATGACACTATGCAGTGCATACATCAACCAACATCATTTTGAAAGTAAATGATCTGGTTTATTATCACCTTACTATTTGTGGGAGTTACCTGTGTACTAAATAGTGTTTCTTACATTTCAACAATGGCTAAACTTCAACAAATTTCATTAACTGTAAAGCAAAATCGGGAGGTCCTGAAATCATGAAAGGTGCAATACAGATGTAGTTCATTCTTTTTCTGTTCTGTACAGATACAGAAAGCTGAAAATATTGTGGTGGTTGGAGGTGGACTTGCTGGTGTTGAGTTGACTGCAGAAATCAGAACGGACTATCCTGATAAGGAGGTAATATGATGATACAGTATTAAGACAGATCTTTTGTTTAGTGATCCATTACCTAATATTAGTAGTGGATGTTTCCTCATGTAACTGTGATGATACATTTACATGCCTTAGCTTAGAACATGCTAATTTCAGCATTTAATTTCAGATTTTTTTCAAAAAAGTTTTGTTTTCCACCTCAACCCTGTTTGTTTCAGTGTAAAATAAGTGATGTGATAAAACTTTATTCTGGATTGAAACCCTGATACAAGCTTCAACAGCAACAGTCTTGTTGTGACATGAGTCATATTCACTTTTCTTTCTGTGCATTTCATAGAACTGAAACTTAACTGTTCAGTCCCATGTAAATTAGTGTGTAATATCAACAGGAAATGTACGATATTATTATACAATGTAAGTGAAACAATGGGAGAATTATTAACTGAAAGTAGGATTTGTCTGATTAGGGGTAAGAGTAGAATGTCTTGTGGTGCAGTGTCCCTGCCTCTGAGCCAGGAGCTCTGGTTTTGAGTTCTACTTCAGGATTTGATGGCCCAGGAAGGTATCAATCCTTCCAACGTGGACCAATAGCAGGCAGTAAAGAGCAAGAGGAAACTTCTGGCCAGCCAACTGCAGAAGACAACATCAAACCTGCAGCACTTCAACTAAATGCAAACTCTAATGGAAGGCAGAAAATGTTGGAAGAACTCAGGAAGTGTGACAGCATGTGTGGAGAGAGAAACAGAGTTAATGCTCTGAATCCAAGAAGAATCCCATCAGACTCGAAATGTTAACTGTTTCTCTTTCCACAGATGCTGCCAGATCTGCTGAGTTTCTCCAGAACCGTATTTTTATCACTGCAGTACCTATCCAAGTGTAACGTGGATCAGCACAAAGTCTATGGTCACCTCATTAACATGCTTTTTCAGAACATGATGAGAGAGAGAGAGAGTGGCTATGGACAAGCACCAAAACCTATGATGTTGATTTTGGGCTTCATCTGTAAGCCACTAGTCAGGTATCCACCTAAAGTGACATTAGGGAAGAAGGTGGCAGTGGAGATTTGACAATAAGGAGGCTGGAGCCAGCACCAAAGGAAAGTCAAAAGCAAAGAGGTTCAAGGGGATTCTTGCAGACGAGGTTGGGGCAGTGCTAAGCTTCAATTAAAGCAAAATACTGTGGCTGCCAGAGATCAAAAATAAAACAGACAGTGCTGGAAAAGCTCGGGAGTTCCAAAGAAGTGTCATTAGAGATGAAATGTTAACTGTTTCTCTCTGAGTTTAGAACTCCTACAGTGCGGAAAAGGGCCATTGGCCCATCGAGTCTGCACTGACCCTCCGAAGAGCATCCCACCCAAACCCAGCCCCCCTACTCCATCCCCATGGCTAACCCACCTAGCCTGCACATCCCTGTACCATATGAGCAATTCAGCGTGGTCAATCTACCTAACCTGCACATCTTTGTACTTTTGGAAGAAACCAGAGCCCCTGAAGGAAACCACTTTCTCCAGCTTTTCTGTTTTTGTATCAAGGCTAAACTTTCTTTGTGGGGCTCAAACAAGCATTCCTCACTTGACAATGAAAAGAAAACTTAGCTTAAAGAGCTTCCGTTGGTCTTGAATCTTCTTTCCATTCTTTGAACTTGACTTGAAAGGCCACATGGCTTTCCCCATTGATCACAGTTAAAATTGCAACTGGTGTCCAAATTATATCGTCACACTCAGGGTGGAAGCTTCCCAGGCCTTGAACTACATGGACTATGGTGAGAAATTTGGGAGAATTGTGTGTGATCTTGATGGAGGCCATTCTCAATAATAAAACGTCGCATCTTCCAACCAAATCCGCAGCATTGAGATGAGATTCTTGCTATTGAGTGGTGATAGGCCTATTCATGTAAATGATTGCTCATTATCATTCTTATTCTTACTTAATCTCACCTCATAAACATGGACTGTCCCATTCTCCCACTTTCCCACTTGCCCAATAGAAATGCTGGGAATTCTCAACATGGAATTCAGTGTGGGTACCTGGCAACTCCAGCTCATTGCTTGCTCCTCCAGTCTTCCATTGTGGATGCCAACGTCTCAGGGCATACTCCATGGGCAACTCTTGTACATCCCTCACATCCACAAACCTGGCACATACTTCTCTCCATCATTGTGGCACGTCTCCAATTCACAAACAGTATGCTTTTGCACTTTGATGCTATATTTTGGGCATCTCTCATTGCCATGCCTCTGCAATTCCACTGCATGCAGGCACAGACCCCCAGCTCACAAACTGGATGAAACTACATTTCAGAGCTGCTTGCTCGTTCTCTTAGTGCTCACTCACTTCCTGTCCACCTGAATGTTTGCAGCATACCTGCCTTGCCTTGTCTTGTCTTGCAGTTTAGCACATACACAAAGCGAGACATGTGGTCATGATTTTTCAGCAGTCAAGGGACTGGATGTTTTGCTGAATGGTGCTGTCCTACATCAATCTCACACCTAACTGCACCATGTGCCAGCCACACCCAGGGAAAACATGCTGCTCATCTATCAACGGAGCGGCCATGTCTCAGAGTCTATGGGGAGTAGTCTTCAGTCAGTTCACAGTAACTTCTTTCAGATAAGGGGACCTGGCACAGTTAGTCAGGGGCAGCCTCTGATACCATTCCACAAGTTTCGGCACAGGCTGGCGGCCAGTCAAGATGGTCAAGATCAGGAGTTCAGTAACTCCTCATTCCGAGGTGTGGGCCATGGTCAGGCGAGTGGGCCCAGTCTGGGGAGTCACAGAAGGTCACTTAGCGACCTGTACAGATATCACTGAGGCCTGTAGTCTGTCATTGTTTGGTGCTGTTGGCTCAGTCGCCGAAGGGGGTAGGCCATAGTTGGTCCTGGGAGTCCATCCACTAAAAATCAATGGGTACCGTCAGGGGTCCCTGCTGTGGAATGGAGGCTGGGGAACTCACTTGTGTAGATTGGAGTCAGAATGTTGGAGTGCAGAGGGTTTAACAATACTGAAGGGGAAATTCTCAATATGCAAAGGGGAGAGATGATAAAGCATGGGAGGGAAAGGGGTCATGCAGGATGGGGTTTACTGACAATAAGCAGTATCCTGGCTTCCTGGGGCTAGAGGAGTAAACTGGGCAGAAGAAGATGGGCTTTGTTTGGAATTAGGAAATTGAAAGCCTGTGGGGTTGTTAGGAGAGCGACCAGGAAGGGGATGGTTACATCTGGGCATTTACTATAATGGAGAGGCTGAGCCTGAGATTCACTATTCAGGAGCAACTGCTGTTTCCTTCCATCATGCTGTAAATAATGGTGTGAAATGAACATCACACCCAGAAGGGCCAAGAGTATGTGCTTCTCAGAGGGAGGGTGCTTTGATTTTAAATGATGTGAGGCCCAAAAATGAAAGAGGGTGGGATCCAGGTAAGATACTAGGCTAATTTTAGCTGCTTGCCCTTCAATCTCCATTACAGTGTGAGTGAAAACTAGGGTCCTCATGCTAAACTACATTCTCTCTTCTAAATACCGACGATAGTGAGTTATCAGCACAGAAGTTCTTAACGTGATACCTTTGTTGAATAACCATCTTCCACACTCCCAATGCTTCTTTATAGAATACTCACAATGTATTCAGGCTGCAGTTAAACCATCATCAAAGCAAAGCTTCTAAATTCACTTTTGTTCTATAATTGCCTGGAGCAGCGAAAATAACTTGGTGTTATTTTCACCTGCATCCAGTTTGATAAAATAATTTTCTGATTCTGTTGTGTTCTATAAGTTTCCAGTTGTGTTTCACTTTAATGTCAGAGTAAGCAACAATGGACCTTGAGCAAAAGGCTGTTGCTGGTTCCCCTTGGTGCCAATTGATGGCATCATGAACAGGCTTTATGGAGCATAGACCATCAGCTCCTGACAAGATCAGCAGCACTGCACACCAGGGCTGCCAACTCTGAAACTATTTTTGCCTTTTTGCAGCCTCAGCGCAGATGTAGTCAGCATGAATGTTCTTTGACTTCCTTGTGCCATATGTTTCCCATTATGACATCAAGTAGATCATCATAAATGGCTGCAGCGTGTGAAATGATTCCAGGCTGTTCTTTATGAAGCTACCTGCTGCTTTCACGGGTGACCAGCTCTGTTTTCCAGGTGGTTTATCATCCATGTACTTTTGCTTGTAATCTCTTACAAGCATGGAAACATGGGGTGAGGACCTACTGGTTACATTAATGTGGAAAGACTCCATCTCTCTCATTTGCTACTGCAGAAGCTAATTAAGGGGTTATTATCATGAGTTCTGATTTAAACCCGAGCTTCGAGTTAAGCCATTCTTTTACCACAGAGTTTTCATGTAATAAGACACACATTTAACATTTTACTGAGCAAACCATTACACGTCAACAGAATGTGGACTGGCTAAAATACCAGTGAAATCTTACTCTGCTAAAATCAAAGCTTAGTGTAGAGAAGCTCATTTTGCTATTTCCTCACAATGGAGGCTGCTGGAATTGGAAGGTTTAATCAATAGATTGAGGACCCTTAAAGGAGGCATTTGGAAGGGAATCTGTCTTTTTAAAACTGGTTCTATCAGTGTAATGTAGGCATCTTTCAACAACAAGGAGATGGGTATTACAGACCCCCACTGTGTGAGCTTTCTGCAATTTGACATGTTAAACAGGCCTGGTGCCTAACCACTCCAGATTTCACCCCCTAAATCAGAAAGGTGCTGGAATGGGGAGGCAATGGCCTAGTGGTGTTATCGCTAGAATACTAAACCAGAAACTCAGCTAATTTTCTGGGTACCCAGGTTCAAATCCCACCATGGCAGATGGTGGAATTTGAATTCAATAAAGAATCTGATATGAAGAATTAATGATGACTGTGAAACCATTGTTGATTGTCAGGGAAAATGCCCCATCTGGTTCACTAATGTCCTTTAGGGAAGGAAACTGCCATCCTTACCTGGTCTGGCCTACATCTGACTCCAGATCCACAGCAATGTGGTTGAATGGCAAGAAATACTAGTCTAGCCAGAGATGTCTACATCTGTGAGTAAATAAAAAAAACAATCCACAGCCAGCCCATTGTATAAAAATAAGTAACTAAAGCTCAACCAAGCTTTTCAACGCTCAATTGTCTCCAGTATTACATTATCCACATGGCTGATGTGAGCAGGTGGGCAGGAATGGACATTTTGTTTTCTTTCACAAATGTGGAAATGGTGGGAGTGGTGTTATCTTCAAATAATTCCTTTTGCTGATCAGGGGCAGCTCCCAAAGATTGCACCCTACCCTTCCGTCCTCCCCACACAGAATTTAAAACACACCTCCGGCGCTCTCCATGCAAGTCTTTCCTAAAGTTGTCAGACCCTCCCAGCTTCCCTTAGTCTCGTGACCCATGAGGTCTTCATCCTGTTGTAGGAGCAGCAGCTCCCATGGAGAATTGGAAGTCTGACTCCAGAATGATTTAGCCCACTCTCAGTGTGTCTGGCTGCAGGGCAGGGTTGGTCACAGCCTGAGTTCGCCCTTTGACCGTGCTCCACCATTTTGTAACTGTCCACTGAAGGACTACGTTTTTGACAGCTTCACTTCATCTCTACACAAGAAAATCTAGCTAATATTGGTCCATGGCTCCAATCAAAGGAACAGTGTTGATTTAATAAGATTTTCCTCCTCAGTGCGACAAAAATAATCCCTTCTGAATTTTCCCAAAAGTAATTCGCTCCATCTTTTGACTGGTACATATTGTCCTCCTGACAGATATGGGCCTGGATTTTAAGGAGCCCACTGGAAGGGTCAAGATGTTAGACAGGCTCAGTGGCTGCCAATGGATTCACACATTTTTGTTTTAATCAAATCTCCCTCCGAACTACTACCTGAAGCTATGCATTCCTTTCAACTGTGAAGGGAAACAATATTATGATGCTTTGTGATTCTTCTTCGCAATGCGAAGGGATCAGCAGGGATTTCTGCCAGAAGTTCAACTCCCTCTTGCAATCTGCAATTGTCAAGGTTCGTTACATAAATAAGGCCCCATGGCTGAGGTAAAAGGGAACATCTGACACCCGTATGACGCTTGTGAGAATATGTATCCCCTCATCTACTGAAATGGCCTTCAGAGGAAGAAGAAAGGGTTGGAAAGTGGCAATGGAAAAGGGATAAACTGTAGTTATTATTTAAACCACCAATAAACCTTAATGATAACTTTAATAATACAGCATTTCTCTCCTCCTTGGCATGTGCTATTCTGCTACTTAGATATGCAAGTTATTTCCATAATGTATATACGAAAGGACAGAAGAAAATTCTGAGCATTGTTTGAGCTTCTAATATGTTAAACTTCAGGTTTTAATTTTCATTATGTGCTAGTTTTAGTGCATTAATTCATGCTTTTGTGTTGAACTCATATCAGCATGGTTGCAGGAGTCATTAACTCAATTTCAAATAACCAGCAGAAACCTAATGTAAATCCATTATCCAGTACACCAGAAATTGAACAGAGATAATTAAACGAGTTATTTTTTATAGAATTCACATAACCCTCTTTTTGTTGTTTTTCAGGTAACCTTGATTCATTCAACTTATGTTCTAGGTGATTCTGAGGTTTTACCGAGTGTAAGACGGGGAGTCAAGGAAATTCTTATCAATAAAGGTGCTCACCTTCTATTAGGTAATGTCACACCAGTCAATCATATTTACTTTGGGAATGAGAACTAGTTTGTGGAATGATTAAATCAGGTTGTGTGATGTTTGTATTGACAGATACTTTGTTTTAATCTGAAGTCAATTTTCTTACTATTTGGTTCACTGTAGTTACAGAAGCATTTTGAACAACTATATTTGCAATACCATTTATTTTCCCTCCGATTCTGTTGAACTTGTTTCTTTTATTTGATCTGTATCTTATTAAAACTGGAAAATATATTTAAGAACATAAGAACATAAGAACTAGGAGCAGGAGTAGGCCGTCTGGCCCCTCGAGCCTGCTCCGCCATTCAACAAGATCATGGCTGATCGTTACGTGGACTCAGATCCACTTACCCGCGTTCTCACCGTATCCCTTAATTCCTTTATTGTTCAAAAAAATCTACCTTTTTTTTAAAAACATTTACTGAAGTAGCGTCAACTACTTCACTGGGCAAGGAATTCCATAGATTAACAACCCTCTGGGTGAAGAAATTCCTTCTCAGTTCAGTCCTAAATCTGCTCCCTCTAATCTTGAGGCTATGCCCTCTTGTCCTAGCTTCACCTGCCAGTGGAAACATCCTCTCTACTTCTATCTTATCTATTCCCTTCATAATTTTATATGTTTCTATAAGATCCCCCGTCAATCTTCTGAATTCCAGTGAATATAATCCCAATCTACTCGGTCTCTCCTCATAAGCCAACCCCCTCAACTCCGGAATCAACCTAGTGAACCTCCTTTGCACCCCCTCCAGTGCCAACACATCCTTTCTCAAGTAAGGAGACCAAAACTGCACACAGTACTCCAGGTGTGGCCTCACCAGCACCTTGTACAGCTGCAACATAACCTCTCTGCTTTTTATTTCAATCCCTTTAGCAATGAAGGACAAAATTCCATTTGCCTTCCTAATTACTTGTTGTACCTGCAGACCTACCTTCTGTGATTCATGCACAAGGACACCCAGGTCCCTCTGCATATCAGCATGCTGCAACATTTTACCATTCAAGTAATAATCCTTTTTACTATTACTCCTACCAAAATTTATGACTTCACATTTATTTACATTGTATTCCATCTGCCAGACCTTTGCCCACTCACTCAATGTATCTATGTTCCTCTGCAAAGTTTCACAGTCCTCTGCACACTTTGCTTTGCCACTCATCTTAGTGTCATCTGCAAACTTTGACACCCTACACGTGGTCCCCAACTCCAAATCATCTATATAAATTGTAAATAATTGCGGTCCCAACACCAATCCCTGAGGCACACCACTAGTCACTGACTGCCAGCTAGAATAGCACTCATTTATCCCCACTCTTTGCTTCCTGTTAGTCAACCAATCCTCTATCCATGCTAATACTTTACCCTTAATGCCATGCATCCTTATCTTATGCAGTAGCCTCTTGTGCGGCACCTTGTCAAAGGCCTTTTGGAAATCTAGGTACACCACATCCACTGGGTCCCCATTGTCCACCTCGCTCGTAATGTCGTCATAGAATTCCAAAAGATTTGACAAGCATGACCTGCCCTTCATGAACCCATGCTGCGTCTGCCCAATGGGACAATTTCTATCAAGATGCCTTGCTATTTCTTCCTTGATAATAGACTCAAGCATCTTCCCCACTATAAAGGTTAAGCTAACCGGTCTATAATTCCCCATCTTTTGTCTACTTCCCTTTTTAAACAATGGCGTCACATTTGCTGTTTTCCAATCTGCTGGGACTGCCCCAGAGTCCAGCGAATTTTGGAAAATTACCGCCAGTGCACCTGCTATTTCTCCCGCCATCTCTTTTAGTACCCTGGGATGAATTCCATCAGGGCCAGGAGACTTATCAATAAATAAGACAAAGTTAATTTCCATCAACTTTAGTAAAGATTAAACCCTGAAGTTTAACACGCTATAATCTGATGGCTACTCCAGAAAAATACATCTAATTTATTCCTGTCTTCTGATATGTATTTTATGAATGAAAAAAAAATTGTTATTTAAGTTAAGTAGAGGAGCACTGTTTAGAGAAAGAGCAATGAGGGACCTTAATAATCCATTGATGATTAATGGAATGGCAAAAATGTTACAAAAAACCTTTTTCCATTTATTTTGCCCTGTAATTAAGGGGGTTCTACATTCTGTAACAATTGTAAAATTGTTCTGGGGCTAGGGGATGCAGCATTTGAACCACTAACGAAATCTATCTCTGCACATACAGTTCCCTTATATGTTGTTGTTGCATTATTTTAAAGATCCAGTTAGTTTGGACTGCATCATATACAATTGGCAAAGAGACTGGTGAATGATTGTTTCCATTCCTCTACCTCTGGTTTTGTTAAAGCTGGCCAGTAATAGATGTGTAATCATAGCTACACATCAAGCCTTATTCTCCCTCTAGTTTACTAATGTAGGGGAGTTACTGTCTGCACACTGTTCCAGTAAGAGCATTTTTAATATCCCAACTGATGGTGCAAAGTCTGCTTGAATCAGTAAGCCACCATTCCTTGACATAAAACTACCACATATTCCAACATTAACCCTCATTGCGTATTCATTCAGAAAATGAAAACTGGTTGTGAGAAGAAAATTGTCCGATGATCTGACAGAATATTTTGCATGTTATTGTTTTTCAAAAGGGCAGAAAGTCAATAACCTATCTGAACTAACTGTGAACAAGGTACAGAAAGACATAAAAGTGCTGACTAATAAGGGTCAAGAAATTATAACAGATATGGTCATCTGTTGCACGGGGATAAAGATTAATTCCTCCTCATATGCCAATGCCCTCAGTAAGTTCTACCTACAATATTTTATAGTTTGTAAAAAGAAATTGTTTTTATTTCTGTGGCATGGGCTCAGCAGAATCTATGTTTTTTTCATGTGATGCGCACTCCATTTTCATTTGCAAATCATTGGCTAAATATTAGTTAAAACAGAGTCTTAGCTACATGGGTCTTACAATTATGGCACAACCACATGAGAGGAATTTCTCCATCACTGTAGCTCTGATCGAAACAAAAGTGGTCCTGTCAAATATAATGGATAGTCTACTTAACATCAGCACAATGTCATCTGTCTGTTTTATTTTGATTTTAAAGTTAGCTTAAAGATTTTCCTTGAGTTTCATGTTTCTTCTGCAAATATTAAACTATCACATAACCATTTTTTTCTCAATCTGCCAGTAATGTTGAGGATTTAAAATCCCCACAAACAATTATCAAGAGGTGTTGAATAAGCTCAAAATACTAACAGAATGCAAACATTGATGAGATTGTGACATTTTCTTTGGGATATCTTACTGAGATCAATAAAAATAAATATGGATCCCTTGCAAGTAGAAACAGAAGAAATTATAAAGATATGGTAGAGACCTAAAACAAATATTTTGTATTTGTCTTCACAGTAAAAACATAGTTAAAGGGGAAAAATGTCATTAAGACTTAATTAAAGGCTCTTTCCTTTAATACATCTAGTATTCAGAATGAAATAAGTTAATTGTCCACTCTTCTTTGTTGTCTTTTTCCTTTAACAGAAGATAAACTCAATGAAAATGATGCAATAATGGTTGATGAAAATCTGAATGTGAAGGGAATGAAGAATGTTTTTGCAATAGGGGACTGTGCAAATGTGAACGAGCATAAATCTGCCTATACTGCTGAATTCCAAGCACTTGCGTGTGTGAAAAATATTGTTCATAACCTTAGACATGAACCTATGGAACCATACAAGCCAGGTAAACATGGTGAAAACTCACAACTATAATTTGTATTTTTACAGCACTTTCATTGTAGTAAAATGGCTGAAGCATTTCACAGAAGTGTTAACATACAAAATTTACACTTCGCCACATAAGAACATGTAAAGACAAGTGAAGATTTTAGGGAATATTTTTGAATGAGGAGAGGTTAATAGAAGAAATTTTAGTGCTTAAGGCCCAGGCAGCTGAAGATGGGTATCCAGTGGTGGTGCAATGACAATTGGGAATTCTCAAGAGGCCCAGAGGAACACTGAGGTCACTTGAGAACTGTAGGACTAGAGGGAAATACAGAGGTAGTCAGAGACAAGGTGAGGATGGGCCAATTGAGGTGTTGCCACACCAGAAACCAATGTAGGTCAGCAGACGTAAAGGATATGGATGAGTTGGCATGGTTTAAGATGTGGGAAACAGAGATTGAGATGAGATCCCATCTATAACGGTGTGAAGTAAGGTTTTGTGGACTCAAGTCTAGAGGTACTAAAGGAATTCATGACGGTTCCAGCAGTAGTGGAGCTGAGGGAGGATTGGACACAAGCAATGCTGGAGAGGAAACAGGACTACTCAATTTGGGATTGGATAAGCACCTCCACCTTGAGGAACCTTCTGTCTTACATGAAAAGACAGCCAGCTTTCTCGTCACTTTCTTTTATTGACAATATACCTTCAAGAGCTGGTCAGCCACTCTCAAATGATCGCACCAGCCATTAGTTGGCCAATTTAGAGAAATTCACTGCGGGATGACCTCTGCCCTCATAAACTGGATGAGAACTACGAACCCTATTTGACCTCAATAATGGTGTCATAAAGCCCATGGAGAAAATCCTGCCTCAATATGTTCAGACAATAAATGATATGGATTGTAAGGAATTTATGTTCTCTCCAGCTACTGAAAAGAAAGAAGAACTTTGTCCCTCGGTGCAAGTCTGTCCTTATAAAATTTGTCGTCCGAACTAAAATCCACCTCCCTTAAAATGAATGAAAATCTCTGCCTGTCTACTGAAAATGTTCTTGGTGTTCTTGAGTTGTTTAATTCTGATCCTTGTATATACAGGAAAGTGACTCATAATTCAATGATATTGGTTGCTGTTAATCATTAATAATTATACTGAGCCAAGAAGACCAATCAACAGTCTTTCCAAACTGGGGAAACTTTGAGTGATAAAGCAAAGAAATGTGAATGCTGTAAATCTTAAACTAAAACAGAACTTGCTGGAGAAACTCAGCAGGTCTGGTAGCACCTGTGAACAGAAAGCAGAGTCAACGTTTCAGGCCTAGTGACATTTCATCAGAACTGGAATCTTTGTAAAGATGCTCAAGGCGAGACGAACCTAATTTGACTGGAGATTGAAAGACTATCCACAAGTTTTGGCCCATCACACACCTTTTATACAATCTAATTAAACTAACTATAGCTTTACTGCATTCCAGAATGAGATAAAGTCAATGTATATTAAAATGTTCAAGAATATGTGTCATCCTCAGAATAAAAGTGGGTTGATCACCCAAGTGTGTGGTAAATGAAATGAAGATGTCACTGCATGATGGGAGGGAATACATTTGTAGTTGGTGATAAGGGAACCATGGCAAAAGATTTCCTTTGGCTACTTATGGTAGATTTATTAAGCTCTTGCTTCTAAATGATCTTTATCTTGCATCTTCCAATGCTGAAACAATGCCCAAAGCTGCCGGTGTTCGAGAATCAAGAGATGACCACAAACTGTATCACCGTGTGGGATTAGTTTGGATAATTTGGTGCAGAATCAAAGGGCTGAAAGGCCTTTTCTGTGCTTTATGACTATGATTCTATGAATATTCATCATTTTGATGAAAACACCACTGGATTGCTCCACCACTGGATATCCATCTTCAGCTGCCTGGGCCTTAAGCACTAAAATTTAATAGGCCCATGAATCAAAATGATTTTCTTTTCCCACCCAAAACTTGAATGTCACTCATAAAATATTCCAATTTATCTTTTGCTGGAGTCTTTCTGACCTTGTCAAAAGGTCATAATGAATATAATTTTTTTTAAAAGAACATGAATAATGTAAGTAAATTATTCCTTAGATTTTGGTAATTGATGAAGTCTCTTATGTCACTTCTTTACTTTAGGTGCTCCTTATATGTTAGTGACGATGGGCCGGAATGATGGCGTTGGACAGATGTGTGGCTGCAATGTTGGGAGGTTAATCGTAACTTACGTCAAAAGCAAGGACTTACTGGTTAAGACAAGCTGGAAGAAAATGGGCCAACGGATGCCACGCTGATTAAATTTAATTCCCACATTATATAATTATATTCTCCCTTTCTACAGTGTCTCATTCAATGACCCAGTGCCTAATGTTTATATCCCTTTTTGAATCCTTTTAATTTCTATATATACTTCTAAAATTTGTTTTATATAATAAAGTTTAGGGGTAATTGGGCCTGAACATGCAGATATAATTCAGTGCTTATTTTAAAGTCATAGATTTGTCCTGACTTTAATTTATATTTTTTATAGTAAATAGTAAAACTTGCACAGTTTGGGAAGCAGGATGAACTTGCACTGGAGTCTGTCTGTGGATTGAGAGCTGGGAAATCAAAAGGGAGAAGTTACATCACTACCAGCAGGAGCAGCAGAATCCAATCACAATATGAGAAGTCTTCACTAGCAGTTTCCATTATGAGCACGGACATAGATAATTGGACTCCAAAAAGGTGATACAGAAATGATAAAAACGGAACTGGTGGAATAAAGGTTATGTAAACAGGAAACGTGTGTAAGATTTTTAATACATTATGCATAAAGAGGCAAGTCATTGGAGCATTAATGATTAATGGCTTTAGACTATAGGAGTCTCGGTCCATCTCCACTTTGACGCAAGCCATGCTTTACAGCTATAGTGTCTCCTGTACAGGTATGAGTGACTAGGCAGGGAAAGTTTCCTTTCTTTTTGAATATCTCTGGAGATCTCTTTTATATCTACCCAGGGCAAGCAGAGGTTTGGCTTAATCTGTCAGGTGAAAGATCTCAGATAGTGCAGTGCTCTCTCAGCACTGCACTGAATTGTCAACCTAGATTTTGTGCTTAGGTGTGATACTTGAACACATATCCTTCTGACATGATGGTCAACAGCTACTGCTGAGCCTAGGCTGCATGTCTATCCCATCAATCATTGCTAAATCTCTCCTTGAACTCCTTGCCTAAAGACAGGTCTAACCCACAAAGATACAACATGCACCACGGTAAAGCAAGGAGGCAGCCCCCAAATCATTGTGATATTGACAGCAATGTAATTCACATTCGCAATCCACTGAGCCAAATAACTCCCAAGGAGCCTGAGTCTAGCAACATACACTTTTGGCAACATACATGTTGTAGGCCAGACTATGGCTAGCAATGTTTGAGATTCCAATTTTCTTCTATCACTTGGCTGATCAGGAACCTTTCCAGGTCTTGCCACCTGCAATGCTGTATTCTGGAAGGAGTTATAAATTGATATCCTTCTTTTGGCCAAGCCCGAAGCTTCTAGTTCAGAGACACTGCACCAGAAGACCTTCCTCTCCCTTTTCTAATACATCGATCATAACTTGATTATCTTAACCTTGCAGGTGGTCAGTCAGATTTGTCTTCTCACATACAACTCACGTCAACAATCCAAGCGACAAACGACTGCACCTCCCAGTCGCGAACCACTTCAACTCCCCCTCCCACTCCTTGGATGACATGTCCATCCTGGGCCTCCTCCAGTGCCACAACAATGCCACCCGAAGGTTGCAGGAACAGCACCTCATAGTTCACTTGGGAACCCTGCAGCCCAATGGTATCAATGTGGACTTCACAAGCTTCAAAATCGCCCCGCCCCCAACCGCCTCCCTAACCTGTCCGTCCTTTCTCCTACCTATCCAATCCTCCCACCTCAACCCCCATCCCCACCTCCTACCTACCAGCTTCATCCCCACTTCCTTGACCTGTCCGTCTTCCCTGGACTGACCAACCCCCACCTTAACTCCCCACCCACACTCACCTTTACTGGCTCCATCCCCACCTCCTTGACCTGTCCGTCTCCTCTCCACCTATCTGCTCCTTTTTCCATCTTACATCTGCCTCCCCCTCTCTCTCTATTTATTTCAGAATCCCCTTCCCCTCCCCCATTTCTGAAGAAGGGTCCAGACCTGAAACGTCAGCTTTCCTGCTCCCCTGATGCTGCTTGGCCTGCTGTGTTCATCCAGCTCTAACCTTGTTATCTCAGATTCTCCAGCATCGGCAGTTCCTACTATCTCTTTTAAATGTTAGTCTTCTTTCTCTTTTTTTTAGCAGTCAGTTTTTTTCTTACTTATTAACATGTTATCATGACCAACTATCATGATATATGCTTAATCCTACTCCTACTATATTGCTATATTTATGTTATGTTTGATTGTTCCATACATTTTGGTACACTGTCAGCATTATTTGACTATTTGAACACTATCCTGAACTCTAATTGCAGACTTTCTTCAAATTACTTCTTGCTTCTGAAATCAAAAGGCATGGATTTCCCTTTAATTATTTTAGTTGATCAAGATTAAAACACTGCCTCAGGCAAACTTGACTCCTTCAGTCAGCCATAATAAAAATTGTCATTTTTACTAATAACAAAACAGACGAAGTCACTGCCATTTCAAAATTCTTTGGATTTTCAAATTTGATCTGAACCTTTCACTTTCCAATCTCGTTTTTATTGTTCTGTCATTAAGCAGAGGAACTTTGAAATCATTATTAGATCATTTTCCAAGGTGCTGTCTCCTGATGTCCACTACTATCTAATATTACTGATCTGAAAAAGGGTTCATCTAATTGAAACTTTTCTTTAGTGTCGACCATAGCTTAAATGGTACTTTACATTTAGCAGTCTTTACATCTCCAGATTGTTTGCACATTGTTATGTATTGTTTTACTGTGAATGGTAAGACTCAGGGTGAAATAAAAATGTTGATTTTGAACTGTTGATTGCAATGTATTTTTGAACTATATAATTCTCACCATAAGTTAACCTATGTTCACATGCACCCTAACAGCCAGTAATCAAATATAATTTCCAAAGTCAAGGAACCAGGAACACAACCTTCCAGGCTTACCTGTAACTTTTAGAAGGGCAAGTGGATTTAAATGAGCATAAGACAAAAAAATCAGTTTCCTTAAAGTGGGTTAAGATAAGTTTTCAGAATCTTTCAGGCAGGGAGGCTTTCCCAGTGGAATACATTTTGCACTCATTAGCATCCCGTGAACACTTACTAACAAGTCCGCCTACAGAAATTACACTCAAATCCTGTTAGGCAAAAACAGGAAACATTGTGTATTATATACAGTGTGTACCTGGCAGGATAGACATCTTCCTTCAACCTGCAGTGAGTAGAATGTCTTCAATAACTCGGCACCTTCATAGCCAAGCCATTTCTTAGTGTAAGCGCATACAGGGCAAAGCCTGACTGAGTCAATCAGTTGACAAGAGACCTCAGTCATATCCAGGCCAAGCAGCATCATAGGAGCAGATGCTGCTTGGCCTGCTGTGTTCATCCAGCTCTACACCTTGTTATCTCAGATTTTCCAGCATCTGCAGTTCCTACTATCTCAGTCATATCCAATCTGGATTGTTATTGTCAAATGTTTACAGTGTAAGGAATGAAGTGTCACCAGGTCAACAAGGACATGGAATGGAGCCATTATGCAGGCTGTAGATTCCAAGCTTGTGGGACAGTGTTGCAGGGAATAATGAAGGCCATCAAATGTCAGATTAAACTAATTGCCACCTATGTGGAAAGCAATGCCAAGATCAAGGTGACAAAAGTCTTGGAAATGGCAGATTGGAAGTGGAAAAGCAGGCATGCGTCACAGAGGATACACCTCACTCTATAAAGGAGGTTTCTGGGCAGATTTTCATCCAACACTGGTGCAAACTGATGAGGCACAAAGTGCAGATTGACTAAGTCAGGAAATCAAACATGGAAAACAAACATCTCATTGCTGATATTTCTTCACAAATTGGCATTCCCAAACCAGATGTTTCACTGTCTTAATCCAGTAACCGTACTGGCATTGCTGAAGTTCAGAAGGAGGAGGAGGAGATGAAGAAGGGACAGCCTTCACCATCAGCATGAGGGACATGAGGACCAACGACTGGGGCTGAGGATGAGGAAGAAGAGTGGAACCAGGGTCTTCACCGCAGTCAAATAGTCTACTCAGAGGGGGTATGTTACAACTGCCTGCAGGAGGGTGAAAGGCAATGCTGGAGGTGTCTTCGCATTGTCCCTTACATCTGCCACCTCCTTCAGGCAGATCTGCAGCTGTGATGCTGGGGAGACAGCGCTGGGCCTGTTGGTCTGAAGACCACAGCAGCATTGAACTTTTTGACACCAGATCCTTTCAAACCTCGAGTGGGGACACGTGCGGTATCTCCCCATTGACAAGAGTATTCCTGAGTTAATCACTTTTACAGGAATGCAATACAGTCCGTCTAATTCACTATGGGCCCAGAGAACCAGCGAGCCAATGGACTCACAGCCATCACTGGTCTCCCTCAGGTCTAAGGAGCCATTGACTGCTGGCATGTGGCACTCAGAGTTCCCTGGCACCATCCAGCCGGATTCCCGAGAAGGAAGGGATTTCACTCCCTCAAAGTCCAGCTTGTTTGTGAGCACAGGGAACAATTTCTGTGTGTGTGAGACCACCGTCCAGGGAGCTATCACAATGTTTCCATTACACACAAACCTGAGGTTTGTTGTCAGTGTTGTCAAACTGATGCAAATGAACAAAGTGCCTTATTATGTGTGTACTTGATGTACCTGTGAGGTGGTCATCCTGAGTTATGTTTTGTGGTCATGTCCTTGCCCACGCAAGCCTTCATTGAAACACTATCAGATGTGTTCTCCTGGTTGTAATGAAAGGTCCACAGGCTGATAGCGCATGAACTACTGAAAGTTGTAGCTACTTTTATGTTTTTAGTGTGGCAGATGTGTGTGTGTAATATATATTGGTCTTTTTTAAGTTAACTCGTTCAGGAAAAGCACTCTTGTGATTACCAATTCCTAGCAGCACTTGTAGGATTCTCCAAAATGACCACAATAATCCTAATTGCTTTGTGGCAATTACATTGGGAGGTGGTAAACACACTCTTTTGCTTTGTCTTTAACACAATTCTGAACCAGTGAGAGAAAAAGCACTTATGTAGTGCTTTTCTATGTTGCACAGTGGCTTCGTTTTAAAAGTACTTCATTAGCTGCAAAGTGCTTTGGGACCTCATGAAAGGTTACGAAAGGCACAATATAAATATTTACTTTTACTTTTTTCGGCTTTCGGACGTCACAAAACACCTTACAACTGAAGGCTTCTTTTCGAAATACGATCACTTGTGCAATCAAAGCAAAAATGACAGCCAATCTGCACTCACCGAGGTACTTGCAAGCAGCAAATGAATGAATGAGAGATAACAAGGTGTAGAGCTGGATGAACACAGCAGGCCAAGCAGCATCAGAGGAGCAGGAAGGCTGATGTTTCGGGCCTAGACCCTTTTCTGAAGAAGGGTC
>NC_063365.1:15265383-15281333 GCF_021869965.1 Rhincodon typus | reverse complement strand
GTCAGCCTCTCTGCTCCTATGATGCTGCTGGGCCTGCTGTGTTCACCCAGCCCTGCACCTTGTTGTCTCGGATTCTCCAGCATCTGCAGTTCCTACTATCTATGTTGAGAGAGAAACAGGTTGACATTTCAAGTCCAGTATGACTCTTCTTCAGAGCTGGAAATTTGTGAGTTTTACGCTGTTGACAAAGTGGGGATGTTCTCCACAGATTCTGCCAGACCCACCAGGTGTCTTCAGCATTTTCTGTTTTTATCTTGGATATTTAATCTCATAGTTGAGAAGCACTGATACGTAGACTGCGATAATACAAAGGTCGAACTGAGGCCGAGTTGGGCTGAGGAATAGTGAAGCAAGAGGCAAATAGGAAGTTTGAAAGCAGTGATGTCCAGGGAATCAGGGGAAGGTGAAGAAATATGCAGTGTTTTCTTGTTGAGTGTTGATGCATCCGTAGTCCTGGACCCTGACAGTCTGCTCAGGATTAACCGGACAGGATCCACCCTCTCATTTTTCAGCAGGTTTTGGAGGATGCTACATGCTGACCACTTCCTGATGTATTATTAAGCTCCCCACACTGAAATCTCATTTAAAGGTTTACTGATGCATAGTGACAACCTGTGGCTCACTCTCACCAGCTGGAGTTAAGTTTAAATTGCACCTTACGAATTAAATTCAGCGTAATTTTAAGATACAGGGGTAAGTTGCGACAACATACTGCATCACTGGGGCAGAATAACAGGACAGATGAGAAATGGGGAAGCTTATGTTTTGTTTCTACATAAATTCAGTTCGAGATGTTTTTCGGGGTTATTCAGATTTCTCAAAACCGAGTGTTGGTCCGAAAGTTGTCGAATCTGCAGGGAGCATTTCTCGCGTTGTAACTGGACCCTGAAGGTATTGGAGAAAACTGGAAGTAGGAGGAGAGTTCATGTGATGAACAAGGCGGAGCTTTAGGGGATTCAGCATGGTGTGACAAGTTACTGTGTGTACTGGCGAGGTTCAGCTGGGAGAGCGGTGAGTGTGTTCGTTCATTGATTCTTACGCAGGGTATCTGCATGCTGCCGGAGTCTGGGCCCGGTTGACGTTGCCTTTCGTTTGCAGCGAAATCCACATTGAAGCGTGCCGCCTCTCTGCAGGCAAAATACAGCATTTTGGTATCGTTATGCCACCTCTTAAAATGGACTCTCTTAAGAGGAAGTGTTGTAATTAGCAAACGAAATGTTTCAATCGGTCTGCAAAAGCGAAGGGCGGCGACCATTC
The DNA here is from genome assembly GCF_021869965.1 of Rhincodon typus. Taxonomy (NCBI): domain Eukaryota; kingdom Metazoa; phylum Chordata; class Chondrichthyes; order Orectolobiformes; family Rhincodontidae; genus Rhincodon; species Rhincodon typus. The sequence goes on along the minus strand of NC_063365.1, from coordinate 15,280,076 downwards.
CTGTTTTCCTGCAGACAAGTGGATGTTTAGATGTCCATCTAGTGGCGACTGCATACAACATCTTCCCTTTCTTTCCCCTCTATTAACAGTTTTTGTACAGTCTAGCACGGTTGTTCCACCTCCACACACATTGGCCTTTCCAAACAGGCTGATAATCCTTTTTTTAAAAGAACTCTGAATTAGGGGAGTGGGGAGGGAGGGCGACGGTAGAGGTCACTCATGTTCCTGATTTAGAGATGTCAAATCTCCAGGAGTTTTTTTTAAAAACTGATCTCCCCAGTAAGGAATTCTCGAAGGGATAGTGAACTGAAAACTGTGTCTATTTATAAATGGTCATTGAATACATTTTCTTATTCTGTTGAAACAAAAAGTATCCAGGATGGCAAAAGTGGCTGCTGACTAAAGTTTTTAGAATTGTCCAGTTTGATAATTGAGTCTGCCACTCCTAGAACAATAAAACAAGAATTGTTGAAAAAACTGGCAGTTCTGAAGAAGGGTCACTGGCCCCCAAACATTAACTTTGATTTCTCTTCACAGATACTTCCAGACTTGCTGAGTTTTTCCAGCAATTTCAATTCTTGTTTCTGATTTCTGGTATCTGCGGTTCTTTCGGTTTGCTGTCACTTCTCTATTGAATTATGAAGCTTGTGGGTCATGACTGAACATCCTGGTGGAGTTGACCCAGTGGCCGGGGGGGTGGGAGGTGGGAGGTGTGTGGTTGCCATGAAATGAAACCTCCAGGAATGTATCCTTAGAGTTGGCAACCCTACAACCTCACGCAAATAGAATATGGCTGCTGCATTCTATGGTGAGTAAAACTCAATTTTTTTTGTTTTGTGTGGCACCCTTGGTGTCTCTCTCTCTCTGTCTCACTCGGTCTGAGACTGCTACCTATTTTGTTTTGGGTTTGGTTGACATTTTGGTAAAACAAACAAAGGCAAGACTTATACAATTAAAAGTAGGGCCTTGGGTAATATTGTAGAACAGAAAGGCCTAGGGGTTCAGGTACGTAATTCTTTGAAGTTTGCATCACACATAGATAGGGTGGTTAAGAAGGTGTTTAGGGACACTTGCCTTCATTGCTCAGACCTTTGAGTATAGGATTTGGAATGTTATGTTGATGTTGTACAGGATGTTTGGTGAGGCCTCTTCTGGAATACTGTATCCAGTTCTGGTCTCCCTGATATAGGAAGGATATTATTAAGCTGAAGAGGGTTCAAAATAGATTTACCAGGATGTTGCCAGGAGTGGAGTTTTTGAGGTATAAGGAGAGCCTGAATAGGCTGGTTCTTTTTTCACTGGAATATAGGAAGTTGAAGGTGACCTTATCGAGGTTTATAAAGTAATGAGGGGTATAGATAAGGTGAATGGCAGGTATTTTTACCCTAGGATGGGGCATTTCAAGACTAGGGGGCATATTTTTATGGTGAGAGGAGAAATATTTTTAAAAAGATGAGGGGCAATTTTTTACAGTGTAGTTCGTGGAAGTGGTGGATGTTGGTACAGTTACGACATTTCTAAGATATTTAGATAAGTACATGAATAAGAAATGTTTGGACGGAAATGGGCCAGGACCAAGTCCAAGTGCAGGCAGGCAGGATTAGTTTAGTTTGGGATTATGGTCGGCATGGACTGGTTGGACCAAAGGATCTGTTTCCTTGCTATATGACTCTATGACAGATTGATTAGGGAGATATACTGAATGGAGTGACTGGAGATAGTTGCCAGACTTCTTTCATTTCTTTTGCATCTGCTTAAATAATTTGGTTGTAGTACTAAAACAATGCTTGCTAGTCATGAGATGGTGGGTGATTCAGCATGAAGAGAAGTTGTGTGCAATAATTTGGAGTTAGAACATTCCATTTGTAAAAAGTGGATGAGCTAAATGGGTGGAATGACCACCACCTCAGTGTTACCCTTTCTAAATATAATGACAATAAAAATCAGGAGCTGGAGTTGGCTATTCAGTCCCTCGAATTTGCTTTGATATTTAATAAGATCATGGCTGATGTGATTGTAACCTCCAATCCTCATTCCTGTCTATCTCCGATAACCTTTCACCTCTGCCTTAAAAAAAAAAGTCAAAGATTCTCCTTCCATGACCTTTTGAGGAAGATCCTTCCAATTACACTCAACCTTATGTTAGAAAAGTTTCTTGCCTCCACTTTTAATGGGCGACTCCTTACGTTTAAAAATAATGACCTCCAATTCTAGATTCTCCCATAAGAGGGAATATCCTTTCCACATCTATAATGTCAAGACCCCCTTGGGTCCTTATTTATTTCAATCAAGTCTGTCTTACTTCTCTAAACTCCCATGGATACAAGCCCAGCCTATCCAGCCTTTCATCATAAGATAACCCTCTCATCCCAGGCATTGGTGTGGTAAACCTTCTCTGAACCCCTCCAAACGCACTTATATCCTTTCTTAACTTTGGACAATGAAATAATCCCTTTCTTTGTGACAGTTTTCACCAACTGGAGTGATAATACTACGGCTGCCATATTACGACATGAAATCACTTCATGTAATTTTAATCAGTATCTTGCAGGTACAATTTTTGCAATGTAAAACTGAAATCAAATGTGCCTTCGTCAAAACCTACTGAGTGAAAAATGGTAATGTCAAACCGGTATCTCTTTGTGTTCAGCTGGGTGGCAGGAGACTTTTGCATCCCAAGATTGACCCTCTGAGTGCAATCATTTATCCTTTTTTAGGAAGGGGTAGATTGAGATGGAACCAAAGGCCATTTCTTCCAAAACAGTTTCCAGCTTCGCATCATTTTTCAATCAAATTAGCAATGGAATGTTGTGGTTTCTTTTTATCAACAGGAGTCCCATTGAGAGGCAGTTTGTTTACTATGTCCTGACAGAGGCTGACTGCTTTTAAGAGAGTGACTTGGTGCATGTAAATTCTCATCTGATCAAATGGCAATAGTGACAATTCTGGATCTTGGCTTTTAGCATTGGCTTGTGCACAAATGTTCCTGACATCAGTGGAGTTCCTTAGTCACACTGGCAGCTCCATTTGCACTATGTATTAGCTCTAGCCATGTTGAGACTTTATATGTGTTAGATTTGGAACAAAGTTGAGTTAATGCATATGTTGCAAAATGCACAAATGCAGAATTGGATGTGCTTGTAATGCAAAGAGTTAATGAATTATAGTGCACACACACACACACATATTGCTGGTGCTTTAAAGTAAATTATTAAAGATTACATATTAAAGTAAATAGCTGCAGTGTCTTCTTGAGAATACTTGTCAAAGTACAGCATATCTGTCGCCATCCAGTGTTTTTACAAAGAGTTGATTTAAAAAAATGGTCTGAAACATTTATTTAAATGCTTGTCCTCTTGTTTTCTCTACTTCCCCAGGAGAATTATGGGAGGGACAGTATCTGTCGATGATAGCTTCCACGTTGTGATTGTTGGCGGTGGCTTTGGAGGGATTGCAGCAGGAAACCGTTTGAAGTCATACAACGTTCCATTCACGTTGATCGATGTGAAAGATGCTATGCATCACAATCCGGGAGCACTCAGAGCATCAGTGGAAAGTGGTGTGTTAGCGGAAAACTAATCAGTATGTTAAATGTGAGACTGAGCTGTATGCATTCCGACAGTAATATTGTATGGAAAAAAGGGGACTGTGGCATCATGGGCATGAAATTAGCTAAATGACAGGAAATGGAGTAGTGATTAACAGCTATTTTTCAGATTGGAGGAAGGTGAATTTAAGGATCCTTACTATTTCTGATTATATATTATTCTAGAATAATGCTGAAAAAAAGACACATTTTGTAAAAACTTTGTCATCAGGATGGTTTAACACTACCAACCAAGGGGAGATAATGAATGAGAAGTAATTGGTAGAAATATTGCCATGAAGCTCGCCCCCATTAATGCTGATTAACAGTTAACTGGCAGACTTTGTGTCACTTTGAAACCAGACAGATTCCGGTTAGTGCATTGCCCTGCGAATCAGTGACTGACTGTCACCTGACACCTGATTCCTGAACTGCACGTAGATGTTCTTTCTGTCTGCAAAGATCAGAGCCCCTTGTATTAATATATGTAGTTTCCAGCACACCCAAGTCTGCAATGTTGCAAGCCTCACTGGCAATCCTAAATAGGTTGTCAACATAATTGTTCTCTCACTGGGGATTATCCAGAAGGAAGCTGCATATATTGATACGAAATAGCACAAATAAAGAGTACAGTTCTAAAGTGGCTGCAGGAACAGAAAGACCTGAGTTTACATGCCCATAAATCTTTGAAGGAGGCAGAACACATTGTGTGGACAATTAATAAAGCAAAGAGCCTTTTAGGCTTTATTACTAAGGACATAGAATATAAAAGTTAAGATTTTTTTTTGTTAAACATATGTAGAACAATGGTTTAGCCTAAACTGGAGTATGAAGGGGGAATCTAAGGGGGAGGTGATGGGGTAGGGTAATGTGAATGATCTAATCCAGAGGCCCAGCTAAACATTAAATTCATGGACTCAAATCCTACATGTCAGCTCTTGCAATTTGAAATCAATTAATACATCTGGGATATAACTTGTTTTGATAACAGTGACCATCAACAATGGTTGTAAAAACCCTTCTGGTTCAATAATGCCCTTTTTCTCTTTTCTCTTTTAAGGAAGGAAATCTGCTGTCCTATCCTGGTCTAACCTACGTATGACCCAGACCCAAAGCAACATGTTTGACTCTTAATGGCTTAGTAATTAAAGATGGGCAACAAATGCTGAATTTGTCAGAGACATGAACAAACGAAGGAAAAAAAATTGGCTCCACTTGTGAAGGCGTTAGCGTGTACAGAAAAGATTCCCCAGAATAACTGAATTGGTACATGAATAGAAAGGGTTTAGAGGGTATGGGCCAAATGCTGGCAAATGGGACTAGATCAGTTTAGGATTTCTGGTCGGCATGGAAGAGTTGGACTGAAGGGTCTGTTTCCGTGCTGTAAAACTATGGCTGCAGTGATAAGAAATTGTAGTTAACTTCGATAAATTGGAGAACTTATGATCTGTTCTCCTTGAAGAAGAGGATAAGGTGAAATTTGGTAGAGGTATTCAAAATGATGAGCGATCTGGACAGAGTAGAAGAGGGTAAGATCTATCTTCATTAGTGCAAAGATTGAGTACAAGGGCACAGATTTAAGGTAATTGGCAAAAGATACTATGATGACATGAGGAAAAACTTTCTCAAGCAGCAAGTGTTATGATCTGAAGGCACTGGCCGAGTGTGACGGAGATGGGTTCAATCATTCTGAGAATTATTTTTTCTTGCGACAATGTTCTGTTGCTATCCAAAGGATTTTTTTCAATTAAAGCCAAAGCTAATCGGTCACAGAATTCCTGCTATGCTAATCTCCCACAGCGACATTGAAGATACAATGGACATTTCACAGGTTTCTTATTAGAAGGGTATTAATGTTCTGTGTACGTAAAGTGTACTTCTGTTTTCATTGTGTCTATAGAATGCTGTGAAGATGGACTCTTATACAAGAGCAAGGAGACAATGTCTGACATGTTACTTAATGATTGCATTAATGCTGGAAGTTATAGTTACATTGCCATGTCGTAACTAATTGGAATAGTCTGCTCCATAATGGCATTTGAATTTGTCTGCTTTTGAGCAACTGTGTAACTAACTTCAAACTATTTTTAAACCACTTTTAAAATTCTGTATAGATAAGTGTAGATGAGAGCCCTCGTTTTTGATTTCAATAATTTTAGATCACACAAATGTTATTGAATTGTTAAAAGTACAAGTGGAATAGTTTGGGCTCCCAGTCAAAGTTTGAGGAAATCTAAACTGGGATCCACGTTGAAACCCTATGTTGAATGAACGTTCCAAGTTGGAGAGAACAAACAGAACTAGCATCATGCTATATAAATGCACAAACTGTTGACTGATCTGACAAATGATGATGAGATCTTTGCATGGATAACCCACTTGTTTTACAGAGAGAAGAAAGTTACATTCTAGGAGTTGGGAACAATTTTATTAAAACTCCCCAATAGTGTATGGTGCAGAGTTTGAATAAAATTTTACTAAGATTGTAATAGTAATAAAGTTGAGGCATAGGGTGCATATAGAAAGTAGTTAATTAATTGGTAATTACAGGGTTGTTAAAAAAAAGTACCATTTGCTACAATGCTTTCCTGCAGCAAAATCAACAACTTGTATTTTTATAAAATGTTCTAAAGTGTTTCACAGAGTGTTTCAAACTAAAATATGACTACGCTAAATAAGGAGATATTGGGGCAGATGACCGCTTGGTCAGATTTTAAGAAGCATCTTGAAGGAGAGTTCAAGAGGAAAAGAGGTTTAAAGAGGGAATTCAAGCCTTTATGACCTAGGCAACTGAAGGCATTGTTACCAGTGGTGGTGAGTTTTTAAAATTGAAAATGTTAAGCTAAAATTAAGTGAGCGGATGACTGGTTTAGAAGGTTCACTAGGTTGTTTCGGGCATGAAGGGATTTTCATATGGTGATAAAGTGAATATGTTGTGTCTTTACACATTAGAGTTTAGAAGAATAAGAGGCGACCTTATTGAAACATATAAGATTCTTGGGGAGCTTGTCACTGTGGTTGAGGAGAGGTTCTTTCACTTTGTGTCTTCTGGTCCTAGACTCTCCCACATTCTCAGAGTTAGCGGTTGCCCCCTTTGGACGGAGATGAGGGTGAATTTCTTCTGAGGGTAGTCAATATGTGGAATTCTTTCCTGCAGAAGATGGTAGAGGCTTGTCATTAAGTTATTCAAGCTGAGATGGACAGATTTTTAATCGGTAATGGAATCAAGGGTTATGAGGAAAACAGGAATGTGCAGTTGAAGACTACCAGATCAGCCATGAACTTGTTGAATGGCAGAGCAGACTCAATGGTCCAAGTGGCCTTCTGCTCCTACTTCTTAGGCTCTTATGACTGCAGATGTCTGAGGATTTTGAGGTTGATTTGGAGAGGTAGAAAGGGCAAGCCCACATAGGGATTGAAATCGAGAGTAAGAATTTTAAAATTGATGCATTGCTCAACCAAGAGTCTAAGTAAGTCAACGTTCACCATTTTGAATTCAGTATTGAGCGTGATTTTCCAACTACAGAGCAACATGCCGAAAATTACTGACCACAAAACCTACAGGTTGGTGTGGGTGTTATTGATATTGCCATAGATTAATTCCAGCATTAATAGTAAATGATTTCTTGTCCATCTGAGGAATGTATCTCTACTTGGACATGCATTCTAACTTTTGTAACATCTTCAGTTTGCTTTTTTTTTAGGATTTGCAAAGCAAACATTCATATCATTCAAAGAGACATTTGCAGAGAACTTCAAGCAAGGCAAGGTTGTTGACATTGATTTAGAAAAGCAGAATGTTATTTTAGAAAATGGAGATGTAAGTCAGAAAAGTAAATCTCATGAACATATAACCCAGTGAGGTTATTTTTGCATGATAACATGGCTTTAATCTCTTTGCTATTTTGAAGACTCTACATTTTTCCCACCTCATTTTGGCAACTGGTAGCTCAGGACCATTCCCTGGAAAATTTGCTGAACCAGTTACGATGGAGAATGCAATCCAGATGTATGAAGATCTTGTAAAACAGGTAGTGTTTAAATTTTTATTTTAAAAAAAAATCTAATCTGCAATTTCCATTCTGGCTCTATCACGGCATTTCCACTAACTGTGCAGTTTCCACGTAATCATGTGTCTTCAAACAGGTTCAAGAAGCTCAGAGAATTGTTGTGATTGGAGGTGGATCTGCTGGTGTGGAAATGGCAGCAGAAGTCAAAACAGATTACCCTGACAAAGAGGTATTGACCTGCACTGATTGTCCTGTGTATGAAAGGTTGCCATTTCATGCTATTCTATAAATTGCTCTTTAGTTTCTGCAGTTTAATTGATCTGCGATGCAGACAAGTTTGATTGAATAAAATACAACATATAAATCTGCTGCTATTACTTGGGTTGCTAAAGTTTAAATAGGAAGGTGCAGTGAATGGTGTCCATGCCTCTGAGCTAGAAATCCAGGTTCAAATTTCACCACAGGAGTTGATGGTCCAAGGAAGGATGCACTCACAATGTGACCAAACAAGTTGGGTGTTCCCTTATGAATCCTTCCCATACACCAGCAGCAGGTGGAGGAATGGGCGAGACTCCTGATCAGCTCTATACTTGGAGCCTCTGCCATCACTATCCATATCTCTGGATTACAACGTACATCTACACTAATTGTGCTTTACAGCACTTGGCACTTAGCATTCAATGTTATGGCATTTAAGGTGCTTTTCTCTGTACATAGAAAGAGGCCTTTCAGCCCAATGTGACCATGCTAACTTTTAGAATTATTTAATTAGTCTTTGTCCTCAGTCTTTCTCCAAGCCTCAATTATTAATTTTTGAGTACATAATCAGTTGTTTTTGAAAGCCCGGAGCCAGCAAGAGCTGCAGATGCTGGAGTCAGGGTCAATACTGTTTGGAGCTGGAGGAACACAGCAGGTCAGGCAGCATCAGAGGAACAGGAAAGTCGACGTTTCGGATCGAGGACCTTCATCAGGAATGATCCGAATAACTTACAACATATAAATCTGCAGCTATTATTTGAGTTGTGAAAGGTCAAATAGGAAGGCGCGGTGAGTGGTGTCCCTGTCTCTGAGCCAGAATTCCAGGTTCAAATTTCACCCCAGGAGTGACCCGAAAAGTCAACTTTCCTGCTCCTCTGCTGCCTGACCTGCTGTGTTCCTCCAGCTCCATACTGTATTGACTATTTTTGAAAGCTACCATGGAATTGGCTTTCATTACTTTTCCAGGCAGTGTATTCTGCATGTTCTATGTGTGTAAACCCATGGAAACAATATTTTCAAACTTAAGAGCAGATGCAACTATTATGATTGGGTGAGCACATTCAGGCACTTTTAAACAATCTGCTAGGAACCCTTATCTGTGGTTAACCATTTGTTTCCACAATGCATTTTTATTTATTTAAATTTTTTTTTTAGGTAACTTTGATTCATTCCAAGATTGCTTTGGCTGACGTTCAACTCTTACCCAGCGTAAGGCAGGGGTTGAAAGAAATCCTCCTGAAGAAAGGAGTCGAGCTTCAGTTAGGTAATGATGCCATTGAGAATATTTTTGAAAGGGATAAATTTCATTCCAGTCCAGTTTTTGAAAAAAATTAACTGTTTGCATTTTGGAAGAAGAGCATTGGTTTTGCCATATTGATTCCGTGCTTTGTGCATTAAAAATCTCTGTTCATTGCTGTAATTATATTTAAATCTAATACTTGGCCTGTATCTTCAAATCATAGCAAATATTAGAAATGCACAGCAATTCAGCAGCTGAACAGTTAATGTTACTACTACAGACTCATCTATAGGAATGTTTCCTACTAGTTTGGATTTCTAATATTTTGCTCTATTTACTTTATACCAGTCCCAATACACTTTTATTTAGAGTCTAAGGATATGAAAAGTTGGGATGGATGGGTCTTGTTTTCTGTCAATCATGTTATAACTTGTGAAACTTGCTGATTGAGTTTCCACAGATACAACCTCTTTAAGACTTGCTTTTGTTTAACTCCCCAAGAACTTTCTCTTTCTGTCTGCTCCCCCTTTCCACTTGGTTTTCATGAAGGTTGAATGTGCTAAATAATTTTATATATTTCAAACAAGAAATCAGATTATTTTCAACTATGAAGAAAGTTGATCTGGGGTGAGGCTGAGGGAGTGCAGGGAAAATATTGGGATGTTTGTCTGCTTTGGCATTTGTGTTTGGAGTCAAGCCAAGTTAATTTTGAACTAAACTGGATTATGTTCTTTCCCTATCTGAAACCTGTTTCCCAGATGGTTCAATTCATCTTGTACTTTTATTTTTGATAATGTGTTCTCTGGTATCTTGCCTGAATTCCATTTGGGATCAATGGTCCTCTGAACCTTGAATATTGTATTAAGTTGCTCCTGAGGACGCTCATGCTCTCCTGTTTTTTCCAAAAAGGACAGAAAGTCATCAACCTCCAGGACCTGGTGATGAATGAAATGAAGACTGACATGAAAGTACTGACTGACAAAGGATTGGAGGTCATTGCAGATTTGGTCATCTGTTGTACTGGAATAAGAGTTAATTCTTCGGCGTATTCAAATGCTTTCAGTAAGTTCTAATAAATTAAGGTACTGCTTCTATTAATCCATGCTGATAAAGCTATGTTAAATATCATTTCACATCATAAACATGATAAGGACTTTCAGACAACTTGGCTTTTCTGCACATTAAGAACTATCCTTTTGTTACATTTCCACAAGCATTCACTCCCTCCACCACCGCTCAGTAGCAGCATGGTGTACTATCTACAAGATGCACTGCAGAAATTCACCAAAGATCCTCAGACAGCACCTTCCAAACCCATGGCTACTTCCATCTAGAAGGACAAGGGCATCAGATATATTGGAACACCACCACTTCCAAGTTCCCCTCCAAGTCACTCACCATCCTGACTTGGAAATATATCATCGTTCCTTCACTGTCACTGGGTCAAAATCCTGCAATTCCCTCGCTAATTGTGGGTCAACCTACAGCAGGTGGACTGCTGCGGTTCAAGAAGGTAGCTCACCACCACCTTCTCAAGGGCAACTAGGGATGGGCAAGAAATGCTGGCCAGCCAGCGATGCCCACATCCCACAAATGAATAGAAAAAAATATATACTGTTTCTGCCTGGAAAGTCATTGACTTGAAGAAGTGGTTTAAACAAGCATCAATTTATTCTAGCCCACACATAAGTATTCGGCTTATTGATAATTATGCAAACTATAAGGAAATGTAGAATTGCTTTCTCTGTTTGCTGTCTCTTCAAATAATACTGAAAATGGCAATGCTCATTTTCAACACCTGATTGTGTCACTAATGTCAATAGGAATGTAAAATTACCACTGCTAGTGGTATCTGCAAACAAAACTGCTTTTCATTAGATTATAAGACATAGAATTTGTGGAGAGGGCTGTTGTGGCATGTCAGTAGCATCCCTACCTCTGAGGCAGAAGGCCTGGGCTCAAGTCCTATCTGCTCCAGAAGTGTGCAATAACATCGCTGAATAGGTTTATTAAAAATACCTATAATTTGGGGAGGAAGTAGTACAAACAAGGAATTGATTTGTTGGATATGTGCTGCATATTTTAGTGTCTGCGTGCAAAGGATTCTGTTTGCCCTTTACTATATAAAGGCCATCCACTTTTTTGTCCTTTTTCCTTTCCCTCTGTTTTGTATTTTTTCCATTTCATTCTCTTCGTGCAACTAGATTTATTTTTCATGTATTGAAGGCTCTATTGACGTGGATGTGCCTTCAAAATAAATAATGTGCCGCTGTGTCCTGGTGCTGTTGTTTTCAAATTGCCCAGGTGACCCTGTCTATTTACTTGCACCTCTTCATTAATAAAAGCAAAAATGTCTGAATCTTCAGATGGTCAGGCAGCATTATTGAGGGGTGGGGGAAAAAACAAAGTCAACATTTCAAGCTACTGACCTTTCCAGAACTGATGAAAGGTCATCCTCTCAAAACATTGGCTTGTGTAATTTGCTGTGGTGATAATGATGTGCTTGATATTGTTATTCCACTGAAACTGACTGACAGTTTCTTTAGGAGCCAGCATGTGCAGAATAACACAGCAGTCCAGAATGTGCTGTGAGTCCGGTTACGTTCCTCAGCAATGTTTGCTTTTGAAGATTCCCAGTCTATAATCAATTGAAAACCACCAAAAAAATTCTTAAGAACCCTGGAAGAAGGTACAGTGTGGAGCTGGAGGGACACAGCAGGTCAGGCAGCATCAGAGAAGCAGGAGAGTCAACGTTTTGGTTCAGGACCCTTCACGACTTCCTGATGAAGGGTCCTGATCCGAAACATCGACTCTCCTGCTCCTCTAATGCTGCCTGACCGGTTGTGTTCCTCCAGCTCCACACTGTATTGACTCTGACTCCAGCACTGGCAGTTCTTGATATCTCTGGAAGAAGGTACTGCATCTGGGTTTTTAAGTGTACTAACTTTGAAATGATTGCTGAACACCCTCGTGGGCCCTGATCAGCACTTTTTTAATTTGTGGAATATCAGCTTTCTCCACAATAATATTTTCTTAAAAATTCATATTTTTAGAAACCTTATTTATTATAAAGTTTGGTTATCTTTTTCTTAGCCTCTGCTTTTTATATCTTCTATCATAGTAAATTCTAGGTTTCGTTTTGCTGTCTGCAAATTGAAAGTAAAAGTGAAGGATTTTTAATTGTTTTTAACTTCCTAGTTTGTTAAATGTGACTGCCTGTCCGCTTGCTACATGCCAAGACATTGCTGTCAAAACCTGCCATTGACCCAAAATCCCAGGTGATGAACATACTATCTAAGATGGGGAAAACAGTCTGGCCCACTTTGCAGCAGTTTCTTTCTATTTTAGACTTTGCGCATCCACCATAGTTTGCTTTTGCATCTATGGCGCTTTATTGTTTACGTAACCTTATCTCATTTGCTATTGAAGAGCTGGCGAGAGACCCCCTGCTGCCTCTTTTTAGGAAGGCCAGCCAAGCTGTGGGCCAGTCAGGCTGTGATGGGGCCACCAGTGGGCCTTCCCCAGGAGTTAAGACACAGGGGGAGCGATTGCAGCCTACCAAGATCTGATGGACATTCTGAGGCTTTTGCCTCATTTACATGGCAGTATCACTAGCATAGCAGTAGCTACTGCCAGGAGGCTAGGATTGTGCTAGGAGACCCAGGATTGTGGCGTGACCAAGCTGACAGCTGAATAGCTTTGAATGGGACAGAGTAAATTCAGAGGGAGAGGGATGCAGGGGGTGGGTCTCGGTGGGAGTCTTCCCCCATCCCAGCACCATCTTTCTCTGTTGAACACTTTGCTCAGGCATTGAGTGTCTTTGAGGGACCTCCTAAGTGAATGCCCTTCTGCCTGCAAGCTCGTTATCAAAGAAAACAGTAGGTTTGTTGTGTGATGTCTCACAATATGTTAGTATACCTTTTGAGAAACATGCTCATGATATTATTGTATCATGTGGTCTGAGGATATGAAGATCTTAACTCTGGTTGCTTAAAGTCAGCATAGTCCTACTGAATCATGGGGTAGCTGTCTCATTAGTGAGAGATGACGGTCGGTGGTTTAACTTGAGGGTCATCACCCCTCAGGCGAGGGGAGAGGTTGAGAAAGAGAGTCCTTCATGGTGTCCTCCGCTAGTGCAGGAATTCAATCCATGCTGTTGGCATCACACTGCATTGCAAACCAGCCATCTGAGCTAATGCCACTCGACATGTTAATGGAAGCATGTATCTCCTTCTAATCAAATAGCTTAATGTTAGCCAAGACACTGATGTGCCTATGAATGTAATATTTGCATAAATCAATGAGCTGTAATAAACATCTGGATCTACTGATACTAGTTTAGCCCTATCAGCTGGTTATTGTTACAAGGGATAACATAAGTATTGCCACATTAGTTAAAACCAAAATACGCATTGTGGTAATGTTACGAAGGAGTGGTTGACACGTCTCTGATAGTTAAAACTGAAACCCCTGGAGAAGCTTGCCTCACCTTGTAGTCTGTGAAAGGAAATGTGAAAAGTGGTATACCTGCCTCTCGCCTCCCAATCTGTTAAAAAGGAAAGGTGAAATAAAATGAACTCCTGACAGTCACTCTGCACTCAACAAGTAACAATTTATTTATCTAACTCTATCAGGTAACAAATTAACAGAACGACTAAGAAACCAAACAATCTCCCCCTTAACCATAACTATTCCCGAATAAAACACAATTCTAATGGTATGCTGTTTCAATAGATACAAGCCCTACTTGTATAAACCAAATTAATAATTAAAAAAATTAAAGCTTAATCTCTCAAAATTACAGCCAGGCTAAGTCTTCTGGAATGTTCTTTGCTTTCTCTGCTGTCCTCCAGTCACGTGCACTCGGTTGAATGAGGTGCATCTGGGTTTTTAAGTGTACTGTTGAATTCCTCCGTCGAATTCTTATGTCTGGAATATTAGCTAAGAGTGCCATAGTACCTTTATTTAGATGGTGCTTACTCTGAGATCTTAGAGATTTCTGTGACTCCCAGTGATTTTCTCTTTCTTTAGAGCTGATGGCTGTTGAGAGCTGTTCTCTTAACAGATGGCAGTTTGCTCTTACCCTGATTTTCAAATGCCCTCTTCTTTCATATCCTTGATGACCTATTAATTTCTTATAATAGGATTGGTCTGTGTTTGTCAAAACCATCAGATTTAAATTTAAATTAGGCTTTGGTATCTAGGGCCTGGTTTAAAGTAATTAGCTAAATTCAAAAACCTGTTGTCTTGGTAAAAGTGCTTCTTTGCCTGCTAACAGTATAACCTTTTGATAGAATGTTTCAATTTCAAGAACTGTCTGTGCATATGCTACTGCCTGCAGACATTTTTTTAACTCCAAGCCTTAAAAAGAACACACCTTTTAAAGGGACCATGCACTCTTCCCTTGCCCCACCCACCCATTCCATCATTTTTCAAACAAATTCTAATATGCTGCCTTCCAATCCACAAGTACTATACCAACTTTGTGACCGTAAGCAGTGGTAACTGTCCATAAAGAAACCGGTCCAAAATATCAATGGTAGATATTTGTAAACCTCATTGAAAACCAACTTGAAAACAGTCCTGGATGTCAAAGATA
>NC_063365.1:15235842-15264983 GCF_021869965.1 Rhincodon typus | reverse complement strand
ATGCTGCTTGGCCTGCTGTGTTCATCCAGCTCTACACCTTGTTATCTCTGGATATCAAAGAACTTAGACAATCAACAATGTCAGCTGATGTGAGTACAGATCTGTAGATAGGCATTGACCAGCCAGAAAACAGCTTTTTTAGCTGATTAAAATCTCAGTTCCTGCAACTTCAATTTGAAACAAAAAGATAGTCAAAGATTTCTAGCAGCGTAGTTACAAGCCTCTCATGAAGGAAAATTCAACTTAAATGCACTTAAAAATGGGTTTTCCGTGCTATGAAGGCTTACCTGTATTGAGCAGTCAATCAATTGGCCCATTTTCTTTCTTCAAATCGGCACCAAAATGAAATGAAGCCTGTGATGTCATCAGTCCTTATTTGGCATAAACACCACCTAGAAGCAGAAATCTGCTACTGCAAGCCTACATTTCTTTATAGAAACAATTTTAAAAGAATTAAGCCCTGTTAAGGAGCAGCAATGAGAAAAATAAAGAAAAACAGAAGCCAGCTCTGAAAAATGTACAGCACACCATCAATGCATGGAAGGAATGAGGAAGATCATGATGATTGTTCAGTCATGTTGAATGACAACAATTGGCAGCAAGATAACAGAGCTATCAAACATGTGCAACGGAGAACAACTCCTACCACTCCAGATTGGTATACAAGCACCAGTTTAGGATAAATTGTCAAACCTCAAGTGTTTCATTGGATCTAAATTGTAAACTCTGTTTTTTTACTTGTTTTTTATAATTATCAAAGTGATAATACATCCCTATATACAACCATGTCTTTCTGTTAGGGATTTTTAACAAAAAAAACTTTTGGGGAAAGGGGATATTGTGTTATGGCTCACCTTCCATATATTCATACACTTTGAGACATGCTCATCACTATCGTGTAACCTGAGGGTATAAAGATCATGGACTCCATCTTGATTCTGGTCACTTGAAGCTTGTGATGCTGAATGAAGTATATTACAGCATTCTTTGTAATTGATTAGCCCAATGTTAGTACAGACCCTGTTGTGCCTGTGAATTTAATATTTGTATATATTATTGGTGAGCTGTAGTAAATGTCTGTTGGATCTCTCTGTACCACATTATGTGTCCCAGTTTCTTATTTTGAGGGATATTGTGAGCATTGCCACATTAAGTAAAGGTACCCTGCTGGAAACAAAACACACCAGATATTGACAGTTATAATGTAGTCTGGCAAGCCAGGTGCTAGAAGATTATTTACTTTGCACCATGTTCCATTTGTTTTGTTGAGATGATGGGTTAACAAACCAATTTCAGTCAGCCTCTATCTGCACCCAAAATAAAGGACATAATATGTAGTATGTCACACGAGAATTGTAATGGAGATGGAACTATAACAAACTATGGAGAAATTAATTGCAGTCTTTACGAAATGTAAACCTATTTCATTAATTAAGGAGGAAAATCAACTAGGAAATAAGTTAAAAGTGGAAATGGGAGTCAAGGCAGGAAGAGAAGCGTAGATTAAAAATAGCATTAAATGAGGCATCTCGGTATCCAAATGAAGATTCTGTTTAGACCCAGAGCTCTGGAAATAAAGCACATTTGAAAAATTTTAAACCTTTATTTCTTAAAATGGATGATGCTGTCAAGGCATGGGATCGATGAATTAATCTTTTTCTGCCAGATCATCAAAATTTGTAAAACAATGCATCAGCATTAACAACTGTCATAACTTAAATTTACTTCTTAATACTGAATGTTGAAATAATCACAGACTGGTTTACCTAGCAGATTGGACCACAAACAATTAATGGTTAATTACCTAAATGAATAATAGAGGCAGTTGAGGGTAACATTAGAATCTTGCACTCGCTAAATGACTGAGCATCGAGCTATGATTAGCTCATTTCCTGCAAATTGTAACTTCTTAGATGGCAAACAAGCTAACAACATGGCATTGTTAGTCTATTTTTGGTGTGCTCAACTTGTGGCACACATGCCACCCACTGCTGGGGTCTAAGCATTTCATACAGCTTGATTTACACTCTCTACTGGGGGAGTGATAGGCTGCCAATTTCATGCTAATTTTTCTTTCCCAAACGTTTGGCATTGATCAACCTTTTGCAATCTTGATTTAAATGCAAAATATTTGGTGTGTAATAACGCTGGTGGAAATTTTGGAGTGTAAAGCTCATGTATTATTTTCTTGAGCTAAAAGGGCCTGAGTCACACTGTCAGGGTTGGGGGCTGAAGGAGAGAGAAAGGGATGAGAAAGGCTCAGTGTGCTCCACAAGAGGCGACCCACGGGTTAATGTTAGTTAAACCTAACTCAAATTGGGGCTGCTTTTTTTTTCCTCTCTAGTCTGTTTAATGAAAAAGGCAAAAAGTGGCTTTATTTTTAAGCTTTGCTGCTTAGGGCTTTTTAATGGTCATTTGTCTTAATTACTCATCTCAGTTGTCAATTTATTGCTTTTGAATTTTTTTTAGTTCACTTTTACCATTGCTATAACCCTTGCCTATCTTAAATTTGCTGACTAGCCCCTTGAATAAAATGTAAATGTGCCCCTCCCTGCCCTGCCCTCATGTAAAGGTTAGACAACCTTGTGTTTGTGGGCTGCTGGTTCACAATGTTGTCAGAACTTGTACGATCTTTCCCTAATGGGTGGTAACATGGAGTTGATTTTCTTCCACCCCTGGGGAAAACCATGTCTGGGATGTGTAGTTGAACATGGAGTTATCTGTTCCACATTGATGCAGCTGGAGCAGTGGATATATCTTGCACGTTCACTCGCATAGCTCCTTGATCATTAAACAACATGTACAATTAAGCAACATCAACTTTGTAACTAGCTAATTATTGACATGCAACCAGTCCAGTGTATATATTGTCTTCTTGTGAAGTTAGCCTTCTAAATCTGACGAGTAAAATTTACTGTGGGAGAAGACATTGGAGGGTTCTCCTGAGTAAAGAGAATCTACTGATGTGCCTCCATTGTGACGTAACATTCGAGCAAAAATCCTTTCTGTGCAGTTGACCAATCTGGGTTATGTGTATGTCAGAAGCATTCACTTTTATTTTAAAGATTCACTCAATTTTATTCATCACACAAAATTTTTGAAGATGTCAGTGAGGCACAGCTGCCTAGACTAGTCAGGTGCCACGTTTATAGCTCCCTAAGCTTTCAGCCTTTTAACTATGGGTCTGTTACAAGACCAAACAGTGAGGCATAAAAATATCGTACTTTAAGTTACTGGCTTAAGAATAGCTTCTTAATGTTGACTGCCTTATCACTGGTAAGAAGTGCTGTGTTTAAATAATGGGCGGCACGGTGGCTCAGTGGTTAGCAATGCTGCCTCACAGCGCCAGGGACCCGGGTTCGATTCCATCCTCGGGCAACTGCGCAAACTCCACACAGACATTCTCCCCGTGTCTACGTGGGTTTCCTCC
The DNA here is from genome assembly GCF_021869965.1 of Rhincodon typus. Lineage (NCBI taxonomy): Eukaryota > Metazoa > Chordata > Chondrichthyes > Orectolobiformes > Rhincodontidae > Rhincodon > Rhincodon typus. The sequence goes on along the minus strand of NC_063365.1, from coordinate 15,261,553 downwards.
AGGTGCTCCAGTTTCCTCCCACAGTCCAAAGATGTGCAGGTTAGGTAGATTGGCCATGCTAAATCACCCGTAGTGTTCAGGGACATGTAGATTAGGGGGATAGTTCTGGGTCGGATGCTGTTTGTGTCGGTGTGGACTTGTTGGGCCAAAGGGCCTGTTTTCACACTGTAGGGATTCTATGAAATGATCTAAATAGTTCTGCATTCCCAGTATTCAAGTCGCCTGCTGCCTCCATGTTGTGTGGATTCCTTTAAGTTAAAATTTTGTTATCAGTATTTATGGAAATATGCAACGTTTAGCTGCAGTCTGTACTAAAATTATTCTCAAAAATGAATCTGTTAACACCATTCCTTGGTTATGAGAAACTTCAAAATAATCCTTGATTTCATATTTAGTCTGGAGAGTTGTAATCGCTTGAAAAATGGTCTTACTGTTGAATCTTCTGGTTCAGCTGAGACTTAACTATGTCACTGACTCCTAAAATAAAGTGTGATCTGTGCATCTTTCAGAAATTGAAATGTAATTTTGATGTTCTGCTTCTACAGAAGATTGCCTTGCTGAGGATGGTGCATTATTGGTCAACCCACATTTGCAAGTCATTGGGATGGAAAATGTTTATGCAATAGGAGATTGTGCAGATGTGAAGGAACCTAAAATGGCTTACCATGCTGGACTCCATGGAGTGGTCGCTGCAGATAATATTATCAACAGTCTTGGCAAAAAGTGTCTGAAAGATTACAAACCAGGTAGAGGTTCTGCAGATGGTTTTAGCAAATTACATTGTCATTGCCTTTTGAAATGATCAATGTGATATTGGAGCATGTTTTTAATTTTTTTTGATTCAATATTCTTTCTTTTTCCTGCTCTCTTCACCCTTCTGCCCTCATTCCAGTCACCTATGGAAACACACCAGCTAAAATGAATTTGAAGTGAGGTGGATGTTTATATGCCTTAGTAAGCTAGCATTTGGAAGTAGTTTCCTCCAATTAAAGAGGTCCATGCCCATTGGAATGATGATGTGAAAGTATGGGGGCTTGTTGCAATTGAAGCAGTAATGCACAATGCTTTTATTTTGGCATATGTGGGAATGTATCAGTTCACTACAAAAAGCTGTCACTTACAAGTAAGACTCCATTCATTTGATGCTGTACAATAACTAAAGTTCAGCCCTTTTGTATATTTCTGCACTGTCAACTCAAGAATACACTGTCTATGATACAGTATGACATAGGGAAGAGTGAAACACTCAGTGATGGAACTAGTGTCTAACTACCTGTGTTTTATTTTCTTTTTGTTCGTTCAAGGGATGTGAATGTTGCTGGTGGACAGCATTTATTGCCCATCTCTGGTCACCTTCAAAGGTGGTGGTGAGCTGCTGTCTTGAACTGATGAAGTCCTCGTGTGGAAGGGGCAACCACAATGCTGTTTGGAAGGGAGGTCCAAAAATTTGATCTAGTGACAGTAGAAGAGCGGTGATATAGTTTCATGTTAGGATGGTGTGTGACATAGAGGGGACCTTGCAGCTAGTGGTGTGCCTATGTATCTGTTGTCCTTGTTCTTCGAGGTGATAGAGGTTGAGTTTGAAAGTTGCTGGGAGTGAGTTACTGCTGAGTTAATGCAGTGTATCTTATGGTACACACCAGTGTCACTGGGGAAGGAATGAATGTTGAAGGTGTTGGATGAGATGCCACTCAAATGGGCTATGTCCTGGATGATGTCAAGCTTCTCATTTATTTGTTGGAGCTGCACCCATCCAAGCAAGTGGACAGTATTTCATCATACTCCTGACTTGTGCCTTGTAGATTGTGGATAGGCTTTGGGGAGACAGGAGGTGACTATATGATCTGAAATTGAAATAACATAGGTTCTTGATTAGTAAGGGGATCAACGGTTATGAGAAAAGACAAGAGAATAGAGAAAAGGATAGAGAAAGACATCAGCCATGATTGAAAGGTGAAAAAGATTCAAAAGGCTGAATGGCCTAATTCTCCTCCTATATCTGATGGCCTTGCATGGTATTCTTTAATATTTGGCATGAAAGTTTGGAATAGGTTGTGGTGGTAATGAGTGCAGAGTGCAAAGCTTGTATTCTAACTTTGTAGGTATTATTCCAAATGGCCCTTTTTTCTGCCTTATTTCATCCTGGTGCCTGAGTTATGCAGCTATGAATGTACACTACATAATCATGCATTCTTGAGAATAAAGTACAGGTGACTCGCAGAACACCAAGGCAGTACACTATTATGTAGTGGAATGGGATTCTGCACTGGATCAGTGTTTCTAATCTTCCCAGGTGATACTAAATGCAGCCAAGGCTTTCTGAAGATAAGTGAATGATATCTGTAACAATTCATTGTTTCTACTTTTGTGAATTTGGTTTTACTGTCATGTGTATCTTACAGTAAGAATGCAGTGAAAAGCTTTCATTTGTTTGCCATGATTTGGCCCCATTTTGAATAATTTAAGAAGGAGGGGAGAGAAAGATGTAGCTTAAACAGAGTCCATCGGTCCTGAGCTAGCTCATCACCATCAACAATGCCTCTGCCGCCACCCCTCCACCACCTTGCCGCCGTTCACATCGGACCCAACCGGTGTGGAAGTCGCCAATCCTCAGGTCCTATCTTTTGCCACAGGGTTGATACTCCTCTGTCACACCGGACCAACGAATGTTGGAGTCACGTATATCACTGCTGGGCCCACTTCACTGTTGATGTGATGCCCTTCCATCACCACTTTGCCACGCCAGCACCTGACCCAATCAATGACTAAGTCACCGATCCTCAGACGGCCGCTTGGCCAACTCGCCGAAGTCACCTCCATTGTAGCAGTCACCGATTTCCAATGCCACTTCCTGGGCTCACCCCAAAAAGGTAAAGACTTGATTGAAGTCCCCACTGACCCCACTCGGGGTCCCTGTGCTGGGCCCACTCGAGGTCCGTACTAAGCTCTTGCTGCTGCCGATGCCGTCCAAGCTCAGGATAGAAAGATAAATAAAGTTTTAGAGAGAAAAAAGGAAATGAAAAGCAGTCAGAGTGGATGAGCTTCGACTTAGGAACCCTGCTCCGCCATCTTGTTCAGTATTTCCACAAGGTCAGATGCAAGCTGTCATTAGAGGCTTAAGAAGGTCTTGTGTTTTGATGTGGAATGAGTCAGCTTTATCCTAATTCCTTAATCCAGCAACTCCTGAAATCACATTCATCAACTCAGTCATACCATGATGGCTGTATAAGCTGAATTATAGCTATTTTTAGAGAACTACTACACAGAAATCCATGATAAAACATAATATGTGTCGTAGAAGTGATGCTGAAATTGGGAGAAAACAGTGAACAGAATATGTATCCGTTACTGCTTCAAGTGCATTGAATATGGTCTCAGAAGTTTATATTGACTTTGGCTTGGCCGTAAAAGCAACATTAAGGATAGAAGTATACCACCCAGAAAATAGCACAAAATTGTAGTAATGGTTTCTGCAAATTTGTATTACTTGGTTACTTTGGATAATTCTTTCTAACATTGGCTCCCATTGAATGCATCAAGTGCTAGCTGGTGCTGAATAATTGCAGGTGAGTTTGCATAGTCTGGGCTAAAATCCAAGTTGTGCGAATATTAAGATTTTTACTGATCTGAAGTCTATCATTAGTTGCCCTTTTTATTTACTAAATCAGACCTTTCAGCAACATTCTCAAGATGGTTCTGATGGTATCAATATAGCTAACCTATTGCTGCAGAATGTACATAGAAAGTGCTCTGTCCCTACACACAAGAATATTGCCCAGTTTAGTAGGATGTCTGGGATGCTGGGTGAATAGGTCATGGTAACTGCATACATCAGTTATTGCACTTCTCTCTAGCTTCTGGAGAAGGCATGCTTGTTCACAGTACTGATCTAAGTTTCAGATGCTGTATATAGACAGGTTTAATCAACCTGTTCAGACATGTTATGACACAATTCCAGGACGGAGGCTTGAACCTGTACCTCCTGGCCACAAGAGTCTTCATAGATTATCAACCAGGATGGGATTCAAACTCTCACATGCAGAGTACAATGGATTAGCAGTTCATCACTTTAAATTCCCAGCCACCTCATCAGTGTGTACTCTGTGCGTAATGAGTTTGTTGGAGTAGCTATGGGCTAGTTAATACATTTACAACATGTAACTTTTGTTTCTTTTTGCTGTAAATCTGTCTGGTTTCTCCTGCATGCTTTAGGACAAAGAGATAACTTGAAACTGTTTGTGAATGGTATTTCTTGTCTCCCTAGGTTCTCTGACTATGCTGTTGTCAATGGGTCGGAATGATGGAATTGGCCAGCTTTTTGGCTGGCATGTTGGAAAATTCATTGTTGTTATGGTTAAAAGTAGAGATCTACTAGTTTGGAAAAGCTGGAGAGAAATGGGCCAAACAAAACCCAGCTGACTGCGGAGTGCCTGACTGTTGTCTTTCTGTCATTCTGGAATGTGCCTTTATCGGCTTCTTTTAATGCATATTTAATCCTTTCGAATAAAAATTTATGATCCTGCATCTTTATAAATAATTTGCAAGTAGAAATGATAGAACCTGAACAGATATACAGTAGTCAACCATAACATGATTAAAAAAAATCAAATAGATGATTTATACGGGTGCAGAAAAAACAGCAGTGATCCCATTTCTGTTCACTGATGCTTGTAAAACTTAATCACTCCTAACAATAAATAGATTTTTCAAGCACTGCTTTCGCTTAATATTTGCTTATCAAAATGTTTATAATAAAGTACTTTTCTTCCCTGCTATGTAATGACCTACATTGCATTTGCATCTGTAGGATACCAGTTTACACGAGCCAAGAACTGTCTGTCTTTTGAGTAGGGAATGAATGTCTATCCAAATCTAAAACTGGTGAGGAGGTGACATTTACTTCAGCAGAATTATTCTGGTTGAACTTTCTCAGCTGGTCAAATTGTACATGGACCTGGAAGGCCTACGTTTAAATCTCAGTGCTGAGTTCATTGATTCCAGCAGAATATTTGTTGAAATACTTTAATTGGCCTCAACAACTCTTAGTCAGATACATTCCTCTGCTACTATCTAGGACCTCTGCTGGAAAAGCAAAGTACTGGGATGGCATCTGAAGACCAGGTTGGATTTGGTTTGTTTCTTTCATTTACCCCTGGTTCTTATCTCCTTTATCTTTTCCTGTTTACGGTCCTATATGATCAGTGTCCCTGGGACTGAGATATAAGAAGGAAGTCTCAATTGTCTTCTCACCAACATGTCCCAACATCTTTAATGAATTCCTCTGAATTAATGTTTGAAAGCCCAGAAATGCCATATGTTGTATCTCAGTGGAATCCCAACACTAGAAAAAAAGCTTTATCACCAACAAATCCATATATATTATTTCTGTATTATTGAGTTTTGCTGTTTCATCAGGACCTGTCAGTGTGAATATCTGTACTTTGGGTTTTTTTTTGTGTCTTGGGAAAGAATTTAAATGACTAAGTTGCAGCAAACTAGAGGTGCTGAAATCAGGTTGATTAGATATCCACTTAAAAATGTTAGTGATGCTAAAATGTGCAACATTAGACATTTATGCAAATTTGACAAGTGGGTAACTTGAGCAAAGTTGTGTTGGCCACTCTTGCTGTATGGATGGACTATTCTAGGCTATGTGAACTTAGCACTATAAATTCCAGGATTCTAAGCCAGTGACAATGAACAGGTTGGCAATACAAGTTCAAGTTGTTATGATGTGATTTGGATGTGGTGATCATCTTCCAACATTGAATATTCTCAATTGTATTGCTGTAGAATAACTAGTAAGCTATAGAAAGTGCATGCTAGCAGTGCAGTGTGCAGATCTTCAGTCTATTCTTACCATTATTTTCCCATGAAATGCCAGTTGGTTTTTTTTTTTTTTTTTTTTTTGCAACAAAATAGCCAGGCTGAAAACTATAGTCAGTAATTTTTTAACCATTCTATTGTGTAACTGCATATCAAAGTACTGAACAAATAATTCAATTGACTTTATTCTAAGTCACCACATAATTGAAGGGTAAACCTCAGCAATTAACAGAGATTGTGTGCAACCTGACTAAAATAGACTGTTGTGATGCAGTGGTAGAGCCTGTACCTCTGAACCAGGAAAGTTCAAGTCCTACCTGCTCTAGAGGTGTGTGATATCATCTCTGAGCAGGTTGATTAGAAAATACTTGCTAAAAATTCTGACTAAATAGCCAGTGTTCTCCCGGTTAGTTATAAAGTCACAGGAGCATGGAAACAAACCCTTTGGTCCAACCAGTCCAGGCTGACCATCATACCAAACTAAACTAGTCCCACCTGCCTGCGCTTGGCCTACATCCCTCCAAATATTTCTTATTCATGCACTTATCATTGGCATCTCCTTTCATATGAACACCTCATCCATAAGCCCAAGTCCGACCTTGCGAGAGCATTAAAGCTCAAATCCGCGCAATGGAAAAGGCCACTTGGCAAGGCCGAATTGAAACTAGAGGATGGCATACAAATTTCTTAGCAGTACAGGTATATACTCATGAGGCACAGGTGCAGCCCTCAACTATAATATCTAGAATATGCTGTGAATGATATTCTCCTGTAAATAAGCCTCTAACTTGTTATTATAATTGTACTTCTCACTCTAGTGCCTTTAGATCAAAGAATAAAATTTTACAGCTTTTAAGTTTCATAGTATATGCTTAAACCTCTTCATATCTTTAGCTATCTCCTCACTAAAACTGATCTTTTTGGTAAAATGTTTTGATTGTTGACCCTAATATCCTTGAGATGCAGTATCATACTTTGCTTAATAATATTCCTATAAAATCTCTTGGTCCATGTTATTAAAGGTGATATATAAATGGAAGATATTACTTTATGTGCTCAGCTGTCATCTATGAGGCTTCTGATTCATTCTAGGAGTTTGAATATCAGCTGCTATCAGCACATATGCAGTTATTCCAAGATTCAGCAAACTGGAATTGCATTTGCAGAAGACATTTGGTTCCATTCGTAAGATGCTCTACCCTCCGTTTGGGTGGGGTGGGGAGGAAATCGTTGATTTGGTTTTGTATAAATCAGCAGACATTCTGTAATCTTTGTCCTGAAACGTTATTGGGTCACTTGTTCCTGATTTCTGGCTTTGCTGATACACGGGGGCCACTCCCTCAACAGTTCGGTTAAATTTGTGTAACGTTCATTTAAATCCAGTTAAACTGCCAAGAAAAGATTATCCCTCTGGTTTTAATGAAATGCTGCACCCTTTTCCTTTTACACTTTCTAATATGTATCAAGATCTGTATGAGTATTTGCCCAGTTGAGAGAGCTCTGCTCTGAGTTATTGTTTTAGCACATTAATCCCCTTCAGTTTGATATGCATTCTATTTTGTTTCAGTTGCATCGATATCTCCATTAAGCTAAATTACTTCATACACACTGATGTTTAGTTATTGCCAAGTTATCCATAGTTTGATAAATGATTGATTCTTTGTATTGCAAAAATAGAATGGTCCCCATTTTTATTCTTTAACTGATACTTCAATTGTGTAAAGACGAAGCCATCAAATGGGCATTGTAAATTCCACACCTTGTTACAAACATTTAAAACTGGGTATCAATTGTTGCAACACCCCATTAAATTCTACTTCAGTTTTATTTGTAAATTTTTGTCACCTTCCAATTCTTTGCAATTCAGGTCATGAGTGTTGTGTATTATGATCACACTAGACCTTTGTCTTATGCTGGAAAACCAAAAATGCAGGTCAGTTTTTGAAAAAGCCCAGTACTGATGTGAATGCATATTTGGGTAATGTACTTCTATTTGTGCTGCCAGTATAAACTTGATGGTTGCCAGCCTATCGATGGGCTTAGCCGACTCTATAATTCTGCATTAAGAATGGGCTGAGATAATTTTGAAGCCCAAAATTAATTGATATCAGTAAATGAATTCTAACATAGCAATGGTTCTAAACTGGAGTCCTTGTTAGAAATCAAAACATTACAATACATTTTTCTTCAACACTCATGGTTGCTGGTTTTCACATGGTCAAGTTCTTACCAGCTGTTCAGCTTTATCTCTAGCTAAATAGTGTTGACATGTTGATATTATTGAAATTAAGTGCACAATAACTAACAATGCTGCAGCAAAGAAAGCCCCAGCTGTACAAAAATTCTCACAAGACACCCAATGCAGAAACTTGTCATTAGCGCTGTAGTGGTTGAATTGTCATGCTGTCAGTGAGTTGGTGACATAAGTAGCATTAGAACACATGGTGTCCATACAACTTCAATATATTCCTACCACTTCTTAATACTCAAATGCAATGTAAAGAAATCTAGAAAGTCGTTCCTTCTTAAAAATAAAAGACAATAATGAAGATATTTTATGTTTTAATGAGTATATTGATGATAATGAATTAGCCATTTTTAAAACACAAATGCATACAGAATGGATATGTACAGAACATTTAGTACATTATAACACATTGAACAGCAGATTTAAGGAAATAAATGGTGTCATCTTTGTGGACATATGGCACATTAAAACAACATGTCTTGGACTACCTCATTTCCTGACAGTATGTAACACTAAAACAGACTCTTACTGAAACAACTATGTTTAAACAAACAGTTTTCCCAGCTCCCATTGTTTGCTGACGGGGCAAGGAGTACAAGATGGGGTTAAATGAGATGTGTTTTATTTCTCCCAAGTGCATATTTACCATCTTATGTCAGTGTCTGCTCCCCAGTTGGTAAGGTAACAAGGGTGTATGCAACTTGGAAACATGGCACATTTCCAGATTTAAGGTAAAAGTGCTGATGAATTGTACAATTATGATGCCACATCAAGAAATCTCAGTTCAAATACAAGATGAATGTGCTGGAATATTTAAACGATCAGATTCGAGTTCTGTATTTCAGCCATCTGTTTATGGATGTTGGTGGGATGGGAAGATAAGGAATTTTAAAAAGATTTTGAAATCTCTCTCAAGCCTACTGACACTGCATTTTCAGTAATATTCCCTTAGCACGTTAAATAGAAGAAGGGCAACAGCATGTTCTCAGCACGTGGCATTATTTCTCTGAATTCACCAGAGTACATCACCTGGTGTCTTTAACACACTGGTGATTCTGGCGATCAGAAATATGATTGGGCAGGCCTAGGAATTCACAGTACATGTTTGAATATAATTATCATTACTGTAAAGCCTTTTAAAAGAGTTACTTTTGCAATTTAATATTCAAAAGATCTTGGAATTGCTAAAAGAAATGGGGAATTGTAATAAGGACCAGAAGAGATTGTACTGTGGTTGGTAAAGGGACATCCCACCATTCTGTGAATATGAATTTTTTTGTTCATAGTAGCTTTAGTTCTGGCATTCTTTATTTGCTCCTGTAGAATGACCATGTCCTAAATAAGACACATGGACTAAGTATAATATACGTATAGTAAACATTTCATTTATACTTGTTCAGAAACCTTATATCAAGTCACCAGTAAGATTCAACCATGTTATAAACATTTGGCTTTTGAACATACTATTTCATTTTGGTTTATTTTACTCCACAATTAAAAACATAATAATTGTATTGCAAACTTAGTGTCAACTAGAATTGAATTAGAATTGCTCCATAGCTTGGGCTTGAGATGGAAAGCAAACTTATTAGGGACAATACTGATATTGAAAAGCAACAACACATTAAAGCTGATATTAAAAGGTAAAAGAAAGATAATCAGAAAAGCAGTTCCACTAAGACACAGAACTGCATATTGTGAAGAATGGAACAAGGTGGAATATAAACTATTCACAGAAACATGGTAAACAAAATATTTTAATTTCCTCATCATTTCAGATATCCATCGTTAAAGGGCAACTGCCTTTTAAGAAGGGGTTAGAAAAACTATCAATTTGACTTTGTGATGTGACATGCTAGTGATAATGTTTTAATATCACTATGGGAATGTAAATTTATTTTAGTACACAATATCCCCTTTTTAGGAGTTCTTGAGTACCTTGTGCAACTTATACTTTAAATTCTGATTTTTTTCCCCCTGACTTTTGCAAATCAAAAATGTTAAACATTAACACTGCCTTATTTAAAAGTTTGTTTGTAGTGAAATTTTGACAGATATGGTTTCTTGCTCTGCTGTCGCTTTTCTTTTCAGGAACCTGCTACAAAAAGCTGTTCACAGAAAAAATCTAATTTCTTCTCTGATCATAGGCTATCACAAACGTAGGTTGGAGCCAGTCTATGTAATCACTGTCTAGTGCTGTGCTTTTAAGCATATGGATGAACTTTGTGCATGCTTTTCTCATGCCTGTTACAGATGTTAGGGATTAATATTTTCGTTGACAGTTTAGCTGCCAGAGGCCCCCACTGTTTAAACATAGATGATAATACACAGTTTTCATAATACAGAAACAGGTTATTTGACTCAAAAGGCTCAAGCTGGTTCTACTGCTTCATACAAGTCTCCTGCCACCCCACTTCATCTAACACCATCAACAACTGCTTTCTCCCTCAGGTGTTTTTTTAGTTTCCTCTTTAAATCATCACTGCCTGTTGACTCAACTACTCCTTCCGGTCGCAGGTTCCATGCACAAGCCACCCTGTGGCTGAGGAACTGCCCACTGGATTTATTAGTGACTACCTTACACTTATGGCCCCTAGTTCTTGTGTCCCCTGCAAATGGTAAATATCTTCTGTTTGTCTACTCTACTGAACCCTTTAATCATCTTAAAGACATCAGTTAATTTCATAATCTCATGCTTGGTACCAACAGAGCTGTATTACAAATACTCAACTGATAACAGTATATTGACATAAAACTGCAATATTTTATGGCTTTTATATTCCAAAGAATGGTATAAAACTCAAGTGTAAACTCTGAATTAGACAAAAACTCTCAACCTATGAAATAAATTAACATGACAGTACTGCATAAATGTATTCAAGTAATGAAAATTCACAAGTTTCGTAGATTTAAACAAAATGTGCAATTTGGCATGAGATGATTGCAGACAGGCTGTGGAAATAATGACTTCCTGGAGATGGGTAGCAGGTTGCATTTCATGCAACCCTCTTAAATTCGTGGAAACTCTCTCCTTTTCCTTTTGGTGCAATTACTCTCTGGATTCAAAGTTTCTCGAGATACATTTACATTTACACTGTATAATCTTCAATGCAAAGAGAGTCAGGCCTCAACTGATTCAGGGAAGCATCAGGAAGCTGCTAGATAACTTCGGTTTTGGCTGGGAAGTGCAAATTCAGTGCAGTATAACACTGTTTAAAAAGCGATCAAGAGTTTTTGTCCCTTAGATCTCCTGCTTGTTCCGGAATTGCACTTAGCATAAACATTTAGATAGTGCAAATACTTATTTCCCCACTGTCTAAAATGTGACTGCTCAGAAAGGAATTTTGTACACGTGCGTAACTACACAAATGAAATATCCTGCCCTGAGTGTAAAACCAGTCAGATAGAATACAGATAAAATGAATAAAGAACTGTCTTGTTGGAACTGGCTGTCACATAATTGGTCCTTCCCTTTTCCACTCTCCCTAGTTGTACATGCGAAAACTATCGGAACTGCTCTGTTACACATTCATGATTAAACAGCATGTGTCTCCATTTATTATGTTAGTTTAATGATAATAGATTGAGCCAACAGTACTGCTGTCAGCAACCGGTGTTTATTTGTTGATTTGTCTAGCTTTTTTAAAGCCAATGCTTAGGCAATGCTGCTGTGGTGCAATAACAGTACATGCAGGTACAAACAGCTGTCTCAGAGCACTGGCCTTGAAATTATCCATTGTATGGATGTTTAATGATGCACAAACCTTTTACTGGAATTTCTAAGAGGCAGTTTACAGAAATAGCCTAAGTTAAAATGATGTAAAGTGATAATATCATCATGTTATGTTCATACACTAATATCCAGTTATTTCAAACTGCAGTATTATTTTAGTTGCCATGGATTGCCTGTTTAGCATAGTTGTGATGATTTCAACAGGGATAGAGAAACATTATATCTCCTGAAAAACTATTCCAGGTGTGAATCACTCTTTTGCATTAAGCTGTGCTTTGTCCCATCTTTCATGGGCATGTAACTGAATCTTAATGCATCACATTAAAATGTCAATTCCAAATATTATCTTCCACCCATCGTGTATGGTTCCTTCTCATTTGTCCCCTTTGATGGCTGGGGAGTCCTGGGTTGCAGACTATGTACCTTGAGTAAATTAAGAAAATTGCATGGAAAAGCCAGCAGTTGCATTTACCTGGCAACTGGACAATAACAGGCTCTTTCTTCAGATTATAAAGAACATTAATGGTAATGAAAAGAGAAAAAACACTCAGCCTCTGGAAACTGTTTTAACAAGATGGGAGAACATTTAGTTGCTTTGTTCTAAATAATGTAGCTGAATACTCTAGCTGCCTTTATATTAAAATAAATTGCAAGATAAAGTTAACAAGCTCTGGGTACCAAAGCAAAAAGCACTTTTTTTTAAGTTTTGGCTTTTATTTTTTTTGTAAAAATAAACAATTTTTTAAAAAACTCTTCAAAGTGGAGTTCAACATAAAAGAAAAAATACAATAAAAATGAACTCAAAACTACCTTTAAATATTAAATACACATTTGCTTTTGGTCAAGTCTCTATTCTTCCCCCTACTGTTCTCCAGGAAGACAGCTTCTAAGAATTTTCAAAGGGGTGGCTTCTTTGCACCTTGTATACAATTAGCCACTGTCTATTTTCAAGAACTGAGCTGCAAACATTTGTAACTTTTATGTACAATGATAAATTCATCTTGTTTTATAGATTTGTCACTTTCTCATTACCTTTTAACCAATAATGCTGTTTCGTCCTGATCTACTGACATAGCATTTGACTAGATTACAGCTTCTTTCACACTGCCACACATGTATATTCCCCTCATGAGAACTCCTGCTGCTGGTAAACAGGAAATGGTAATCAGGAAGTCAGCTCCCACTCCAATCACTATGCAGTTTTCCCAACCACTTAAATCACTATAATGTATCCTGAAACCTTGCTTGCTGCAATCCCCAATTCCCTTCACACTCGCTCCATTCGACTCGCCACTTTCCCTGCTCCCTTTTGCCATTCTCTGCCCAAACTACTAATCCCTGGCTATTCTCCTCTATTATCCTGCCATTCTCCTTGTTCTGTTGCCTGTTTCCTTACATCCCCCTCCATTCCAGAAGTGATTCAGCAGAAAGAGGCCATTGGTGGCTGGGGTGGGGTTTGGGGCTGAAAGGGAGTGATGAGATATGAACAGAGTGACTGTTAAGAGCAGACTGTTAGTCAAAGTGAGGAAAGTGGCGAGGAGAACAGGGAAAGCAGCTAGGGACTATCAATAAACCATTTTTAAATTAATTAAATTCATATTTCCAATTGCGTGCCAACTGCCAGTTCTTAAGGTGCCACTGAGCTGAAATAGTGCCTGCACTGAGAAACCTCCTACGATTATCCAAGGTAACGTTGAGTTACAGTGTTCAATGCAGACTCTGCTCAGGACGTCACTGTCCTTGATGGCACAGGTTCTGACTTGGCATCTTTGCATGTGCATCAAGTGCACCCTCTCATATGAGGCATAAATAAATGCAGCCTATTCAACCATGCCATATAAAATGTTTAGTATAGTTAATCAAAGTCACTTCTGTTTTTCCTTACAATAAGTAACTTTTAATTGTTCTTCTGCCATTAAACTTACTTTATAACAATCTAAATTGATACACTTTTCACTCTAAAATGAATCAAAAGACCCTGAAATACCACTAAAACAAACTAACTCTGGCTAAACTCAAAATTGTGAAACAGATTATTTCTGAAACAATTAAACCATGGCTGTTGTAGAATTAACAGGAAAGATCACGAAAATGCTGTGGGGTGGAGGCCAACATGTCTCCTAGCAATTTTCTTCAAAATAATCCATAAAATGTTATCTATTGCAGGGTTTTCTATTCTAATGAGAGCACAAAGGACAGATGTCCCTCATGACATCAACCCCACGCTCCACGAACACCAAATTCCAAAAGCTTTTGTGCAAATGTTTGTGTCAGGAAACAATTTCCACTGTTTCTTAACTAAATCTATCTTGTCAGACCATGGCACTACAGCTAAATCCATCTTTTGCCTGATACCCTTTTTTTGGTATGGGAAAGTTACCTTGGAATGAGAAGCAACAGACTGCACTGCTTAGACTGGAAGATCAGTTTTCAACTTACAAACTCGGACAAATCTCATCTGAGTTTCCTCCATACTTAGCTGAGCTTCCAGTTACAGCACCTAACAAAGCTGAGGTACTTAGCTCAATTTAAGTTTGCTTCAGCACCTTGCATTGGGTAACTATATTAGGGCATCAGTAGATATATGAAGGTCCCAAACTCTGTTCATGAGTTACCATGAACAGGAATGAGAGTAAAGATACTGAATTATCTTTTTATCCTGTTAGTTTGTTTACACATGTGACAAGTGAATCTAAATGACATACTCCATCCATAATATAAAACTTGTCAGGAGCTTAGTGTTGTATCTTGCCTAATGAGAATGCTGTATTTAATGAAACCTCCACAGCAACATCTTTGTCAAAAATATCTCATCATCAAGAGGCCAAGCTTTATAAGGACTGAGACTTTTATAATGAGGGTGCACTTTTGTAAATGAAACACAGCCACCTATCCACATGATTTTTTTTTCTAAAGGTGGCAGATTTTGCTGGGTGGTCAAGACCCAGTGCGTTAAGTGTTTGATTTTAAGAACGCTGCTTAGGAATGACTTTGGCAAGTCAAAAGATGGCAATTTTTATACTATATGGGAATATTTCCATGTCTTTAGTTATTGGCTAGGTAACAGGCTGACTTATTGTTGGAGATATTAGCAGATAAATACTTAGTATGTTTGTGACATTCCATTTTCTGATATTTTAATGGAGTGTTTATCTTAGTTTGGATGACTCTCCATTAAACAAGGCAGGCAAAGGAATGTGCCATGGGTTTGTGAAATAATTATGCCAAAAATAATTTATTAAATATTTAATAAGTTTAACTATTAAAAATAGGCAAACTCTTAAGTGCTTCCTATCCATCCCCATTACAAGATAAAAGCTATTATTTTAAAAAGGTATTTATTTTATGGTTGGATCAGCAGCTTTATATAATGGGATTTGGAACACTGGAAATCTATGTTTAACTGACATATTCATTTACTTACAGTCAACAATAAACATGACAAAGAGAGATCTGCCTTTTAACTGTTGTATAAATAGAAGAAAAGCCCTCTAAGTCTTGTATAATCAATTATCTAGATTCCAGTACAATGACAAACTTATGAAATTTTAATTCCAGTACTCCTTTAAGTTTTGTTCAGTCGGCAGGACCAAGACAGTAAGGTGCTAAAACCTGCATCTAGAATGTGTGTTACAAAAGGTGTCTGCCTTAAGTATAAGGAAGGATGCCAATTTGAGATTTCATTGTGGGGAAAAATTAGTGTCTTCAGAGTGTTCCACACACTATACAGCGGTTAGTGCACAAGCTGGACTACAGTGAAACTGGAAGTCAGAAATATCCTGCACAATAAATTATTTCTGAATTGTCTTAAATTTTCTTTCTTTCCACTCTCCCCTGGCCCTTCTTGTTGTCTCAAATGATGCATTGAAAAGCTCAACTAGGATTTGTGAAGCAAGTCTTCCAATCATTCATTTATAATCTCCATATCAAACAATTTAAGGCCATAGCTTACTCCTTTGCATGCTGCTGAGATGGACCCACACAACTCCACTGACTGCTTCTGCACTTTTCTGTGGTTCGGGTCTGTAGTTTGTACAAAATGGGAATGAAGAAGATTCACGTTTTCAATATTCTGGGATCTGCTTGACCTGACACCACCAGTGCTTCCTGGAGATGATGTCAGTTAATAGCTTCCAATGAAAGAACTGTAGGGAATGTGAACATGGAGAGTGCAATCCTATAAAAGTCTACAGAATCCCACAGTTAATAACTCCGGACTGCTTTGACAAAACCACAATATCATCCATGTTTGTGCATTAACCACTGACTGACACTATTACTTTAACGTGTTCATTTCCCTGAGCTTAATCTCCCTTTAACCCCTTCTTCCTGTTTAAGTAGGTTTCATAAAAGAAGCAGCAAAAGAGAAGAAAGTAGCTAAAGTACATAATGGAAGACAAGATGATATTTGCAAAAAAGGAAGGGCAATGACCCTCGTGCATCCACATGTATATCAGCACGTTAACCACAATGCCCATTATCATCTGCATGATCTGGGTGAGGGTAATAAACATGGCAAATCTACGTGGCACATGAAAGCCTGCAGCACGAAGTGTATAGTATGAGTACATAAAGGCATGGACGCCATAATTCATTGTCATAAACCAGCCGCCACCAGCTACCATATCTTTGTAAGAATACCAGGAGTACAGCAATACAGTGATGTGGTGATACCAGTGCAGGAATATCAGCTTCTGTTTCCGTAAAACGATGAACATAGTGTCACCTGTAATAGAAGGTATCAGATAGTTCAGCAAAATTTTCATAAAATGTGGAGCTTAGTGAACAGGTAAATACAAAAGCCACTGTGGTCAAATCCTGATCATGAGACAAGAAGATAAGTTATAACTGACACAGTATTATTTTTGTTTCAAATTGCATATTTGTATTTGTGAAAAGTAAACATATCCAAATCTCCCTTAAGATGATCTGGCCTTAAACATTTTAAGTGACTACTTGTAAGTTTATATACATATTACAGGATAAAGTTGCTATTTTGGGTGTAATTGGTGGCGATCTGAGTGAAAACTGCAACCGGAATTCAATGATTTTAAACTTACTTTCATTCAAGTTTCCACTCAAACTCACTTTTAAATTGCTGAACATATGATATTAATTGGACAGTTATAGATCACAATTATTTTTTAAAAACCGTTTCAATGTTTTCCGTGATATATGTACTTGGATATTGGTAACGAGTTGCAATTTCATTAGTACAGCTGAAGATGGGTTTATCACAAAACATGCATTTTAAGCAGAATGTCTGGTCCACCATCTGTGAGTAAACTAGCTTTAAATAGATAAAAATATCTTTTAAAAAACTGAATCAAGTTAGCTTGGAAAGTGGGAGGGCAGAAGAGGTTGAATCCTTCACTACAACTTGAACCTAAAGGTAGCTAATTAACTATAGCTTGATCATTTTACTTTGCAGGGAGGAAAGGGTGGAAGTTTAGGTTGTACAAAATCAGGAGAACAATTTCAACAAAACACCGTATATAAACATTTCAAATGGGTTGGCAATGAATATGAGCACAATTTCGTGGCCTCTACTTTTCTTACCTAGTTCTGGAGCTTTGCTCAAGACAAATGCATATGCCCAGAATTTGCTCACAGGTCCATTGTAGAAGCTCTGGTCACACACGGATTGCTTGAAGCCACTGGTATACAGGACATGCCACATGTACCACCCTGTTCTGAAAGCACCAAGTATACTGTTGGGGAAGAAAACATTCACTATTATTTTCATAACACTG
The DNA here is from genome assembly GCF_021869965.1 of Rhincodon typus. Taxonomy (NCBI): domain Eukaryota; kingdom Metazoa; phylum Chordata; class Chondrichthyes; order Orectolobiformes; family Rhincodontidae; genus Rhincodon; species Rhincodon typus. The sequence goes on along the minus strand of NC_063365.1, from coordinate 15,243,993 downwards.
CATATTCCCATTTTTGTATCGTTAGAATATATGTTTCTGTTATAAATTAATACAATGGTAATATACTCTTATTTTTAGCATCATCTTCTTGGATTACCTGTCTGACACGGAAGAACAAAGTGTTTTTTCTTAATGCTAAGAGTTTGTAACAGCAAGAGGTGAAAGATAGAACGGGAAGACATTAACAGAGAACAGGTTAGTGACAGCAGGAGAGATGATTTTTTTAGTCTTCCTGTACCCTGTTGAGATGAGTTCACGTGTTTCAAGAATGAGATCATGAGCTTTCTTCAGCATATCGAGAGGTTTAATTTTAAAATTAGATTTACCTCTGATTATCAGTGGTCTACTTTGAACTGCAGGGGATGTAGAAGCTCAGGTTTATTGTCAGTTTACTTGCTCATAGAATTTTGTAGCTGATCAAAGTATTTCTGAAACTAGACTGATCCTCTCCTGTTCAGTCCTATGCTCACTTGACATTTTGAAATTTACAATCAAAATATTTGATTATTTATCGTAGGGACATAGTCATACAGCTGGACATAGACCATTCAGTCCAATTAGTCCACGCCGACCATGTCTCCAAACTAAACTAGTCCTATTTGCCTGTGTTTGGCCCATATCCTTCCAATCCTTTCATATTCATAAATGTTGTAACTGTACCTGCATACATCACTTTTTCCGGCAGTTCATTCCACATATGAACTACACACTGTGTATAAAGGTTGCTTCTCATGTCCTATTTAAAACTTTCTCCACTCACCTTAAAAATATGCCCCCTAGGTTTGAACTCCCCTACCATTGTTTTCCACCTTATCTATGCTCTTCATGATCTTATAAACCTCTACAAGGTTACCTCTCAACCTTCCTCCTGTGAAAAAAGTCCTAGCCTATCCAGCCTCTCCTTATTATTCAACCCCTCCTTTCTTGGCAACATCCTGGTAAATTTTTTCTGAACCTTCCCCAAATTAATAATATCCTTCCAAAGCAGGGCAACCAGAACGAGGCACAGTACTCCAGAAGAGACCTCACCAATATCCTGTACAACTGCAACATGATATCCTAACTCCCATATTCAAAGATCTGAGCAATGAAAGCAAGCGTGCTAAATGCCTTCTTAACCACTCTGTCAACCTGTGACACAAATTTCAAAGAATTATGTACCTGAACCCCTAAGTCTCTCTGTTCTACAATACTACCCAGGATTCTACCATTAATTGTATAAGTCTTGCTCTTTTTTGTTGCACCAAAATGCAATACCTTGCATTTATTCAAACTAGACTCCATCTGCCACTCTTCAGCCCACTGACCTGATTGATCAAGGTCACTTTGTAATCTTAGATAACCTTCTTCACTATCCACGATGCCACCAACTTTGGTGTCATCCGCAAACTTACTAAGTATGCCTCCTATATTCTCATCCAAATCATTTATATAAATGACAAACAAAACTGGACCTATTACCGATTCTTGTGAAACACCACTGGTCACAAGCTCCCAGTCCAAAAACCAACTATCAAGCCAATTTTGTATCCAATTGGCAAGCTTACGGTGAAACCCAGGTGATCTAACCTTTCTAATTAATCTACCACGTGAAACTTTGACAAAGGCTTTACTGAAGTTCATGGAAACAACATCTATCGCTCTGCCTTCATCAATCTTTTTGGTTACTTATTCAGAAAACCCAAACAAGTTTGTGAGACACAATTTCCCTCACACAAAAATATGCTGACTATCCCTAATCAGTCCTTGCCTCTCCAAATGCATGTAAATCCCATCACCTCCAACAGGGGAGCACATGATTTTTTGTCACTTGCAGTTAATAAGCATTTTTAACACAGGAATAAATCTGACTCTGAGGACTTCACAGATGCCAGCAGACCTCCATCCTTTTACACTACCTTCTCTGTATTCAAAAAGGAAACAATATTAATAATTCAACAAAAGAATCTTGTTAAAATACAGGCAGCCAGTCAAAATTCAAACTCAGGATTTGATGCCAAATTATATTAATGAGTGTCAACATTTGCCTTTGAATCTTAAGGCTGTGGGTTCAACTCACGTTTCACAACTTGAGCATAAGAAATAAAATCAGTACTCCCTCACTGCAGCAGTGAGGATGTTGCACTGTTGGAATTACCCAAAGCTCCAACTGCCTTCTTAGGTGGACATAAAAGATCCCATGGCAACATTTTGAAGAAGGGAGTTGACTCAGCCAATATTCACCTTTTAATTAATAGCACAAAAACAGATTAACTGGGCATTATCACATTGCTGACTGTGGGAGCTGACTATCTGCAGATCAACGTTCACATTTCCTAAACAGTACTGACTACACTTGGAAAGTATTTCACCAGCTGTAAATCACATTTGAACGTGCTGTGCTCATGAAAGCCACAATATATAATCAACTTATTTTTCTGATAGACTTTCTAAACCATTTAATGCTATTCGAGGGCAATAGTCTATCAAGGCCACCAAGAGACAATTCCTTCTCACTTTAGTTAAGACTGCTAAGGTGAAAGTTTTGATTTGTCCAACAGATGGCTCAGTTATCACCCAATTAAACTCCTTTCTCACCTTTAAAACAGCACCAAAGTCACACTTAGTTTGTGTGTGAAGCTTTACTGAAACATCATGGTGTTGGCTGGGATACATGAGTGAGGTTCAAAAATATTGTTTGTGAAAGCCACTGTGGTATACAGTTGTCAAATTGCTCCAGTCAATCAATGCAAAAGAAAAAGTCAAACAGAAACTTGCAGGTACTACAGCAAATGTCAGCAGGTGAACATTCAGGGTGCAGTGATCATTGTATCATAAAGTTTAGGATGAGAATAGGAAATGATAATGGACAATCTAGAATAAGAATAATGAACTGGCGTAGAGCTGATTTCAATGGGGCAAGATCGGAGTTGGGCCAGACAGATTGAAACCAAAACAAAGTTGCTGGAAAAGCTCAGCAGGTCTGGCAGCACCTGTGAAGGAAGAAACAGAGTTAACGTTTCGGGTCCGGTGACCCTTCCTCAGAACTCAGTTTTTGTTCTTGATTTACAGCATCCACAGTTCTTTCGGTTTTTATTTAGACTGAAACCAAAGATTGGTGACAAAAACTGTAACTGTACAATGGGCTACCTTTAAAGAGGAGATGGTTTGGGTACAGTAAATGGTATATTCCATCAAAAGGTGGGAAAGGTGGGACAAACCAATCCAGTGCTCCATGGATGACAAAGAAGGTGGAGAGCAAGGTAAGAAAGAGTATTTATGACCAATGTCAGGTAGTAAATACAATTAAGAACAAAGGTGAAAACAGAAGGATCAGAAAGGAGTTGAAAAAGCAAATAAGAAAAGCAAAGACCATGTATGAAAAATAGACCAGCAAGAGATATGGCTGAGATGTTAGATGAACACTTTACATATGCACTTGATAGCAAGGCAGATACTGCCCGGACCCGAAACGTTAACTCTGATTTCTCTTCATAGATGCTGCCAGACCTGTTGATCTTTTCCAGCAACTTTTGTTTTTGTTCCTAGACTCTGACCTTCTTTAGTAACCACATTACCATCTGGCTAGGCCAATTCAATTTCTGGAAACCCCCAGTTTGTTGATCGTGCAGGATTCAATGATGTAGCCATAATATTACAAATAATTCTGAACTCGTGTCTCTTAAGAGCCATTGGGCTATATCCAGCATTTTCCTGCCTGACAGTCAAAGTCATAGAGATATACAGAACAGAAACAGATCCTTCCGTCCAACTTGTCCATGCCGACCAGATATCCTGAATAAATCTAGTCCCATTTGCCAGCATGTCGATCATATCCCTCAAAACCCTTCATGTTCAAGTACCCATCCAGATGCTTTTTAAATGTTGCAATTGTAACAGCTCCACCAATTCCTCTGGCAGTTCATTCCATACACGCACCACCCTCTGCATAAAAAGTTACCCCATAGAGCCCTTTAAATCTTTCCCCTCTTAACTTAAACCTATGCCGTCTAGTTTTGGACTCCTCCACCCCAGGGAAAAGACATTGTCTATTTACCCTATCCATGCCCCTCATGATTTTATAAACTTCTAGAAGGCCACCTGTCAGCCTCCAACGCTCCAGCGAAAATAGCCCCTGTCTGATCAGCATCTCCACATAGCTCAATCCCTCCAACCCTGGCAACATCCTTGTTAATCTTTTCTGAACCATTTCAAGTTTCACAACATCTCACAAAATGAACGATCGCTCTGAAAAAACCTGACATTTTAATATTATGAAATAATGGAATAATCTCCACTTACCTGGATGAGTGCAGCTCCAACAACACTGAAGAAGCTTGACAAACAAACCTCCTTGATTTGTACCACATCCACAAACATCATTGTACCACATCATTCCCTCCACCACTGACATTCGATGGCAAAAGTGTGTGTTATCTCCAAGATACACCTTCCAAACTCTCAACCACTGTCAGCCAGAAGTACAGGGGCAGCAGAGAAATGTAAACACCACCACCTGCAAGTTCCTATCCAAGCCACTCCCCATTCTGACTTGGAAGTATATTGCCGTTTCTTCACTATTGCCAAATCAAATTCTTAGAACTCCCTCCCCAGTGGCATTGTCGGTCTACCTACATCAAATGGACTGCAGTGGTAGAAGAAATCTGCTCACCATCACCTTTTTAAGGGCAATTAGGATGGGCAATAAATTCTGGCCCAGCCAGCAACACCCATATCCTATGAATGAAAAAACATCAAAGAACCATGATTCTGCGATGAGTATTTTAATCAAACATGATGAAAATACACAAAACAGAGCAGCCCTGCTGAGAATGATTTCAAAATTCACTCCACTGAATTTAGAAATAGGGTTTAATGAATACGCAGATGAACCTCTGAGGTGAACTGCGATATAACTGTGATCCTCATTGGCCTGCTGTGTTCATCCAGCTCGACATCTTGTTATCTCAGATTCTCCAGCATCTGCAGTTCCTACTATCTCTGAAACAATTTTAACCCCACTGCGAAGCCTCTTCTAAGGATGCCTACCTTGAAGAAGTTACTCTCCTCCCTCCGGAAAGACCTCAGTGGATCTCTCTCCCACTGCAACTCCTCTCCACCTATCTTCTCCTCTATCCATCTTCTATCCGCCTCCCCCTCTCTCCCTATTTATTTCAGAACCCCCTTCCCCTCCCCCATTTCTGAAGAAGGGTCTAGGCCCAAAACATCAGCTTTCCTGCTCCTCTGATGCTGCCTGGCCTGCTGTGTTCATCCAGCTCTACACCTTGTTATCTCAGATTGTTGAAGAAGGCAGCTCACTACCGACTTCTCAGGGAAATTAGGGACAGGCAATATAATCTGCCTAGCCGGTAATGAAAAAAGTGACATTCAAAAGTCTGGTAGCCTGGAACTATGAAACAGACCTATTTTCAGAAAGCAGGCAAAGAAACATTTTGTTCATACTGCAACAGATAGCAGAGTAAAGCAAAGAACATCCTTACTCCAAATGTAAGACTATGTTAAATCTGGTCTGGGAAGGATATATCAGCTTCTTATGAAATTCCCCATCCTGCATTATCCAACTGACGCACAGAACTGACATTTCTTTAATCTGAGTCAGACCTTATTAAAGTATAGACAGGAGTAACCGTGCCTGTCATGATTTAAAATGCATTCAGGGCACTTTGTCACCTTGCATTACATGAGAGTTGACCTAAAAATATCCCATTGCCTTGACCATGGTTCAAGGAACAGAGGCAGAGGGCTCACTACTGGGACTTTTATGTTGTGTTTCAGATTGCAGCAGGGACACAAACAGACCTAGAAAAAATCTGTAAAGTTAACACATTTGTCCAGATTCAGTCAGAGTTTATTCAGGTAGCATTTCATTAACAGGCACCATATTTACAAGTTTCTCTTTATAGAAAAAGGGATATCTGCAAATAACTCTGACTGACAATTAAGTTAAATTATAGTTGTCATGTTCACTCTCACCTAAATTGTCACCAATGCTAACATCATGTGGCGAAACATTTTCATTTGGTTAATATCATGAGTAGATTCTGTCAAAGCATAATTAATCTTTTAAAGGACTAGTGTTTAAATAAAGATGCATATTAGCATTTTTTCTGGTTTATAACAAATGTAATGTTGAAAAGAATTACAACAGTTAAATGCCTGCTTCTGTTCTTCAAGATGTATGAAAGTCAGTGCTTTCACAACAAATGTCATTTCTTCCCTTTCTTGCAATTATTAGTTTCAATTTGCAATATAAATCAGAGAGGTTTAAACTGATACTTATTTGTAGTTTATATTTTACTCAAGTATTCAGAGGAAAACATGCAAACTGAAAAGTCCAGGTACACATAGCAAACTGTTTGTTTATGCTTTGAACAATTGACTAAAATTGAAGGTGGATTTGCTTTCCTTTGTGCAATCTGATGATCTGTACAGTAAATCTGACAAATGTTTAATGGAAATATCATGCAAACATGGCAACTTAGCTCTTGCACAACGTACTTGAGGCACATAGCAACACCTTTATCAGATTCTAAACATTACCACTTTTACTTGAAACTCCAACTTTAATTATTGGTGACTATGAAGAGGGCTATTACAACCTTACCAGCTTTTTAGTGGATATCAACCTGGAGAAGGATGGCATAACAGCAAGATATAAAAATATTTATACTAGGTGATGACTGATAGATTGGAATGTGAAATCAGCTCGGTGGTAAATTAGCTTCTATTATTCATAGCTTTCTCAGGACCAGTGAGGAGTGCTGAATGCTCTGGCAGAACTCAAACTGGGCATCAGTGAGCAGGTTATTGCTGAGCACAGCTGATGACACCTTCCATCACTTTACTGATGATCAACAGTAGACTGACGGGGCAGTAACTGGCTAGCTTGGATTTGTCCTGCATTTTGTGTAAAGGTCATACCTGAGCAATTTTACACTTTGAATCAGAGATAGTAGGAACCGCAGATGCTGGAGAATCCAAGACAACAAGGTGCAGGGCTGGATGAACACAGCAGGCCAAGCAGCATCATAGGAGCAGAGAGGCTGACGTTTCGGGCCGAGACCCTTCATCAGAAAAGGGGAAGGGGGTTTTGAAATAAATAGGGAGAGAGTGGGAGGCGGATAGAAGAGGGATAGAGGAGAGGATAGGTGGAGAGGAAACAAACAGGTCGAAGAGGCGGGGATGGAGCCAGTAAAGGTGAGTGTAGGTAGGGAGTTAGGAAGGGGATAGGTCAGTCCAGGGAGGACGGACAGGTCAAGGGGGCGGGATGAGGTTGGTCGGTAGGAGATGGAGGTGCGGCTTGAGGTGGGAGGAGGGGATAGGTGGGAGGAAGAACAGGTTAGGGAGGCAGGGACGAGCTGGACTGGTTTTGGGATGCGGTAGGGGGAGGGCAGATTTTGAAACTTGTAACACACCCCCTCCTCCTGGACACCACCCCAAGGCCTCCTACCCTCCCTCGACCTCTTCATCTCCAACTGCCATCGAGACATCAATCGCCTCAACCTCTCCACCCCTCTCACCCACTCCAACCTCTCCCCTGCAGAACGTGCAGCCCTCCGCTCCCTCCGCTCCAATCCCAAGCTCACCATAAAACCCGCGGACAAGGGAGGCGCAGTTGTAGTATGGCGCACTGACCTCTACATTGCCGAGGCCAGACGCCAACTCTCCGACACCTCCTCCTACCGCCCCCTTGATCATGACCCCACCCCCGAGCACCAAACCATCATCTCCCAAACCATCCACAACCTCATCACCTCCGGTGACCTCCCATCCACGGCCTCCAACCTCATCGTTCCCCAACCTCGCACTGCCCTCTTCTATCTCCTTCCCAAAATCCACAAACCTGAATGCCCTGGTCGACCCATTGTCTCCGCCTGCTCCTGCCCCACCGAACTGATCTCCAACTATCCAGACTCCATTTTCTCTCCCTTGGTCCAGGAACTCCCTACCTACGTCCGTGACACCACCCACGCCCTCCACCTCCTCCAGAACTTCCAATTCCCCGGTCCCCAACATCTCATCTTTACCATGGACGTCCAGTCCCTCTACACCTGCATTCCCCATGCAGATGGCCTTATGGCCCTCTGCTTCTTCCTGTCCCGCAGGCCCGACCAGTCCCCCTCCACTGATACCCTCATCCGCTTAGCTGAA
>NC_063365.1:15138482-15230842 GCF_021869965.1 Rhincodon typus | reverse complement strand
TACCACCAATTTTGGTGTCACCACTATCTTACTAACCATGCTTCCTAAATTTGGATAAATGCGAGGTGTTGCATTTTGGAATGAAAACCAAGGGCAGGACTTATACAGTTAATGGTACAGCCCTGGATATTGTTGTTGAACAGAGACTCCTAGAGGTTCAGCCTCTTTGAAAGTTGTGTCACAAGTAGTCAAAGTGGTAAAGAAGGCACTTGGCATGCTTGCCTTCATTGTTCAGACCACTGAGTATCGGAGTTGGGATGTCATGTTGCGGTTGTACAGGACGTTGGTGAGGCCACTTTTGCAGTACTGTGTACAGTTCTGGTCACACTGCTATAGAAAGGATATTATTAAGTTAGAGAGGGTGCAGAAAAAATTTACAAGGATGTTACCAGGACTGGAGGTTTTAAGCTCTAGGGAGAGAATGGATAGGCTGGAACTTTTTTTCACTGGAGCATAGGAGTTTGTAAAATAATGAGAGATATAGACTTATTGAGGTTTATAAAATCATGAGGGGTATAGATAAGGTGAATAGCAAAGGTCTTTTCACTAGGGTAGGTGAGTTCAAAACCAGAAGGCATGTTTTTAAGGTGAGAGGAGAAAGATTTAAAATGGACCTAATGGGCAACCTTTTCACACAGAGGGTGGTTCATACATGGAAATAAACTGCCAGAGGGAGTGGTAGATGCAGGTGCAGTTACAGTTACAACATTTAAAAGACATGGACAGGTAAATGAATAGGAAGGTTTAGCAGGATATCGGCCAAACGCAGGAAAGTGCTTAGGTTAGTTTTGGAAACTTGGTCGGCATGGACAAGTTGGACCAAAGGGTCTGTATGACTCTATGACTCCAGTACTCCTGGAATATTGTCAGTGTCCATTGCCTTTGCAGTTTGCAGTGCCTCCAACTATTTCTTGGTATCATGTGGAGTTAACTGAATCGGCTGAAGACTGGCAACTGATGCTGGGTTCTCTGGAGAAGGCCAATATGAATCATCCACTCTGCACTTCTAGCTGAAGATTGTTATGGATGTTTCATTCTTTTCTTTTGCACTTATGTGCATGGTTCTCCCATCATTGAGGATGGGATATTTGTGGAGCCTCCTCCTCCAGTGAGTGGTTTTATTGCCCACATCCATTCACAACTGGATGTGGCTGGATTGGAGAATTCAGATCTGATACATTTGTTCTGGGATTGCTTAACTCCTGGCATGAAAGTAGTTCTGCTTCCTAACTTCTCCAGGTTGACATTTCATTTTGAGGTATGCTTGGAGCAGCTCCTGGCATGCCCTCCTGCACTCTTCATTGAACCAGGAATGATCCCCTGGCTTGATAATAGAGTCACAGAGTCACACAGCACGGAAACACACCCTTCGGTCCAACGAGTCCATGCTGAACATAATCTCAAACTAAAGTAGTCCCACCTGCCTGCTCCTGGTCCATATCCATCCAAACCTTTTCTATTCATATATCCATCCAAATGTCTTAAGACAACTAGCATCTATCTATATCTCTCATTATTTTACAAACTTCTATCAGATCACCTCTCAATTTCCTACATTCCAGTGAACAAAGTCTCAGCCTATCTGGCCTTTCCTTATAACTCAAACCTTCCACCCCAGCAACATCCTGGTAAATTTCTTCTGAACACTCTCCAGCTTGATAATATCCTTCCCATAAATGAGCGACCAGAACTGGACTCCAGAAGAGGCCTCACCAATGTCTAGTACAACTTCAACACAACGTCCCATCTCCTATACTCAAAGGATTGAGCAATGAAGGCAAGCATGCCAAATGCCTTTTTAACCATCCTGTCTATATGTGACGCAAACTTGAAAGAATTATGTACCTGCACCCCTAAGTCTCTCTGTTCTACAACACTACCCAAGACACTACCATTAATAGTACAAGCCCTACCCTTGTTTGTTGTACAAAAATACAATACCTTGCATTTATCCAGATTGAACTCTATCTGCCGTTTTTCAGCCCACTGACTCATTCGATCAAGATCCCTTTGTAATCTTAGATAACCTTCTTCACTGTCTACAATGCCATCAATTTTGGTGTCATCTGCAAACTTACTAATTATGCCTTCTATATTCTCATCCAAATCATTTATATAAATGACAAACAAAAGAAGACCCAGAACACTGCTGGTCACAGGCCTCCAGTCCGAAAAGCAACTGTCCACCATTGCTCTCTGTCTCCTGCCATTAAACCAATTATATATCCAATTGGCAAGCTCACTCTGAATCCCATGTGACCTAACTTTACTAATTAGTCTACCATGCAGAACCTCGTCAAAGGCTTTACCAAATCCAAACAAAGAACAGCTACTTCTCTGCCATCATCAACCTTTTTGGTAACTTCCTCAAAAAACTCAATCAAGTCTGTGAGACACAATTTTCCTCACACAATACCATGCTGACTATCCCTAATCAATTTTTGCCTCTTGTCCACAAATCCTATCTTTTATAATCACCTCCAACAATTTACCCACAACTGAAGTCAGACTCACAAGTCTATAGTTCCTTGGTTTTCCCTTACAACCTTTCTTAAACACAGGTACAGCATTAGCCACCCTCCAGTCATCATGCACCTCACCCATAGTTATAGATGATGCAAATATTTCTGCAAGGGTTCTCAATTTCCTCCCTTACTTCCCACAATATTCTGAGATACATTAGATCAGGTCCCAGAAATTTATCCACCTTTATATTCTCCAAGACCTCCCAAACTTCCTCTTCTGTAATGTGAACTGTTGTTAAAGTGGAGGATATGCTGGTTCAAGAGATTGCAGATTGCAATGGAGTAAAATTCTGCTGCTGCTGATGGCCTACAGCACTTCATAGATGCAAAATCTTTAGTTGTTCGATCTGTTAGAAGTCTGACCTATTGAGCACTGTGGTGATACCACATGACACTATGTAAGATATTTGCAATCTGAAGGCAAGACTTCATATCCACAAGGACTGTAGTGGTCACACTTATCAATGCTGTCATGGACAGATGCATCTGTAGCAGGTAGACTGCTGACAATGAGGTAAAGTAAGTTTTTGTTCTCTTGTTGGTTCCCTCATAACCTGCTGTATCCAGTCTAGCAGCAATGTCTTTAGGATTCAACCAGCTGATCAGTAGTGCTGTTACTGAGCCACACTTGGTGGTGGACACTGAACTCCCCAGCCAAAGTACATTCTCCACCTTGACCACACTCAGTGCTTCCTCGAAGTGTTGTTCAATATTGAGGAAACAGAGTCATCAGCTGCAGAAGGATGTTGTGTGGTAACCAGCAGGAGATCTTCTCCATGTCTGACCTGATGTGGAGGTCTCCCAGGGCAACTTCCTCCCAATGTATACCACTGTGCCACTACCTCTGCTGACCTGCTTTGCTGGTGGCACAGAGCATCTCCAGAGATGGTGATGATGGTGTCTGTGACATTGCAAGGTATGGTGCCATGAGTACGTCCATGCTAGGCTATTGCTTGACTAATCTGTGAGACAGCTGTCCCAATTTTGGCACTAGTCCCAGATATTAGTAAGGAAGAATTTGCAGGGTAGGGCTGTTTTTGCCATTGACGTTTCTATGCCAAGGTCATTGCTAGGTGGTCCATCAGGTTTCATTCCTTTTTGAGACCTTCTATTTATTGACACAACTGAATAACTCAGAGGGCAGTTGAGAGTCAACCACGCTGCTGTGGGTCTAAAGTCACATGTAGGCCAAATCAGGTAAGGCCAGCAGATTTCCTTCCCTGAGGAGTATTTGTGAACCAGAAAGGTTTTTCCAACAATTAGCAGTAGTTTCATAGTCACTATCAGCTCTTAATTTTTATTGAATTCAAATTCAATGACAGAATTTGAAGCCAGGTCCTCGGAACATTAGCTGAGTTACTAGATTAATAATCTTGCAATAATACCAGTGGGCCATCACCTTCCCTCATTAACCTGGTTGATTCCCAATGCTCAATATGCTAAGAATCATATGAACCTTGTAGTGAACTTAGAAAAACCAACTACAGTACTAATCTCTACCCTTCATTTTTCTTAATAGTATTAGCATTTTTATTAAAAGAAAATTAATCACGCAGACCAGACACATACAAATTTCATTAAGAAAATGACTAGGTTCACGATAAAACTAAACAATTTTTGCTAAATGTTTATGTTACCCTCTGATGGTAAAATCCTTAGCTGGTCTTTGGGCCATTCAATTGTTAGATTCAAGAGAGTGATCCCAGAGTCTGAGAGACTTCACCTGGCCACTCCTATCCTTGCACTTGGCCCAGTGAAGAGTCTCTTTCCAATGTACCTCCAGGTTTTCACTCTCCACTCATCATACTGGAACATTAGCTCAGTGCAGTGATCTCATCTTCAATGCCTTCTGTACAGTGGAACACAAATAATCTCGGCTGCCTATCATTTTTTTAAAAGTAAAATTGTCATGGTATATCACTCACTCACCTGAATAAAGCAAGGGTCAGTGACCACAAGACTAATGGTTTCCGAAGTTCAAACTTCTTCCGCTCTCTCATGTAATACTGCCCAGCAAAGATCAACGCAGCATAAACTGCAGAAAACAGAAACGACTTGCTCCTAATGCAAAACAGGAGAAAAGTAACTAAAGTTAGATTGTTGAATTTTAAATAAAGAAAACCATGTATGCCACTGAGTGATGCCCTACAGATTTCAAATTCTAGCAAAATTGGAATTAAAAACATTTGATTTGAGAAATTATTTAATTTTTTTTTAAGTGCAATGACTACTCCATGTAGCCATATAGACTTTGAAGGTGAATGATATGAGCCATCTCTAGCACAGCCTCACTTGCCTTGTTTGAGGGGGCTTTGATAGAACAAATAGGAACACTGTTTTCACTTGAAAGAGGATCAGTAGTCAAAGGACAAAGATGTAAAATCATTGGCAAAATAAGATGAGAGATATCAGGAGACGTTATTTTCTGCACCAAGTTGTTAATGATACTTGATGCAGTGCTTGAACAAATCGTGAAAGCAGATGCAATAGTAAGTTTCAAAAGATAATTTGATGTAACTTGAAAGGGATTTTTTAATTATTCTATGAGAAGTGGACATCATTGACAAGGCCAGCTTTTGCTGCCTATCCCAACTACTTGAACTAAGTGGCTTGCTCAGCCATTTCAGAGGATAATTAAAAATCAACCACATTACTATAGATATGGAGTCCCATGTAGGCCAGATCAGGTACATATAGCAGATTTCCTTCTTTTTTTTAAATGGGGAAAGAATCTTAGAGTTGTTATGATTGGATAGTTATTTCAGAGAGCTGGCAGAGATACAGCAGACACAATGTGTTATAGGATTCAAGGAGAATTTCTTTCCTCTCAGAGACATTGGTGTGTGGAATTTTCTTCCCCAGTGGTAGAGGCAAAGGCATCAAATATATTTAATGTTATGTGAGATTCTTAATTGGCAAGGGAGTCAAATGGCAAGAGGGTAGATAGGAAAGTGGACTTGAGGTCACAATCAGGTCAGCCACGAGCTTATCAAATGGCAGAGCCAGCTCAAGGGGCTGAATGGTCTATTGAATCCTCATATGTATGTTCTGTACATGTGATCCTACAAAAGGTTCAAGATAACCCAGCAGCTGACAGAAAAGCAGTTCTTCAGATATGCTAAGCTATTCAGACAAAAGTGAGAAATTATAGGGTAAGAGGGTGTTGCTCCACACCGGTGAGATGTGGATTTTTCCATGTAATTAAATTCCTAATCCCAGTCAAAAAAATTTAAGGAGATAGAGAGCAGACTTTGGATAATTTAAAGGACTGTAGGGAAATCCAATAACTTAACTATTCTCAAACTTATCATATGTCACCTCACGCATCAACAACTTCCATATGTTCTGAGGCAATCTCTGGGACCAACTGCCAAATCAAATTTAATACCATGGCCATAACTAGGTAGTACAACAGGTGATCTAAAAACTTAATGCTTATTGCTTTTAAGGAAACAACATCATAAAGCAGATCTAAAAGTTTCTCAAAGTACGAAAATAGTTTCAATCGCCCACAACTTTTATTGGAAACTGCTGTTTTTTTTAAGTCTTGTACTCTGTCCTCCACAAAGGCAAGTGAAGCAGAAAAATAGGTTAAAAACTCCAGGTTTTTGAAGTAACATTGTTTATCTTTCAGTTTTACTTAAATGGACTATTGTTCAATGTCGAATGGAGCTTGTTCAGCTTTTTACGTTGAACAGTATAATTAGTCATGCTGACATGTAGAAACTCATCGTTTAGGATCTAAAGAACAGAACAGATTGATCCCTACCCTCAAAGTCTTATCAGTTTATGGTTAAAATAACATCTAATCTTGCAATATCCACAGAGATTTCAATGACCACACCCTGTTATTTTTACCTCATTTTATTTGTTCACTTCCGTGGGGCAACAGCTGACAACTCATTATACTGAAAAAAGAACTATATTAGTAAAACGTGCGTCAACAGGCAAAGAAAACAGATGTAAGATACCATCACAAGGACCAGGCTCAGCAACTGTCACCGGGCTTGATATACTCTTGTACATTTAGTCCGTGCTTGCTTGCACCAAATTTTCCGCTGGTGCGTATTGAGCAGATTTTGCTGACAGTTTATCTCTGATTTTCATCAGCAATTTACTGAGAAATGTATTTAGGTACAAATCTGTACTCTGCCTTTACTGAGAAATATTTCTTCATTCAAAGCATTATGATTGCTTTTAGAATCTAGTATTCCTTTAACTTTTGCTGGAAAAGTGCTTTTTCTACAACTCAGACATAAGAAAAAGCCCCAAGGCTCTTCACAGGTTTATAAGGAGAACTGGCAATGAGCTGGAGGGGAGATATGAACTGGAGATAAGAAATTAATAGAGGTGACCAAGAGCTTAATCAAAGTGACAGGGACCAAGAGGTTTTAAAGGATGGAAAGAGAAATGGAAAGGAGGAGAGATTTAGATAAGAATTTCCAAAAATAATTATTAAGTAGCTGACTGTTTACTGCCAAGGAATGGATAAGTAATAGGGTAGGATGATTAAATAAAAAGGGAGTCAAAAAAAAATCCATTAAATAACATCTCACAAAACTTTAGGATGTCCTAAAGTGCTTTACTACCCATGAAGCATACTGACTGTTGTCATGTAGGAACTGCAGAAACAAATATATGCACAGCAAGCTCCCACAAACAGCAGTGAGATTTGTAACCAGATAATGTGCATCATTTGTGCTAGTTGAAGAATAAATATTGAACTGAACAGTGAGAGAACTCCCTTCTCTTTGAAATAAAAGATGAAATTATTTCTGTCCACCTCAAGTAATCCCAATGTCTTTCCATTTCAGTCTTTCATGCATTCTTGCTGTCCTGATCCTTCCTGACCCATTGTAAGTTTTTGTTGCCTGAACAACAGAAATTAGTTCCAGCTAATTGAAGTTAATAAATATGTAAAATGGTTCCAGCACAGCAAGGAGACCTAGTATACGTCAGGAACCATTGCCTTCAGCTGCTAACGGCGAGCAGCACCCTCTACTGCACAAATCAACAATTTAATTATTCATATGGGTAGACCTTAAGGTTCTGTTCAGGTCAGTGTGACTGAACATCCTTTTACTTGAGAGTGGTTGTGGTTCTTCTTTTCTCCTGTTATTTTCTTCCAGGCAAGGTTGAATCAGTCTTTTGAGGTCAAGGCCAATCTCCAAATTATTCTTTAACCATTGGCATTCTAATCTCATAGAAACAAAAACAAAGGTGTCATATACTTGAAATATGATAATCCTGTAAAAGGATCCTCATAAGACAGGTTCACAGTCCAGTAACTTATAAAAAATGATTAAATAAATTACATTTCAGCACTCCTCACATAAATATTTCTACAGGCTTAAAATGTTTTTTTATTCTTTGATTTCTTATAGGTCTCAGTTTATTCTTCTGAGGGTAGATAGAAAAGTGATAAATTGCATATATTTGGGCTTAAGACTCAAATCAATGATGACCAATCTTCCTACCTTGCTATTAAATTCCACTTGGCATTAATAGTGTTTACATATAATATAAAAGAACAAGGACCAGGATCACACCATTCAACAAGATCATGGTTGATCTGACTGTAACTTCAAATCTACATTCTCACATATACTAATAACTCCGTTGCAGGCGTGGCCAAAACTAGGGCTATAAATACAAGACAGCCACTTAGAATTGTTTAATAAGAATCAACTTACTACTGTCTTAAAAATATTCGAGGGCTCTGCTTCCACCACCTTTTCAGCAAGAGAATTTCAAAGACTCATGACTCTCAAATAAAATTTACTTCATCTCAACTTTAAATGGGTGACCCATAATTTTTAAACAGTAACCCGTAGTTCTAGATTCTCCTGCAAGAGGAAGAATCCTCTCTGCATTTACCTGGTGAAAATCCCCCCATGACCTTATATGTTCTAATCAAGTTGCCTTTTACTCCTCTAAACTCCAGAGAATACAAGCCCAACCTGTCCAACCTTTCTTCAAAAGGGAGCCAACTCATTCCAGGTAATAGTCGGGTAAGCTTTCTCTGAATTGTTTGCAACACATTTAAATGCTTCTCTAAATAAGGTGACCAATACTGTGCAAAATGTTCCAGATGTGGCCTCACCTATGCCGAGTAAAACTGAAGTGTATTCAATTCCACTTGTGATAAATTATATTTTAGCTTTCCTAATTACTTGCTGTAGTATAACTTACAATAGTAATAATTATAGAGAATACATTTACTGCTATTTACATTCCATAGCAACTTTCAGATTGCTCATTTTCTGGTAGGTTCAGTATCTGTAAACATCAGCTTTTTTTTTGAAGTACGTCTCATTTACCTGGTGTAGGATACACATCATGCTGAGATTGCAAACTGAAGCTCAAAAGTTATTGTTTAGCAGATTGATTGCATTTTAAGTATACTGACACAGTAGTCACCTGCCATGATCAGAGTTTTTTTTTGTGTAGTATTGCAAAGCATCAGCTTGGAACAGAAACTGGCTATTCAGCCTTTGTAGTCTATGTTCCACATGAGTCACCTTCCTTCCTTTTTATCTAATTCCCATGACACACACCTTGTAAACTTCACTCCCTCACGTTTATCCAGCCTCCCTTTAAATACATTTAGCTACGTGATAGCGAGTTCCACACTCACCACCATCTTGGTAAAGAATTTCACTTGAATTCCCAATTGGATTTATCAGTGACTGATTTATACTTAAAGCCCTAGTTTTGGCCTCACCTACAATGGACAATATCTTCTCCATATTTGACTTAAGAAGTTTTTTATATTATTATAAACTTGCCTATTGACACACACCAGCTAGACCCTGAAGAGACAGAATCCCTTTTAATAAAGTTGACTTACAGTTCCCACAAAGTGTACAGTCAGTGTGTGGGCAAGCTTGCAGTTCTAGTTAAACCCTGAACTTACTCCACTTTGTCAACTCTGGCAACTGAGAATGAATTGCAGTTACCTCTCATCGAGTTGAGACACTTAATGTCTTCCCTTATGCATCACCATTACACCTTCATGGCCTCTGACAATATCATCCTTGGCCTGCTGAGGCTGCATTTTGGCAGAGCAGACTGCAGTGAGAATGTACTTAACTGTATTTACATTGCTGAGGTTCAGGTCAGAGAATTGCTTCCTTAACGCTGAGTGAAATAGACCTCCTGCTGACAGACTTCGTTTCTCTCCCTCTTCCATCTAGAATCCTTGAAGTAAGCCAAATGTTCTTCAGCATCTGGACACTGGTCCATGACAGAAATGGTCTCCTGTTCAGCTATTTTTCCCCTTACGTTTATCTCTGTCTCTCATTCTGTTGTGAAAAGGATTTAGGACTCTGAAGCAACATTCTGATGATTTGCAGAGCTTTCTTCAGTGGAAATAAACAAAATAGGGGTGGAACTAAAAAGAGAGATGAGAAACACTTGGGGAGTTAAGGACAGGCCTAAGTCCTAGTCATGTGAATCTTAGGAAAACACATGCAGAAAAGCACATGGAGTAGATTGACTAGCGTCAGGCAGAATTAATAGAACAGTCTTTCAATAATATCACAGTAAGGTTAGAGCCTGGTTTATCTCTGCATAGCATGTATTTAGTCTTAATAATAAAGAAGCACAAGCTTGAAGACAGTCTTTATCTTATCTTCTCCAGTCCAGTGTCTTGAACCCAAATTCTTGAATGCAGGCATCCAAGACCACACAACAAAACAGCTTCCAAATCTGTTGCCAATGCCAGTCCCTTAGGGAATTACAAGGACAGGCACAGGCATTAATGTTCTGATTTTCTCTTCCTCTTTGTGGAATTGATCAAAATGTTAAGGCAGGAACAGGGAAGTTCTTCCCAGGGTCCTGGCCAACATTTATCCTTTAACCAACATTATTTGGCCATTTATCTTAATTTTTTTTAACAGGGGGTTTATCCTGTACAAATCAGTCACTGTGTTTCCCAATAAGTGACCATGTGAAAGATGCCAGATAAATACAATTTATTTCTTCAGAAGCAAGATTGTGGATGCTGAAAATATGAAATAATAACAGAAAATGCAACAATTATTCAGCACGTATGGCAACAACTTATTTCTTTACTCTCTAGAAAGAGCTTGACAGTCTCACTAAATAAGAAATCACACTAATTGAAGTCTACTGGCTTTGTACCTATGGTTCATCATGGACCAAGACCCTAATTTTAGCCAAGGGAGACTGGTAGCTATTAAGAGGTGTGCCATTTCTCTGCAGAAAGAGACATATTGGAACTACCATATTTGTAGTTGGCAGCAGGGACCAACAACAGCAGAGGTTTGCATGCCAAGTGCTAATTTACCTTTCTGGACTGGAAATTGGTACTAAATATTACTGAAACTAAAGAAAAAATAAACTTAATAAGAATGAAACTTAGAAAGACAACGGAGAAATCAATCCTCACTGGACTGCCATCTTACTAGTACAAAGGAATTTCACTGTTTAATTTGTTTTTATTATTCAGTATAGAAATTGAACTGCAAAGGTAGACCACCAGAAAGGGTGAAATGCATCAAATATAATGGGAATAAATAATATAGTACATATATTAAAGCCTGAAAACTGTAGAAGGAAAGAAAGCCTTCCAGAGATAAACAAAGTGAGATTTTAGGATGTTACAACATGGACTAAAATTAGACAGTGTTCTTAACTTGCTTACATTTCCTAGGGCAGGCAATTAAATACAGGTAAAATCTTGAACAAACTAATACTGAAACAGCAGTAAGAATGTGGAAGATGTTAGCAGAAAAGAAATGGTTGAGGAAAATAGTCTCAATGGATTTAGGGAGAATCTAAATAAGTACATGCAGGGTGAAAGGAATAAAAGCACATATTAATTAGGTTAGATGAAGAAGGGTGCGAAGTATAAAAGTCAGCATAGATCAACTGCGATGAACAGTCTGTTCCTGTTCTGTAAACATGATGGAGGTTTCTAACATCCCCAAGATTGGTGGCTGTGGGATTTGGGAGGTGTAAACAAATGTGAAAACAATGCTAACCACTTAAATCTTTAATCATGGTGGGTTGCGGGGTTCTAAGTAATCTGGTCTGGAGACAGCAGCCAGTGGTTTAAATACAGAACTGAGGCCAGTTGCTTAAATTTTCAAGAGTATTGCCTGGATTTTCCAGGGCTTAGATAAACTAGACAGATAAAGGGAGGTTGGAACTGCCAGATTCAGCAGGTGCATGCTTTATCCAGTGCTGCTTATTAACCATGGCAAGCAGCACTGCTTCTTTCCAGACCTATCATGCCAAGCAGATCAATCTGTTCTATTGCCTTCCCAGGACCAACACGATTCTACACTAGTCTGAATTTCACCACAGTGAAAACAGGAGGGAATTACAAGAATTCTAGGTTGAACATATTATGCGCTGCTGAAAAATGAAGGTAGCAAGCTGAGAAAGGCACAGAGCTAAATTAGATATGAAGCAGTTCATATATTGACACGTACAGTAATGGTAGCCTTCCTTCACATGTACATAGCATTGTACAAATCAGCAAAATGTAGTGATGCTTGACTTCTAAGAAATAGGAATGAGTCAGTCTCTGAAGACTCTGTATTCAGTGAAATTAACTGAGTATAATAATACACAAGGGAATGGTCTAGATAACAAGATTTTCTCATATAAAAAGCTTGCTGAACAAGTAGACTAAAATCAGCTCATCAATAAAATACCAAACTTTGCTCACAAGATGGAGTACAGTATGCTTCACCTTTTTAATGATCTTGCCATTTCCCTATATTCTAAAAACCTAGTGCCCTACTCAAATGCATTAGTTTGTTCAGCACATTTTCCCAATATCAAAAGTGGCAGTTCAAAAGATTATGCAATTTTAATTGGAAACTGCAGTCAGCACAACCCAAATTTCTGCAGTCTTTTAGTTTGTAAGTACATGACATTAATGGCAGGACAAAACTGGTTTTTAATAAAGCTCAATTAATAACCCCTATCACCATGCTAAATAGGACAGACTTCGATCAGATCTAGCAACTCAAGACTGGGCATCCATGAGGTGCTGTGGGCCATCAACAGCAGCAGAATTGTACTCCAGCACAATCTGTAACCTCATGGCCTGGCATATCCCCGACTCAACCATTATGATCAAGCCAGGGGATCAACCCTGGTTCAATGGAGAGTGCAGGAGGGCATGCCAGGAGCAGCACCAGGCATACCTGAAAATGAGGTGTCAACCTGGTGAAACCACCAAAAAGGAGTACTTGCATGCCAAACAACATAAGCAGCAAGTAAGAGACAGAGCTAGGTGATCCCACAACCAACAGATCAGATCTAAGCTCTGCAATTCTGCCACATCCAGTTGTGAATGGTGGTTGTCAATTAAACAACTGGGGGAGGAGGCTCCATAAATATCCCCATCCTCAATGACGCATGAGCCCAGCACATCAGTACGAAAGATAAGGCTGAAACTTTTGCAGCAACCTTCAGCCAGAAGTGCTGAGTGGATGATCCATCTCAGCCTCCTCCAGTGGTTCCCAGCATTACAGGTACCAGTCTTCTTTGATTAACTCCACGTGATATCAAGAAATGGTTGGAGACACTGGATACTGCAAAGGCTACGGGTCCTGACAACATTCCAGCAATAGTACTGAAGACTTGTGCTCCGGAACTTGCCATCACACCCCCGCACCCCATCACCCGCCAATCCACCACCTCCGCCAGGCTGTTTCAGTACACTTACAACACTGGCATCTACCCGACAATGTGGTAATGTTGTCCACCCAAGTCCAACCAGCACCTCCACGTCCTTTTAGTGGGCAGAGAGACAAACCAAAACAGACTGTGATCTCTTGTGACCTCAAAGATAGTGAACAGCTGACAACACCCTGGTTTCTATGCTGCATAACTCTATGATTCTATAAAGCCATCCACTGCAGGTTACATCCCAAACTGCCGATTAGGAGGGCACATAAAGGCAAAGGTTACAAAGCTAATTTCAACTCTCCTGGTGTGTACAAGAGGGCTAACGTGTACTAGTTACACGTGTAACATGTAACTCTAACATATTTAGGATTGTTTTACATTGGGATCTATTTAACTTAGACATTTACCCAAAAAAATACGAACTTATTTCTGTTATAGGAATTTTTTCATGTTGCATCCAAATGATTCTCTGATAGTTACAACACACCTACATTCTGGAATTGCGCCAGAAAAGATGTCAGGAGAACAGGCAGCTGATGTCTTGCCAAAATATACTTGAGCTTGTCAAACACCACAGTCTTGCATTATTAATTTATACATGGAGATGAATGCTAACTAATCCAACCTAAGGTGAAGAATTTGCCATCTCGAGCTACTTCAGATAAAAAGGTTTTTATTTAAAAATCAGTTTCCTATCCTTCTGGTAGTTTGATTACTGCTATTCTGATTTCCTGCATCAGTCAGAACCTTGAGAGAATTATGAAGAACAGTATCAATACACTATGTTTCCTCCGATAATATAGTAAATCGACTTCAAAAGTATTTCATTGGCTGTGAGGCTTTAACGGTATGTAAAGTCCTATATAAATGCAAATTAATATCGAACAACCAGTCCAGAAATCATAAAAGCTGCAGTCCCTTTGATCACATTCTTTCATGTTACCAACCCTATCATCTTTCCATCACAGCATGTGTATTTAAAATGTGTCTATTACATGGTCATCTCAAAGATCACCATCAATGCACCTACAATCTCTTCAGCTATCTCCTATAGAACTCTGGGGTGTAATCCATCTGGTCTGGGTGATTTATTCACCTTTCACCTTCCCCAGCACCTCTCCTTTGTGATGGCCACTACACTCATTTCTGCCCCTTGGCTCTCTTGAAGTTCTGGTATGCTGCTGGTGTCTTCCACTATTAAAAAATGATGCAAAGTACCTATTCATTTCCTCTACCATTTCTTTGTTCACCACTACTATTTCTCCAGTCTCATTTTTCAGCAGTCCAAGGTGCATTCTTGCCTCTCTCTTATGGCTTAGATATCTAAAAAAAAACTCTTGCAATCTTCTTTTACATTACTAGCTTGCTTACCTTCATATTTCACCTGCTTCCCCTTATTGTTTTCTTAGTTGTCCTCTGCTAGTTTTTAAAGGTTTCTAATCCTCTGGCTTCCCACTGATCTTCACCACATTGTATGCTTTTTCTTTTGCTTTTATACGGTTCCTGTTTTCCCTTATCAGCCATCGTTGCCTCATCTTCCCCTTGGTATGTTTTTCCTTGGGGTGTATTTCTGCCATACCTCCTGAATTACCTCCAGAAACTCCTGCCCTTGCTGCACCACTGTCTTCCCTGCTAGGCTCCCCTTCCAATCAAATCTGGCCAGCTCCTCTCTCATGATTTTGTAGTTACCTTTACTCAATTGCAACACTGTTACATCTGAGTACAGCTTATCACTCTCAAACTGCAGGATGATTTCTACTATATTATGGTCACTGCCCCAGAGATTCCTTCACCATAAGCTCCTTAATCAAGTCTGCCTGATTACACATCATCAAATCCGGAACTGCCTGTTCCCTAGTGGACTCTACCATAAGCTGCTTCAAAAAAAATCCTGTAGACATTCTATGAATTCCTTTTCTTGAGATCTGATTTTCCCAGTCAACCTGTACATTGAAGTCCCCCATGATTACTGTAATAGTGCCTTTTCAATCTCCTGCTTTATTTTCTTCCAACATCCTGACTACTGCTAGGAGGCCTGTACATAACACCCATCAGGGTGCTTTTCTCTTTGTGATTTCTCAAAGCTATCCACACATTCTACGCCTTCCAACTCTATATCACTTAACTCTGCCCCCTCTGATCAACTGCTTTTCCATCTTCCATGTACAATCTTTCCTTCAAATCATACAACATCCTGATTTGGTACTATAATCACTATTCATTCATGAGGTCAAAATCCTGAATTTCCCTTCTTAACAGCACTGTAGGTGTACGTACACTAGAGAAACTGCAGTGGGTAAAAAACACGTTCATCACTACATTAGATGGCAGTTAGGTACAAGAAACAACTTCTGACCATTGCAGTAATGCTCACAACCCATGAGAAAATATAAATTACAGCTAATGGTGACATACAAGGTGTAAATTATTGCTAACATTCAAAAGTATTCTTGATTAATGATTCTGTCACAAAATGCAGCTGTGTATTTTGACACTGCAGCACTTTACTCCTTGAATTCATCTTACTGAACAAATTGTTCTCTCCTCATTAGAAACATCCATGTGTCTAAATTAGGATGGATTTTCCTATCCAGAATTATAGAGCAATTTTAAGACGTGGTTTTTGAGTCTCATCATTTTACCAGCTGAGTATCCAGGTGAGGCTGTTTCTCCTGGGAGAAACAGGACATATTTGCCCTTCTCACCTTGTAAGCATATATTCTGCCCAGTTTCAAAAACAGCTGGAAAAAGCCTTTCTTATTTAGTGAAAAGCATTTCTGCTGGTGTTGGATAACATTATTCTTTACAGAAAATTAAGTTTTATGTTTATATTGTTATTATACAATGGGAAGAAAGAAGTCCTGCAGCTGTTCCTAATTATAAAAGTATTTTTATCAATGAGATAGTCTGCAGTTATACAAAAGTATGTAATTCTAAGAAGATAAACAGTAAATCCCATTTAAAATGAAAACCAATCACCACATTGAGACCACATGTTCTGCACTGATTACTTGTAACTCCACCCTTGAAAAGTGGTAATGCTTTCTAAGTCAAGAAGTGTACAGTCAGATCTCACATAGGCTGAAGTAAAAGTACTACAAAATACCTATAAATGTTGTAATAAAGCATCTTTGATAATCTCAAGATGTCCCCAAGCACTTTATAGTAAATGAGGTACTTTTCAAAGGAATGCACCTTGCAATGAAGGAAATTCAGCAGCCAATTTGCACATAGCAATGTCCAAAAACAATAATGTAATAATGATCAATGATGCTAATTGAGGGATAAATATTGGCCAAGACAGTTTACCATCTTCAGAATAGTGCCGTGGGATCTTTTATATCCAGCTGAGTTTAACATCTCATTCAAAGGACAATGTCTCCAACAGTGCAGCACTCCTTTTGCTCTGTAAGCCTAAATTTTGGTGTTTAGAAGTGAACCTGAACCCATGACTTTAGGAATAAAAGGATAGAGTGCCAGCACTCAGCACCAACTGATGTTATCACATCTTGATGTGATTAATTGCCATGCTCCCAATAATTTGTGACATACTAGAAAGACATAAAGAATAGACTTGCATACACAGTCTCCAGAAAACATACCATTCAATTCTTACAGCTTGATTTGAGAACAACACAGCTTGTAATAAGCTGGCACATATAACATAATAAGATACTCAAAGCTTCTTCACAGGTGCATTATCAAAGAGAGAAAACATTGGCTAGTCCATTGTTACTAATGACTAAGATAGACAAACACACATTCCAGAAGTACACAGCTCATTTGAAAAGAGAATTCAACAACTTAGGACTTCTTGCACTGCACTAAAAACAGACCGCATTATGTTAAGTATAAATCTTCCAAACTCCTAGCATAGCTTTCTTCCCACTGAGAACTTGACAAGTGAAAATGAGAACAGGAATGGGTTCAATGTAGTGATTTATATCACATCACATCACATTAGAGAAATCAGCAAGGGATGCTGTAACATTTTCTACATGTTAAAATAAATGTTGAAACAAACTTCAGAGAAACTCAAACATGTAGAAATCAAGCATAAGATATATGAGCAGAGACCATTAGGCACCTCAGGGCAGCTTCACAAATAAAGAGCCAAACTTGTATTTCATTTTATCCAACTAAGTATTGCTGCAAAAAGCATCAACGTGTCTTTTTATCTTGCAGTCATCAGGATAATTTGCAAATATATCAATTTAAGGAGAAAACTAACACTTACAATGCATGAGAGTAGAGTGCTAATTGGTAGATGATTCACAGTTAACTACAAGGTTCTAAATTTTAAACCATTAATCAAGTCCACCTGTCAGCCAATGGGCACATTTTTGTTCCATTTGGTATAAATGTTGGTTTTCCCTTTTAAAATGGCACCCTTGCAAATTGTCCTGATGACTGCAAGGCCATAAATTTAAACAACATGTCTATTTTTCAGCAGTACTCAAGTTGTGAATTGCCAAATGATCTCTATACAATTAAGTTAACTCCTGGGCATTTAATTTAGTCTGTTCAATGTCCAATGTCAAGTTATATACACGGAAGTGTATTAAATCAGTAGATATAATAATATCATTCCTAATTCACTTCAGTATTTTAAAAATAGGTTTTCTAGATTAAAATAGGTTTTCCAGAAGATACGTTATGAAGTTCTACCTTTGTATAAAAACCTATAAACAAACTTAATATCTAGGTCTGCTACTCAGATGAACCTGCTAAAATCATCTCACACATTAAAGAGGACAGGATGCTAATAAATAAAGATCTCATTAGCGGTACGTGTCGAGATAAATTAGTTCTAACAGCTGATAGCCCCAGTCTTTTTCTCAAAGACCTGGTAATCAATGTAGGTTGGATGGATGACTGTAATTATAAATAGATTGGTTACCTTGTCATACTTGAGGCAGTGCCTATTGAAATTTTTATGTCAATACCCAGAAAATGATGTTTTTTTTGGGGAAACATAATGTGATTGCTGCAAACAATCTGTACATTTGGCCAACCAGACAAAGCATATCTCAGAATGTAGACATATTGGCTTTGATTATATATTTACTCAATGCAAGTTTACATTATATATACACAATAAAACGTTAGAAACCCAAAACCGCAAATACTTTCAGCACAGACCTCTGTCAGCAAGGTATATCCTAATAACGTAACAACTTAACATTTAAATCCAAAACAACACAAACACCTGGGGTATGCATACAAAACATATTTTCAGAAGTACGTGGCCTGCATCTGAGGTTTCTATGGCCAGTGGTTAATGTAAACTAGATCATTCTGTGCATTTTTTCACTCAGAAAGATCAGTGGAAAAGGCAAGGCCAAGGTATTGCAACAAACCTCAGCCAGAAGTGCTGAGTGGATGATAAATGTCGGCCTCCTCTGAAGGTCCCCAGCATCACAGTCATCAGACAACTCAATTCACTCCACTTCACTCAAGAAATGGCTGAAGGCACTGGATACTGCAAAGGCTATGGGTCCTGACAACATTCCAGCAGGAGTACTGAAGACCTGCTCTACAGAACTTGCTGTGACAATAGCCAAGCCCTTCCAGTACAGTTTCCACACTGGCACCTAACCAGCAATGTAGAAAATTGCCCAGGAAGGTCTTGTACACAACATGCATGACAAATCCAACCCGGCTACCTACTGTCCCATTAATCTACCTACTGTCCCATTAATCTACTCTCAATCATCAGTAATGTAATGGAAAGTACCCTGGCATGGCGTGGCATCCTCTTGCCTCAGCACAGCAGTCTTCCAGCGGTATGTGGCAGTCTCTTGGCCTGGGAGACCTCAGCGTTGACTTCTGGTCGAGGTGATTCCAGAGCAACCTCCCAGCCTTATGAACCTCGAGGAAAGCCCAGCATGGTATGGAACCAAGGCGCAATGCAGACTGGAGGGTAGGTGCCAACGTGGTCTGGGTTGGAAAACTGTTGTTCTGAACTTTTATTTCTGTAATGCTGGACTTTCTATTTCTCTATTTTTCTGAATAAATGCTGACTCAGCCAGCAAATCTCACATCTTCTGAATGAATAAAAATAACATTCTTAGCTCACTGAGCCTGTACCGCTACTTCTCATTCTTATTAGGAAGTTTATAGTTCTCTTCTGCTGCACTACACTTAATGCTCACATATCAACCCTGCACCTCCAGCATCTGCCATTTCAGAGTGATTTGTCCAGTCTAAGGTATAACTTGCTCCCATGCAACAGTGATCACCATCACTTTGGGCAGGATTCTGGTTACAAAGTGAGGCCAGAAACTGAGGTTGATGAGCAAATAATTTCTTGTATTATTTTAATCAACCTGTTCTGAGATGTTATTGCACATCTGTGGAAGAGGGAGGACTTGAACCCAGGCCTCTTGGCTCAGAGATAGGGACACTACCACTGCACCACAAGAGCCCAAAAGCAAGTAACTTCTTGACTTGGTGACAGGATGGGCTGGCAAGACCCAACAACTTGCCCAATTCTCAGCAATAACCAATTAAGCCTCTTAACAAGTTTGCTGTCAGCACATCAGCAATCTGCAACTTTTGTGTCAAGAGAAGAGAGAGGAGAGGAGAATCTCATCACCAAGAGTAGCAATTACCTGGACCTATCAGAGAATTTGTGCCATAGAAATCTACACCTACCAAATATCCAAGATGTGCCCTCAATAATACCGCAGGTCTCATAGTATTGGCCAGTATGACCTGCCAGCACCCATAACAGTTACCTTGAACATTCGCATCCTAGCACCTTCCAGGAATCACAGACTTTAGGAGCAACTCTCAAGCTGCAATACACCATTACCTCTTGCAGACCACTAAGTTGTTAGTTGTGAAAACTGGACAGTACGTACAATTTCAAACAAATGAGACCTCACAAGCATAATGGGAAGGTTCTTGCAGGTACAGGCATCACATATTGCATGGAGCTCTCAAAGTTACTGAACGAGAAGACAGCGAAATTCCTCAACAGAAAGGGCTTCTAACTCTGTATACGTTCAGCATGTTTTTGACCACCAGTATTTTAAGCATGTGTATGCTTACTATCGTGGTGGTTACCATAACATATGCACAATCCAGCAATTGAGAATGCTGCTCTTCTGCAAAATTCAGAAAAGATTTCTTGGGTAAAAGAAATATCATTGAATAAATTACTACTCACACCTTTACATAATCTGGAGATGAAGGTGCCAAGTTGTGAGAACAGTAAACAAAGACTATTATTGAGCTGGCACATCTGATCCATGTATGTTGCTCTCAGTCTTTACTCATCGAAAACCACTGTATGTCCTGACACCTTTCTGCTCAGACTTTGAAAACTCATCCAATAAAAAGGTATCTTTGAATTGCTCCATTCTTGCTATTAGAACCACATGAGGTGGGATCATGGCTCCCTTTAAACCCCCTCTAGGTCAAACACAAACATCCTTTTTCACTTTGTTACATTTTAGCATGCAAACATCATTTTTCAATTAAACTTGAGAGCCAATTCCAATGTTTCTGGAGTGAAAAAGACTCCAGCTTTATTACCAGGATAAAAATTCAAAACATAACAGAAAACACATATTTGACGTTGTTGCAAAGATTTGCAGCTCAGGTTGTGGGTGAAGTTATTGACTTGCTCGCCAAGCTGGCTGGTTGTAGTTCAGATATTTCATCACCATACTAGGTAACATCATCAGTGCAGCCTCCGATGAAGCGATGTATTTCTACTCCGCTTAGTATTTACATGATCCGGTCTGTTGAGTTGTTTTGTGTCAATTTCCGGTTCTTTTTTGCAAGGGTTTGCTTGAAAAAGCACAGGTACTGCTTGCAGATACAGACACTTACCAACAGGTGGAGATAGACCCAACAGCACAGATAGCAAATAGGATCACCCAAACACTGAGGAGACTAAAGAATGCAGGACAAATAACCAAGACAGACTGCATAAAAATGAAACCAGAAGACTCGAACACCACCCCCCGCCTCCCTTCTATGGATTCCCCAAAGTACACAAACCAGGCATCCCCCTCAGACCCATTGTCTCCCTACTGGGCACACCTACATACAGGCTAGCCAAGGACCTACAACAAAGACTGAAACACCTGGTCGACGGATCACCCCACTTCATCCACTCAACCCAGAAATTCCTTAATAACCTCAAGAACATCAAAATCAACCACGACGAGATTATGGTATCCTTTGATGTTACAGCGCTATTCATGTCAATTGACATCCCACTAGCCAAAGAAACACTGGCCACATTACTAGAGGAAACAGGAACGCTGACCAACTGCTCCATCAGCAAGGACAACATACTCAGACTACTGGATCTATGCCTCACCACACACTTCACCTATAACGGTCAAGTATACAAACAGATTAATGTCACACACATGGGGTCACCCATCTCAGGACTTATTGCAGAGGCAGTCATGCAAAGATTGGAAAGCATGACCCTCCCCCGCATACAGCCAAGACTGTGGATACGATACACGGATGACACATTTGTCATCATTAAACGCACTAAGTTAGAAGACACACACCACCTCATCAACAACGTACTCACTGGGATCAAATTCACAAGAGAAGAGGAAAACAACAATCAGCTTCCATTCCTCGATGTCAGGGTAGAATGAATGCTGAATAGGGAATTCCGAACCACATTATACAGGAAGGCAACCCACACTGACCAAATCTTCAAACTCCACAGCAGTCATCCCACTGTCCACAAACAAAGCTGTGTAAGGACACTATTCAAACGGGCCTCAACCCACTGCAACACACCAGAACTTCGCAAGAAGGAACAGCACCTATACAAAGTGCTATCAGTGGATATCCCACCAATTTCATCCGCAGATGCCTACTAAATAGACAACACCAAGAGGACACAATATGTCCTAATACACTGGCCACACTACCGTATGTCAAGAATATATCGAAACTGACAATGAGACTCCTATGACCATGAGGAATCAGGATAGCATACAAACCCACACCACACTACGACAAACACTCACAAGGACCAAAGACCCCATACCCACGACATGCACGACCAATGTAGTGTACAAAATGCCGTGCACGGTCTGCCAAAAACATTACATTGGCCAGATAGGAAGGAAACTAGCCATCAGGATACACGAACACCAGCTAGCAACAAAACAACACAACAAACTTTCCCTCATTTCAGTACACTCAGACAACGAAGGCCATCAATTTAACTGGGATGACATGACCATCCTAGCTCAAGCCAACCATAGACATGCATGGAATTCCTAGAGGCCTGGTTCTCCAACTGTATTGGCTATCAATAAACATGTGGAATTGGACCCCATATACAAACCCTTGCAAAGAAGAACTGGAAATGATACAAAACACCTCAACAAACTGGATCACATAAATACTAAGCAGAGCAGAGCTACATCGCTTCATTGGAGGCTGCACTGATGATGTTACCTAGCATGGTGAAGAAACGTTTGAACTACAACCAATCAGTTCGGCGAGCAAGTCAACAACGTCGGAAAACACGTGTATAAAACAGGTAATGAATTTACAAACGTGGAGGGGAGGAAGGGTATTTAGCATGATCAGGAAGGTTGCAGAAAGCAGTTGCAGCTTAAGAGTTTTCTTTTTAAGAGTTTTTGAGTTGAAAGAGTGAAAAATTGAGGCCTTAACCCTAACTGTTGCCCTATTTCCTCAGCAATGAAGAAGCTGACAGATACTCTTGACTTTTAATCCATACATGTTTTTCCAAATTGCAGATTTGTTGAGATTGAGATTGCGGGAGGGGGAGTGCTGTCTATATCCTTGCTGTGTTAAGTCCATGTTGCCTTCTTTCTACTTTGCTGAAAGAAAGCTATTGAAGTATGGTTTGTTTATATACTACCAGTCTAGCTCCATTGTATTTCCTGAACTGAACACTCTGCAGGTAAACTTTCATCATCTATATAGCTCAAGTGTGAGTAAAACAAGAGATGCAAATTTCTGGACAGCTCACTGAGTTTCAGTGCTTCCCAATTCAAACAGTAATTCTGAAGCAGCCAGTTTTTGTACTAATTCTATAGAAAATAACTGTGCACCATGGCTGACCGTCTGCCTTCTATGAACAATCATAATTTATCTCTGTAGTCTGAGGATATCCAACCTGCATAACATTGCTAATTTAGCCTATAAAGCCTGGGAAATTTGATCCATTTTTTCCAAGATTGTCCACTTGCTAGTTTATTCTATTTACACTTTATGAGACAGGAGGTTTATAAAGAACTATTTTTGGTACGGCTTCCTCAAAAGTCCTAAATAGGACATCAAAATCTGTTACATTAGTTACTTGAGATATACAAAAACACTTTTAAGAAATATTCATTTAATTT
Source organism: Rhincodon typus (assembly GCF_021869965.1). NCBI lineage: Eukaryota > Metazoa > Chordata > Chondrichthyes > Orectolobiformes > Rhincodontidae > Rhincodon > Rhincodon typus. The sequence continues at coordinate 15,207,282 of NC_063365.1, read as the reverse complement.
CATAATAATATGCAGACCCAAAGTCAACATTTTGAATATCTGTATGCTGCAGTTGCATGAAATTTCTACATTTTAGCCAGTTGCAGTGTTTTAAACTTAGTCCTGGAGGGGAGACAACACTGAATGGATGCCATGCTTAATCTTTGCTGATGAGAACGTGTGCACAAAATCTTTGGAAGCTATGCTCGAATGGAAGAGGAGCTTGGGGAGCGCAGGAAAGAAACATCCCTTGCTCTTGGCCCTTAAGCAGTATCATAAAAGTACTTACCTCATCTCCAGCAATGTCCTCACCTTGCTGCAGCTGCCATATTTGCAGAAGGTGGAAGATCTGTTGGTCATAGTAAAATGGGCAAAGCAAGTTAAATCTGCAGCTTCCAGAAACATTTTAGATGTTAATTCACATCCTGGGAGTTTGTGTCTAACTACAGATCTCGTAACTGCTTCAAATAAATCCAGGAGTCCATGGATTGGAACTGGCCACACAATGTGCTCAGAATTCTCCGATTTAATCTTCATCCTCACCTGCATCCAATCTCACGAACTCACTAATGTCAATATTTGTATGACTCTTATAGTGCAGTGGTGGGTCCCTAGCGCTGAACTATAATGTCTGGTTTCAAGTCTCATCTGCTTCAGGTGTGTCACATCTGAAGAGGTTGCGTTTTTTAAAAAAATGTTAAAATTTGTCCACTGAACTGGTTTATCAAAGGTGTTCTAAAACTGGCAGTGAATTTCTAAGACTATATTAAGTTCTACCAAAAATAAACACAAACAGTTGAAAGGGTACAGTATAACTGACTAAGAAGAAAATGTATTGTGCGAAAAGATTTTTAAAAAGTTGCGTGTACAATAAAGAAAATGATACAATTGAGATCCTATTGTTGAAATAAGGTAAACCCAGAATATTATTTCAGAGCGTGCCAGAGGACAGGGCTAGAAAGCACACATTTAAATTAGTGAAGAATATATTTAAAATCAATACTAGAGTATATTCAACGCTGTGAAAGTTCTTAGAATAAAAAAGGGAGGTTAGCCAGAAACAAGAGGATCACTAAGAATGAAATTAAATGGCAAGCTGGAAGAATTAGTGTACCCGAGGCATTAGGATTGACAGACTCAACAGTCTTCTCACATTGCAAGAGCAAGAACTTTTCATTTTCAGTCTTCTCACCTTCTTGAACTTTTGCTCTCATGTGTGTTTTATCACTTAAAAGTCATCAAAATGTAATTTGAGGGGAAAGCCTTTGAATTCTCCCTATCTAATTTGTGTAACAATAATTGCATTAAAGAGGGCTGTGGCTACTTCTCTTGTGTCTATGAGTCATCCAAAATTAAAGTTGTAATAAATTTGTTTATGTAATTTGAGGTTTCACATATTTCTTAGAAATCACAATTACAACTTTTTACAAGAGGAGTCGTCACAAAATAAGTTAATGAGAACTGAAAGAAGACAGGCAAGCCAGGCAGTATCTGGACAAAAGGAGCAGTATTATTACCCGAAATGCTGACTGCTTCTTTCCTCTAGATGCTGCCTGGCTTGCTGTGTTCTTCCAGTCTCCTGTTTGTCTATCTTGGATTCCAGCATCTGCAGTTTTTTTGTCTCTAATGAGAACTGAATTGACTTCACCAAGAAATGCACATCTCCCAACTGTTTATTACATTTTTGGCCTTGCATTCATCAGGTCAATTCACAAGATTACTAACTTAAGGTGAAACCAACGTATCTCTTCATATATTCACAACAAGCAAAGGACCTAACCCAATCAGCCCACACTTGGAAAACTCATATAATAGTATCCAACATTAGAAGTGAATGCACAACTGGTCAACATTAGCTGGATACTTTTGAATTTGCAAATAATTACAGTGACAATCAATTTAGAATCTTCAGTTAGGTTCGTGGTGTGACATACATGCATGTACTGGAAGGTACACATAATAGACAGCCTTCTTTGCGTACAGAAAAAACATGTAAATGCACTGCAGAGACAACAAGGTGCAGGGCTGGATGAACACAGCAGGCCAAGCAGCATCATAGGAGCAGAAAGGCTGACGTTTCGGGCCTAGACCCTTCATCAGAAAAGGGGGAGGGGAAGGGGGTTTTGAAATAAATAGGGAGAGAGTGGGAGGCGGATAGAAGATGGATAGAGGAGAGGATAGGTGGAGAGGCAACAAACAGGTCGAAGAGGCGGAGATGGAGCCAGTAAAGGTGAGTGTAGGTGGGGAGTTAGGGAGGGGATAGGTCAGTCCAGGGAGGACGGACAGGTCAAAGGGGCGGGATGAGGTTAGTAGGTAGGAGATGGGGGTGCGGCTTGAGGTGGGAGGAGGGGATTGTCTCCGCCTGCTCCTGCCCCACCGAACTGATCTCCAACTATCCAGACTCCATTTTCTCCCCCTTGGTCCAGGAACTCCCTACCTATGTCCGTGACACCACCCACGCCCTCCACTTCCTCCAGAACTTCCAATTCCCCGGTCCCCAACACCTCATCTTTACCATGGACGTCCAGTCCCTCTACACCTGCATTCCCCATACAGATTGCCTAAAGGCCCTCCGCTTCTTCCTGTCCCGCAGGCCCGACCAGTCCCCCTCCACTGACACCCTCATCCGCTTAGCTGAACTCGTCCTCACCCTCAACAACTTCTCTTTCAATTCCTCCCACTTCCTACAGACAAAGGGGGTGGCCATGGGTACCCGCATGGGCCCAAGCTACGCCTGCCTCTTTGTAGGTTACGTGGAACAATCCCTCTTCCGTACCTACACTGACCCTAAACCCCACCTCTTCCTCTGTTACATTGATGACTGTATCGGCGCCGCCTCGTGCTCACACGAGGAGCTCAAACAATTCATCCACTTCACCAACACCTTCCACCCCAACCTTAAGTTTACCTGGACCATCTCTAATACCTCTCTCCCCTTCCTGGACCTCTCTGTCTCCATCTCGGGCAACCACCTAGAAACCGATATTCATTTCAAGCCCACCGACTCCCACAGCTACCTAGAATACTCCTCCTCCCACCCACCTTCCCGCAAAAATGCCATCCCCTATTCCCAATTCCTTCGTCTCCGCCGCATCTGCTCCCAGGATGAGGCATTCCACTCCCGTACATCTCAGTTGTCCTCGTTTTTCAAGGACCGTAACGTCCCCCCTTCAGTGGTCGAGAACGCCCTCAACCGTGTCTCCCACATCTCCCTCAACTCATCCCTCACACGCCGTACATGCAATAAGAACCAAAAAAGAATCCCCCTCGTCCTCACGTACCACCCCACCAACCTCCGGATCCAACGCATCATCCTCCGACACTTCCGCCATCTGCAATCTGACCCCACCACCAAAGACATCTTTCCCTCCCCACCCTTATCTGCTTTCCGAGGGACCACTCTCTCCGTGACTCCCTTGTCCGCTCCACACTCCCCTCCAGCTCCACCACACCCGGCACTTTTCCCTGCAACCGCAGGAAGTGCTACACCTGCCCCCATACCTTCTCCCTCACCCCCATCCCAGGCCCCAAGAAGACTTTCCACATTAAGCAGATGTTCACCTGCACATCTGCCAATGTGGTATACTGCATCTGCTGTACCCGGTGTGGCCTCCTGTACATCGGGGAAACCAAGCGGAGGCACGGGGACCGCTTTGCAGAACACCTACGCTCGGTTTGCAATAAACAAACCTGTTTCATCTCAACTACCCAAGTATTAGGCATTCACTCACTGCTCAGAACAATGCCCTGACCAATCCCTGGTTTAAAATTCAAACACAGCCTGGCAGTTAACTGTCAATCAATGTTAATGGGTGCATTCTCCCTGGCAATACCTTTACCAGAGTCCACTTGCCAACGAATCTCATACAATGTAATATTTGTTTTCCCCTTGAACTGGTATTCGCACAATTTGTCCTGATGAGTGCAAGATGATAAACTTTGATAAGATGGTCTTTTACAGTAAAATTCAAGTTCTTTACTCAATCTTTTTATTTTTGGTAGTTGTTGTTATGACCACCAATTATTTCACATAGGGCAGACATAGCAAGACTGTCAAATTCTGAAACACAAAAAATTATTTTTATTCAGTTGTAATTCACTTTCTCCCTATACTGTAGTCACTGTACATTAACAAGAATCTCATGTTGTACAACTTGTTTTTCATTAAACAGTGGGTGCCAAGGAATCTAGATAACTATTTTCAATGTCAACAGTCAATGGCTCTAAACGAGCACATTCTCAATCTTATTATTCCAGGACTGAACAGCGGTGATGCCAATATACACACCAAATTCCCCAAACCAAGGTTATTGGATTACAGTAGAAGTGTAATCTTGTTGGTCTGGTTCCTCCTTAAAACAAGTTAGACAACTCTGGCCAGAATGTTATGAATGAATTTGCCCAGGTGTCCCACAATACCAAAGCAGTCAAATCAATACAAATACAAGCTGGTACCAATGCAAAACAGTCCCAACTTTGCTAGGAAAATAGTTACAATAACCTTTAATACCAAATAACTATTTCTAACCCTATTTGGCCACTTAAGCTTACAATACTTCCAGAGTCTCTTGTATACTTACGCAGTCGCTCTCTCTTTGGCTGTCTCTGGGTCTGCAAAGCTCTTTCTCTCTCTCTCTTTCTAGATGATCAGGTGGTCTCTGCCTCTTGCTTTGCGGGTCTCCTCAGAAGGCCTCCAGAAGATTCAAGAGAGATTGGTCTGCAGGTGAACCCTGTTTTTATACCTTTTCAGCTGGTTTTCTGGAATTTTCTATACTTCTGGTCAATCAGGGAGACACACTTAATAGTTTGAAATGTTGTCAATCATTTGGATGGCTTGCTACTTTTTGTTTCTTTGTGTGGCAGGACTCAGTGCCTTTCAGTCTGGGGCTTCTTTGTTTGATGGATAAGTTGTTGAGGGCATCTCTATCTAGGATAACTGTTGCCTTTTACATTATGCTAATATCATTAGCACCTGCCTGCTATGTTTGTACTGTGTCTGGCATGTGGGTTTTGTGATATCAGAGTTTTACTTGGCCAGTGTACCCAGCATCCCTTGCTATTTAGCCAAGTTAGCAATCTGTGTTTTAGCAGCAAATCTTTCTGTACTAAAACACTTCTGTACAAGGTATAAGTCTCTCTTTACTCCAACACCTACTTTTCACACAAGATTTTACTTTGATTATGGTTGCCATTTGTTCATAATTAGTGTAATCTATGATGGGCCGTAGGTATATGTCTCTGTTGACTCTAATCCTGCATCCCAGTATCCCAGCATAGACCCCTGCAGGATGCCACTCATTACATCTGCCAATTAGGCAAAGACCCATTTATACATACTGTTTTCTACCAACCGATATTAAACCTATGCTGATGTTAGCTCTATACCATGAGCTCTTATTTTCTGCAATAACCTTATTTTAAGTAAAATGAAAAATAAAACTTAGACTTACCTTCCCACAACATCTCCTCTCAAAAGAAAATCGATTACATTGAGTTACCATATACATAAACAGGACATTTGACCCAACGCATTTTCATGCTCACGGAAATTCACTGCCAAAGCTCTTCATCTAACCATATTAGCCTAATCTTCTAATCATTTTCTCCGTCTGTTTACCTAGGATCCCATTAAATGTATCAATACTTTTCACCTCAGCTACTATCCCAGTAGTAGCAAGTGTAAATAAATGCTCTACTTACATCCAGATTAATTTGCAATTATAACTTTCCTTTCTAAAGGACATTCTGTGCAACACAACTCCTAACAGGGAAAGGTAATGGGTTGATGACCAGTCATTTAGTTAAACAGGTAAAGTTTAAGACAGTTTTCAAAGATTGATCAATTAATTGATTTATTCTCATGTGTACCGAAATACAGTGAAAAGCTTTGTTTATGAGCGGTAAGGCATATCATAGTAAGCAAAGGATGTACAGATCAAAAAGACTTAGACAGAGGTAAATAGGTTACATTGCACAGAGCATGCGCTAGGCAAGATCAACATTAGCAAGATCAGCGTTGTTTGAGGCTGGAGAGTCCATTCATCAGTCTGATAACGGCCAGGAAGAAGTTGTTCCTGAACCTGCTCGTGCGTGTGTTCAGGCTTCTTTATCTTCTGCCTGACAGAAGAGGTTGTAGGAGATCATTATCAGAGTGTGATGGGTATTTGATGATGTTGGCAATCTTTCTGCGGCAGTGAGCCGGGTAAATGCAGTCCATGGACGGAGGGTTGGCTTCTGTAATTTCTTATAGTCCTGGGCAGAGCAGTTGCCATACCAGGCCGTTATGCACCCACACATTATGCTTTCAATGGTACATCTGTAGAAGTTGGTGAGGGACGTTATGGACATGCCAAATTTCCTGAGCTGCCTGAGGAAGAAGAAGCATTGTTGTGCCTTCTTGACTGTCGCATATCCATGAGAAGTCCAGGACAGGTTGTCAGTTACTGTCACTCAGAGGAACTTGATGCTCTTCACCCTCTCAGCCTCAGTTCCGGTGATGTAGATGGTGGCATTTCTCCTCCTTTCTTTCTGAAGTCAATGATCAGTTCTTTAGTTTTGCCGACGTTGACAGACAGATTGTTTTCATTGCACCACGTCACCAAGCCCTCTAACTCCCTTCCCTATTTTGACTTGTTGTTGTTAGATATCTGTCCCACTACAGTGGTGTCATCAGTGAACTTGCAGATGGCATTCGTTCGGAATTTGGCAACACAGTCGTAGGTGTAAAGGAGTACAGTGGGGGGCTGAGGATGCATCCTTGGGGGGCTCCAGTGTTGACTGTAATTGTGGAGGCGGTGCAGTTACTTATTTTGACTGATAGCAGCCTGTATGTCAAAAAACTGCGGATCCAGTTGCAGAGGGTACAGCCAAGGCCAAGGCCAAGTTTTGAGATCAGTCTGGAGGGGATAATGGTGTTGAAAGTGGAGCTGCAGTCAACGAGCAGGAGTCTGACATAGGTGTCTTTGATGTCCAGATGTTCCAGGGATGAGTGCAAAGAGGAAAAATATAGCATGAGTGAAGTTTAGGAAGAGAGGTCCATAGTGTACTGTATTTAAGGAGAAGCATTAGGCAGCATTGGTTGATCAGGGAGGAGGGGGTCAACCAAGCAAGCAAACCTGATACAATTAAAGGGTGAGTGTCCATGCAGGGCTTGAAAAGATTGCAATGCCAGGGTGAGGCAAGATTCAAATGCAAGGACAAAGATTCTGAGCTAGTGGATAAGGAGCCAATGAGCCCATAAGCGATACACATATTAGAGTGAGTGTCTTAAACTCAAATCACAAAAAGGTTTGAATGTCGTTTAGTGGAGTAGGGGAATCAGCAACAAAAGCACTGGATAAAATAAGGTCTTAATTTAATGGGTACGAATGATAGTTTTGACAACTCTGGGGTGAAGTGAGCCAAAGGTGGGTACATTTCTCAATGCTGCACAACTATTTGTTTAGTCCGAGCAGATGAAATTGGTCATGGATAATAGATAAGTTTTTGGTAGGTGCCAAACATGACTTTAGTCCTATTCCTATGAAAGTGAAATTCTGGCTCAAGTAGGACGTGATGTTCAACTGACAATTGAACACAAGGCAACAATCATGGAACCAAGTATGGAAGTGGAGAGATCACACCGATTATAAGTCACAAATCACGTGAAAGCTGAGCTGGCAATGATATCCCAGAGCTGATGGTGTTTTCATAGATTCCCTACACTGTGGAAACAGGCCCTTCGGCCCAACAATTCCACACCGACCCTCAGAGCATCCCACCCAGACCCATCCCCCTTTCACCCACCGAATCTACACATCCCTGAACACTATGGGCAATTTAGCATGGCCAATTCACCTAGCCTGTACATCTTTGGACTGTGGGAGGAAACCAGGGAAAACCCACAATGACACGGGGAGAATGTGCAAACTCCACACAGGCAGTCGCCCAAGGGTGGAATCGAACCCGGGTCCCTGGCACAGTGAGGCAGCAGCGCTAATCATTGAGCCACTGTTGGATTTGTATGCTTAGCAATCGGTGAATTTTACTGTCAGTTGGGCTCTGACTTCAGTAACTCAAAAGGAAAATTGAGAGAAGAATCAGATGGAGTAATCCTAGCACCTTATGCTGTTTCAGTATTCATATTTCTTGCTGGTACCATGCCATCTTTCATGCTACAACATCAGGGCCACATCATTCAACTGATTTCCTTCTGAGCAAAATAATGCAGATAGTGATTTGTAGCACTATCTGCGCACACAGTTGTTCTATGGTTATGTAAGTAAGACTGTAAACATTTCAGTTCAGAATCGAAGTTATTAAGACCACAATTATAATTTTATTTTGAAGCCAAAACAATGTTTGTTCAGTATTGTTTTATTGCTCATTATATGGTTGAGGGATAAATGCTGGAAAAGATGATGGAAGAATAATTAAATATCACAATTCGAAATTGAGTAGTTAGAATCTTTCACACCTGCCCAAGAGGACATTATGTTTCACATGACAGACAACAGCTTTAGCAATGCAGCACCCTTAAGTTCTGTAGTGGTGCCAACCTAGACTGTACGCCCGGAACCTGGAACGGGGCTAGACTCCACAACCCACTGGCAGAGATACCAGTGTTACCAGACTGACACCCACAGGGTAATATTTTGATCAGATGTAACTGAAAATATTTTGATAAGAACTGAAAAACTATAGCATAATATTTAATAGACCAACATCTATATTCTGAAGTCAGCAACAAAGATTTTCAGAAAATTACAAGTAAGTATAAAGTTTAACACAATCACTAGTTTCCACCATTTCCATCTGGACCTTTTCCCTCTCCAGAAGAACTCACCCCTTCCATTTTAATAAACCTAACACCAAGTTAACTAGCCAACCAATCGAAGAACCCAGCTCGTTTGTTATGCCAGACCTCAAGAGGAAGTGGGACTTGAACACAGGCTTCCTTGCCCAGAGGTCGGAACACTACCACAGCTACAAGAACCGCTGAACCCAGCTCTTTTTTTAAATTTTGTTGGCAGTACAGCAATAACAAAAGGGAAGGATAGGGTAAGAGGGAGGGGCTAAATCAAGATAGAGTTAGAGGGGGAAATAATGCATTCAGTCTCCTGCAATACCTACCTTTCTCTAAATGCTCAAGAGTGTTGTTGGACACCACATGCTTCCTTCTCCATGAAAGGAATGCAGGCAGATATGACCACAGTCCGCAGCCTGCTGACTAGACCTGTTGATAGCGACCTTTGCCAGGCCCAAGGGCTGGCCCACGAGTCAGATCAAGAGCATAGGACTAAAGGCAACCAAAAGAATAACGAATGATTTTTCGAATAACTAAAAAGGAGGTGTAACTGCCTGCAACTAACATGCATATAGTCCAAACACTCCACAGCACCACAAAACAAACAGCTGGGCTGGGAGCTCATGAACTATCTTAACCTACAATTGCACTGGCCTGCTACAGGCAACGTCCACCACCCCCGGGTTCCCAATGGAAACTGTGGGGATTCCCACATTGAGTGCCTATGTTCTATGACCTAGCCCCCTACCTCACACACCAGGCCTTGTTATCACATAGCCTGCCATTACATACTACCTATTGTTAGTCACTAACAGTCCATTAACAACTATTCACCCTCCTAGCCAGATTGTCATCAGCTCCTTTGTCTATCCAACTGCTCTTCTCTCTCTTTGGGCTCTATCCCATTGTTTACTCCCTATTTTCTGCATATAAACTGATGTTTTCCCAGCTATCATCAGTTCTGAGGAAGGGTCACCGGACCCGAATCTGATTTTTTTCTTCACAGATGCTACCAGACCTGCTCAGCAACTTCTGTTTTTGTTCCCGATTTACAGCATCTGCAGTTCTTTTGGTTTTTATTTAGGGTCTAGACTATCACCTTCATATATTTTGAGGAGGTTTGGTCTGGTCCTTAACAGGACAAGGACAGAAAATGCATGGGAACACTACCACCTGCAAGTTCTTCCTTAGTAATGGACTGCAACATTTTCACAACACCAAACTGGCCTACAGGTTCCTGTTTTCTGTCTCCCTCCTTGTTAAACAAGGGTGTCACATTAGAGGTTTTCCAATCTACTAAAACTCTCTCAGAAACTAGCAAGTTCTGGAATATTTTGACCAATGCCTCCACTAAGTCTGCAACTAATTTATTTGCCAATTTACGCATAATGAATTTTCTCACATTATTAAAGTTTAGTTATCCACTGCTAGTTCCTAAAATTTTCCCAATTCTCTGACCTACCACTAGTTTTCACCACGTTATATGCCTTAGTTTTTTTTTGTAATAGATAACCTCTCTGAACACCTTTTATTAAGCCGTGATTCATCTTTCTCATTATGGCTTCTTTTTGACCAGAATAAATTTTCGCTGAGCATTATAAAATATCTGCTTTATATAGCTGCCACAATTCATAACTTGCCCATTAGGGAAAGTTTCACATTCCCATTAGGCTATTTTTCCAGCCTGCTTGAGACAAGTCATTCTTCGTACTTCTGTAATTGACTTTATTTAAGTTTTAAGACACTGGTTTCAGACAGAGTTACTCTCCCTCAAAGTAAACTTGAAATTCTACTAGGTTGCAATTGTTACCTCTTTGAGGATTGTCAACTACAAAATCACTTATTAATCTTACCTCATTGTATACTACTAGATCAAAAACAGCTTATTCCCAGGTAGGTTGTATAAGAAACAATCACTGCTATACTCTACAAATTCATAATCCATGTTACTGATTTGTCCAGTCAATATGCAGTTTAAAATCACCATGAACATCATAATGGCCTTCGTAAACATCTCCATTATTTCCCAATTTATACTGTGTCCTACGGTGAGGCAACTCTTCGAGGGCTTATAGATGACTGCCACCTGTGACATTTTTCCCTTGCTATTCTGATTCTTAACCAGTCTGTTTTTTGAAAACCAATGCCAATACTGACAATCGTCTGTGGTTTCTAAATGTATTGTCTAATATATATTTAACCTGTATTGTCCAACTTTTCAATCAGTTCTTGTTTTATTCAGTCTCGCCCATCTGATCAGAACTGAAGTATAGATGATATTGGTATCTAATCTCCCTCCATGTATCTTCACCTTGGGATTTTTCAAGTATCTAACCTTCCCTTTTCATTTACATGCTAAGAAAATAAAAATGTAGCTCTGAAAACAGTTTTTAAAATGGCAACATCAAAACTCAGATATGCATTTAGTCATAAGGATGCTGGTTTTTTGACACTCAAGAGTCATAGTCACACAGCATAGAAACAGGCCCTTTGGGCCCATGTCTACGCTGACTGACAAATACCAAACTACATTAATCCCAATTACCCGCACTTAGTCCATAGCCTTCTGTGCCCTAGCATTTTAAATGCTCATCCAGATGCTTCTGAAATGTTGTGGGAATATGCGCCTCCAGCATCCTCTCAGGCAGCACGTTCCATGTTTCTACCACTATGGATGAAAAATTCTTTCTCTCCTTTGTCTAACTTGCTTATTACTTCCTCAAAGAATTCTAACAGATTTGTCAGGCATGACCGCCCCGTGACGAAGCTTTGCTGACTCAGTTATATTTTAACATGTACATCCAAGTACTCTGTAATCTCATCCTCAATAACAGACTCTAAAATCTTGCCAACAGATGAGGTCAGGTTAATCAACCTATAGTTTCCTGCCTTCTGCCTCCCTTACTTCTTAAACAAGCGTGTCACATTATCCCCTCGGACCCTCCCTGACTCCAGTGATTCCTGAAAGATCACCATCAACGCGTCTACAATCTTCTCAACTATCCCCTTCAGATCCCTGGGGTGTAGTCCATCTGTGATCTGGATGATTTATCTGCCTTCAAATCTTTCAGCTTCCCCAACACCTTCTCTTAAGTGATGGCCACTACACTTTCCTCTGACCCTTGACTCTCTTTGAAGTTCCACTATGCTGCTGATGTCTTCCACTGTGAAAACTGATGCAAAGTACCTATTCAGTTCCCCTACCATTTCTTTGATCCCTAACATAACTTCTCCAGCCTTGTCTTCCAGCAGTCTAATGTCCACTCTTGCCTCTCTTTTGCCTTTTATATATCTAAAGAAACTCTTGCAATCTTCTTTAATATTACTAACTAGCTTACTCTCATCTGCCATGGGGAACAGTTTAATCTGCCATGGAAAATAGATTCTCGTGATCAAGCTTTTCATGCCTCTCATAATTTTGTATACCTCCATCAGAACACCCCCTCAGCCTCCTCTACTCCAAGGTAAACAAACACAGTGATTTCAGTATCTCCTCATAACAGAGACCTTTTAGCCCAGGCAACATCCTCTACACCATCTCCAACACAATCATTTCCTTTCAATAGTTTGGAAACCAGAACCGTACATATTATTCCATCTTTGGCCTAACCAATGTTTTCTAAATTGTAACAAGACTTCCTAGCTCCTATATTCTAGACCTCGGCTAATGAAGGCAAGCATCCTGATTGCTTTCTTTACTACCCTGTCTGCTGTCTACCACAGAGATTATACAACAAGGTCATTTTGTTCCTCAGTGCTCCCTAAGGACCCACCATTCATTGTATATATGCTTCCCTTATTAGATCTCCCAAAATGCATCACCTTGTAATTATCAGGATTAAATTCTATCATGCCATGGCTCTGCCCAATTTACCATCTGATCAAATCAGACTGTACAAAAGCAGAAGTTGCTGGAAAAGCTCAGCAGGTCTGGCAACATCTGTGAAGACAAATCAGAGTTAACGTTTCGGGTCAGGTGACCCTTCCTCAGTTCTGAGTGCTCTGAGTGCTGTGTGTTCTGTTTTACAGAGACATGGCTCACTCCTGATACACCTGACTGTACCTTACAACCTGAGGGTTTCTCAGTTCACCGAATGGACCCCTTCGCATGCTTGGGCCAGGCAAAGGACAGTGGGGTCTGTCTCCTGATCACCACCTCCTGATGCACAGATGTGGCAGCCCTGGTGAGTTAGTGCTCCCTGGACCTAGAATATCTTACAGTGAAGTACCGTTCCCACTACCTGCTGTGAGTTCACCTGACAACAGTCTACATCCCACCCCCACCCCATGCAGAAATGAATAATGCACGCTATAAACAGTCTTGAGATGGAATAGCCCAAGGCCTTGTTCATCGTTGCCGGTGGCTTCAACCAGGCCAACTTCAAGAACGTGCTACCAAAATACCATCAACACATGTCCTGTCCCACCAGAAGTTCTGAACATCCTTGACCATTGCTATACAACCAAAGATGCCTACTGCTCCATCCCCTGACCACATTTTGGAAAATTAGATCACAATGCTGTGCCCCTCCTCCCGGTTTACAAGCAGATCTGAAGAGTGAGGTCCCAGTACAGAAAGTAGTGCAGTGTTGGTCTGAGACAATGGAAGGGTTTCTATGGGACTGCTTAGAGTTGGTGGACTGGTCCATATTCAAGACCACAGCGGCCAACCTAAATGAGTATGCCACTATCATTATAGATTTCATTTGTAAGTGTGTGGAAGACTGCGTGCCGAAGAAGTTGATCCAAATGTTCCACAACCAGAACCCATGAACGAGCCAGGAGATCCACTCCCTACTGATGTCTAGGTCTGAGGGTTACAAGTTGGGCAACCCTGACCTATACAGGAAATCCAGATACAACCTTCATAAAGCCATCAGAGATGCCAAGAGGCCAAATCAAACAAAGCTTGAGACCCAGACCACCACTTGGACACTTGTTGTTTGTGGCAAGGCTCATGTGGCACAACAGGCTACAAAGCAAAGTCGAACAGAATCATGTACAACAATACATCCCTACCTGACAAGCTCATTGTATTCTACGTTCACTTTGAACAGAAGTTCAGAGAAACCATGTCACCTATCCCAACAACCTCAAATGCACTTGTACCCACAGTCATCATCGCAGATCTTAGAGTGGCCATCTTGAGAGTAAGACCCCAGAAAGTGACTGACCTAGATCGAATCCCTGGCCGTGCGCTCAGATCCTGTGCAAACCAGCTGGTGGGACTATTCGCAGACATCTTTCAGCTCTCCTTACTATGATTTGACATTCCCACCTGTTTCAAGAAACCCATCATAATTCCAGTACCAAAGAAAAACCATGCAATGTGCCTCAATGACTACCGCCCAGTGGCTCTGATATCCATAACAATGAAATGCTTTGAGAGGTTAGTCATGGCTCACATCAGCTCCAGCCTTCCAAAGTGCCTTCATCTTTTGCAATTCGCCTACCGGTGCATCAGTTCCAGGGCAGGCACCATCTTCCTGGCCCTACACCAATCCTTGGAACATCAGGATAACAAGGATACCTATTTCAGGATCTTACTTATTGACCACTGTTCTGCCTTCAAAACCATCATTCCAAACAAACTCATCTCTAACTTCCAAGACCTAGGTCTTGGCTCCTCACTCTGAAACTGGATGCTCGACTTCCTGACTCAGACCACAATCATGTAAGAATATGCGACAACACCTCCTCCACCATAATCCTCAACACTGCAAGGCTGGGTACTCAGCCACCTACTATATACTTTATACACTCACAACTGTGTGGCCAAATTCCGCCCCAAATCCATTTACAAGTTTGCTGACGACACCATTATTGTAATCGGATCTCAAACAATGATGAGACAAGATACAGGAAAGAGACTGAGTGCTTAGCACCATGGTGTTAAAGACAATAACCTCTCCATCAATGTCAGCAAAACAAAGTAATTGGTCATTGACTTCAGGAAGTAGAGTGGAGGGCATGCCTCTGACTGCATCATTGGTGCTGAGGTAGAGATGGTCAAGAGTGTCAAGTTCCTGAGTGTGATGATCACCAAGAATCAGTCCTGGTCAATGCGACAATCAAGAAAGCACAACAATATCTCTATTTCCTCAGGAAACTAAGGAAATTGGCATGTCCACAAGGACTCTTACCAATTTTTATAGATTCACCACAGGAAGTATCCTATATGGATGCCTCACAGCGTGGTATGACAACTGCTTTTCCTGAGACCGCGAGAAACCACAGAGAGTCGTGAACACAGCCCAGTCCATCATGCAAACCAGCCTTCCTTCCACTGACTTCATCTATACTTTCACTCGGGAAAGCAACCAACGTAATCAAAGACCCCTCCCACCCTGGTTATACTGTCTTCCATCCTCTTCCGTCGGGCAGAAGATATAAAAGTTTCATTATCTGTATGAACAGATTCAAGTGCAGCTTCTTTCCCACTTATCAGATTTTTGAACAGACCTCTTAAATGTTAATTCTGATGTCTCTCTCTGAACCTTCTCTGCGGCTGTAACACTGTATTCTGCACAACATGTTCTGGAACTTCACCATCCCAACTGAAATCCCAGCAACAATGTCTTTCTCCTTTGTGAATACAGATAAGAACTATTAATTGAAGATCTCATCCACATCCACTGGCTCCACGTATATATTGCCCCTTTGATCTCTAATAAGTCCCACCCTTTCCCTGGTAATCCTCTTACTCTTTAACATAATTTTAAAAAGCCTCAGTGCTTTTCTTGATCCCATCTGCTGAAGATGTTTTGTGGCCCCACAGTGCCCTCCTAATTTCACAGAATCATAGAATCCCTACAGTGTAGAAACAGACCATTCAGCCCAACAAGTCCACAGCGCCGCTCCGAAGAGCATCCTATCCAGACCCATTCCGCTACCCTTGCATTTTCCCACATCTAACCCACCTAACCTAAACATCCCTGGACAGTATGGGCAATTTAGCATAGCCAATCCACCTAACCTGCACATCTTTGGACTGCAGGAGGAAACTGGAGCACTTGGAAGAAACCCACAGAGACACAGGGAGAATGTGCAAACTCCACACAGACAGTCATCCAAGGGTGGAATTGAAACCAGGTCCCTGGTGCTATGAGGCAGCAGTGCTAACCACTGAGCCATTTCCTTTTTAAACAATTCCTATACTCTCTATTCTTTTGAAGGGACTCCATGTTTTCATGTACTGTACCTGATGTATGCATCCTTCTTTTTCTTTACCAAATTCTTGATATCTCTTGACATCCAGGGTTCCCTGGACCTACAGCCCTTGCTCTTCACTCTTAGAGGAACATGCTAGCCCTGAATTCTCACTATACTACTTCCAAAACTGTATCTGTAATCTAACTACAAATCCTTCCTTTTCTCCAATAACAATCAAGTGATTAGTTTTAAAAAAATGAACAGAACCAAGAAATATTTTTCACATTGGTTAAAAACAATACTGTGAAAAGACACACTGATGTTAACAGAAGCTACCCATAGTGGAACAAGCACTCCTTTGGCTACAGACAACATGTGCTGAGAAATCACTGAATGAGTACTTTAAACATTAAGAAAAAATTGGTAAATTAATGATCTACCAACTCTTTCACGGTGGTATCCATCTTAAATGGTAAACAATGTCACCCAAGTGCAAACAATCACATGAATCGATGTAGATAGGGTCAGATGATTGCCAGTATGAATTGAGGTGGCACAGGATATATGTAAGCAAGGGGTGGATGGGAAGAATGCCAGTGTGGCCTCAATGGTGCGGGCAAAGAGGGGAGAAGTGACAGTGTGGAATGAGAAGAAAGCGGTAGAGGAATGCCTAAGTGTCATTATGACAACTATTTTAAATCAATTCACCAGATCTGGCAAGATAGAATATAAACAATTTCCCCACCAAAAAATCCAGAATTGCATTTGTCTTTTACAGTCACTCCTACCTGCACTTGCATCTTTTAAAAATCTATTTTCTATGCTGTTGGCACTTTTACCTTGGTCTCCTTTGTTTCTCTTTAAATTCACATTGGAAATAATTAATAAGATTATATGGCTATTTCCCAAATGTTCTCCCATGTTCACTTCAGTCATTACTCCTGGATTGTTACTCTATTGATTAATCAGTCTTGATACATGTCATTTGTATGAAAGAATGGAAGGTTGAATTCCCACAGTTTAATAACAACAATCATCAGAAAAGAAAATGTTGCATTGAAATTTAGGAATTAAGGCACAACAGCCGGGCTTAAATTCTTCTCCTTCTTTCATTTAAACATTTCTACACTGTAGAAAATTATTTTGAAGCAGCCATTTAACCAGCAATATATCAATATCATAATGGAAACTGACTCCAATCATATGTGTTCCAAAAAAAAAGTTGAACTTCTTAAGAAATCTTTTCAAAGCTTCTACCTAACCCAGATTACAACAAGCAACAGCATAACTTTTAAATTATGCAAACTTCAAACAATATTGCATTCTCCCAGTAGATTCACCATTGATAGCAACTAAAAACAAACTGGAAAATCATTCTGAGAAGTGCGTAAATACCATTAAAGCTTTCATGTACTAAATGTTTAAAGTAATTGCTTGACTTGCTGTTAAAAGGACCAATTCCCAGTGTATGATTCGTCCAGTTGGCCAAGAAAACGCAAGTCGATGAAAAAGAATATCAAACAAAAGCTGCATCAGTATAGACACAGCAGAACAAGTTCAGAAGTCAGAAAAAAAATGAAAGAACTGCAGATGCTGTAAATCAGGAACAAACACAGAAGTTGCTGGAAAACCTCAGCAGGTCTGGCAGCATTTGTTAAAATAAAATCAGAGTTAACGTTTCAGGTCCGGTGACTCTTCCTCAAACATCAGTTCTGAGGAAGGGTCACTGGATCCGAAGCGTTAACTCTGATCTTTTCTTCACGGATGCTGCCAGGCCTGCTGAGCTTTTCCAGCAACTTTTAAGATGTCAGAAATCTCAGTTCAGAGAGAGATAACATAATTTTAGTTCAAAAGAAAACGTGAAAAACATTCATGATAAACTTGGAATGTCAAATGATACCAGATAACTCCAAAATATTAAATAAAAACAAAGTACTGGGAAAACACAGCAAGTTTGGCACTGAGAACACAGAAAGAGTTAACATTTTGAGTCAAATAAACATCTTCTTTGGACTGTAATAGATCTTGTGATTTGTTTTTGAAAAGCAGCAGTGTTGTCCTTGTCGGTGTTAGAAGTGCAAGTCCCTTTAACAGTAAACCAGAACAGCTCCGCAGGTGATTGAGAGCAGGTGATGCTTCAACCGCTGAGTTCCACACCACTGGGGGGTTGGCTTCTGGATCTGGAAAGTGTCCAGAAGGGAAAAGATGGAAACTGGTGTTTGTACTAAACAAGAGATTACAGTAAAATCCTTGTAAATCTCTGAAAGTTTTTTGCTGGTCATCTCACCATATGGATACTGAGGTGTTAAACAGTCCTCGTCAACATTTAATCCTCAACACACACTATTGTAATAGAATAACTGGTCTTTCATCTCATTCCTGTTTGTGGAAATTTGCTGTGTGCAAATTAGCTGCAGTTTATACCTTAAACTTAGAGAACTACTGTGCAAACTTGTTCTTTTGTTCTCATCTCATAAACTTAACAGAAAGTATTTGATGGCTATTGATTATGCTGCCATAAAACTATGACAGACCATGTGTACTCCAGTCCTCAAGGCTAGAATTCTTAAACTGATTTAGGCTAGATTTTCCATTATGCTGACTGGACTACAAGATGCTCATCCAGGGCTTTATAATTCTGAGACTGTTATGATCGTATTTCAGAAGATTACACTTATATTTATACATTTCATATATAAACTTGAGAAAATAAAGTTCTATTCTTTATTCTTTCAAGGGATGTGGGCATCATTGGTGAGGCCAGCATTTGTTGCCTTTGAACTGAGTTACTTGCTAGGCTATTTTAGAGAGCTGTCAAGAGTCAATCACATTACTGCGGATCTGAAGTCGCATGCAGGCCAGATCAGGTAAGGATCTTTCCCTAAAAGATGTTAGCAAACCAGATACTTTTTCAACAACAATTGATGTTAGTTATTATGGTCATCACTGATGGCAAGTTTATAAATGCCAGATCCAATTAATTAAATTTAAATTTAACCAGCTGCCTAGAGAATTAGCCTGAACTTGTGGATTACATGTCTGGTGACATTACCACATCGCCTTCTCCTCATGCAGTGTCAGTCATAAAATTCTGAGTCACATTTCTTTTCATCATCTATGGTAAGCTGTGAGTTAAGTAGTTTTAACCAGTTGTGCACAGTGCTCAAGCAGTTTCCATTTCTTTTTAAAAAGGTATATATTTAAATTTCCAACCTTTGTGAAAAGCTGGTGTTCTTTTTTAGGCCTTCACAAAGACACATCGATTAAAGAGGTTTAATAGCTGAAAAAGATGCTTGCATATAATACATGCAGAGATTCAGTATTATCCAGGCAGATTCACATGCAGCAGGTACAAAGAAAAACTTATTTCAATGTGTTAAATAAAAATACAGGAAGTCCTTGTTTAAAGTTGTGGTTGCATCCCTGAAAATCACAACTTCAATTGAAATGACATTAAGTGAAGCATTGATTCTCACAGAAGTCAATGTTAAAAGGGCCTCCCTCATTCTGAAAAACAATAAAATATTTTCTCTGTACCATATGGTACCTTAAATGGCTACATTCCTATGTTGCTAAACTGAATACTTCTTTTTACTTTAATAGTTAAAAATACAAAAGAAAAATCTAACATTCTACTTATGGAACCTCCTGAAGCAAACTCTCGGAGAGTGAAGCCCAGGATGCCACTGGCCCAAGTCTGCTCCTTGGGCTGTCACCCACCACCTTCTTGGCGTGTCATAGTCATGGCTTGGTAGCATCTATTTCTGGAGGTTCAAGGCACCCCTTTTGGCTGGCCACCAATGCCTCTCAGGTCGATTTGGGCTGTCACTTAGTGGGATTGCTCCTTTTGGTTGGCTATTTGGCCTTGGTCTTCCTCCTCTTTCTCCTAGCCAGCAGCGTGCCAGGCTGGGCTTCATGACTCGTCATCCCGCCACCCCTGCCCCCCCACCCCTCTTCTGAGATGGTGGAGAAGGCCATGGTCAGAAGCGCAAGACTCCAACCGCAGATCATGATTTGCAGCTGGGAGCAACCTGGAAGAGTTGTTGGATTTTATCTGGAATGAGGGTCAAAGGGTAGTCTGGGGCCTGGTGATTGGAGGCTGCCTGGTGCAGACATCAGGTAGTAGGACAGTGTGGGAGAGGCTACGTGTCAGAAGGCTTGGCACTAGGGGTGGTTTCTGAGAGAGGCTGACTGTACCACTTGGGTCGGCTACTACAATATACAATTCTAAAACAAACCACATGACATTGTTTAGATTCAGACCACAAAACAAACTAAATGGAGCAATGTTAAATGCAGACCCCTGTACAGTAGTTTTCTATGGAGATCTCTTAGAAAATTATTTTTACATTATTTCATTTCCCACTCTGAAGCCAGCACCCTGCAACAAACTACAGCTAAATTATAGTCACTCAGGAGGCAAATAGGAGCTGGATCTTACAGTAAGTCAGAAACTCAATTCCAGTGAAAATCTGATTAAAGTTCAGATTTTACTGGTGAGAGGGTTTAATTGACATGGAGCTGAATTTCCTATCTATCCACAGAACCAGTGTGGGCAGGAACAGAGGTAGCTCAGATGAAGTGTGGGACACTTTTAGGCATTCTACAGCAGTCATCACTGAGGTTGCTGGATGTCACAGTTCATGCCAAAACTTTCTACTGCACCAAGGGGAATCAAAAAGTTACTACAAAGCCAGAAGCCTGGGACCTTCACTGATGTCAAGCTGGATCTAAGAATAGAGGACATGAGAAGGGCAGAGAGAACGTCTTACCAGAGGAAGGGGGTAGTTTAGACAGGGTCAACAGTTTGGTCCCACTGACTCACTCATAACCCCTTTCCGTCAATCATCTGTTCACTCATTTCCCATCTGCCAACTGTCAAACCCTGCCTGTTACTCACTCACCCACTCACTTGCTCAGCCAGCCCTTCAGCCATTTGCTAACTCCGTCCATTACTTACTCACTCACCCCTTTACACCAACAGCCTGCCTGATATTCATCGCCCACCAACAGGCCATCTCAATGGTCTCACTACAAACCTTCAAAAAAGCGAGCTCGTTTCCAGTTAAACTTTCTGTTTAAAATTAATGAATGATTAAGTAAGATTTGAAAAATTAAAAATATATGTAGGCACAGCCTCAATTACATCATCTCCTATGGAAGCTTAAAAACATCACTTTTTTAAAGTTACAAATAGAATAGCACCTCATACCGTTGATGCAGTCATCATCACATCAAAGTAATTTGCAAGATACAAAAGCCTCCGCTTGAACTAATCTCAAGTTCTATCAACAGATAATCACTGAACACAACGATTACATCAAATGAGTACAGGGGTCATTTAGAACTCTGATCATTACCTGAATTTCGATTTTGAACATTGCACGTCTCCACATATAGATAGTCTTTTATGCAGGCATTCTTTGAAAAATAATTTACTATCACAATTCATTGCTAATAATTTAACCCAATAGGATTTATGTTTGTATGTATGGAAACCAGTTGATATTTTGAAATCTATTTTGGCATCAGTTCTTTTAATTGAACCATAAATAAAGACTCTGTTTACTGTCCCACTAATGATGATGAATGGTTGACTGAGAGATTCCACCTACAATGCTGTCCTTCAAAAGAATTTCTACACATTACAGGTGTTTGGAGTCATGGGAATTAACATCTTGAACAACTGCAGAGATCAAATTTAGTATTTGAAGTTTTACTATGTCACAGACAAAACATAGTCTAATGCATTCCCTCATCAAACGACATGTGACCTGAGAAGAAACATATGGGAAATCGATACAGAGGCAAAAGGATATATTTTGAAGGATTAAAATCCAGTCTGTCAAATAGCATGCTAGCCGGGCTGGATTTCCCCCTTGAAGTCAGGGCATCTTTTGAATCTCAAATTCTGAAGTTCACATACAATTTTGGTTTCTGAGAGTTGGGGGTCGGGGAACAGCCTGGAGGCAAGACTGCATATCCAGAGTGAGTGCAGATGCAAGCGTGACCAAAAGGCCTAAAGCAGACAGGCAGTGCTTTCTTTTCCAAGCCTAATGACAGACCCAACAACAACTGCACAAAATGCTTCTCCTGCCTGGCAACAGCCCTGAAGCATGGAGCAGTTGGACAACAGAAAGCTAAACTTTCAGCGGTAAGAAGTCAGTGCTCATATTATTGATGGCCAAAATAATGTGCCCTCGGAAACGCAGCATCCAAATCCTACAGTTGTATGAATGTACTGCCTCTGAACTCTGACAACTCTGTAGCAGCAGATTTTGGCTGCTCTCTCCAGCAAGTCCCTGAACTGTAACAAAAGAAAACAAACAGTAACCTCACACAGTGGATGTACAAGTAGCAACAACAGTCCAAATCTGCCGTTACACCCCACCTTCAGACATCAAAACCTCTGCCCCCTCACAACTCCACTCTTATTGCAATGTCAGCACAGAATACAAAAGAACAACCATTCCTATGCTTAAACTCAACATTACCTCAAACCAAGGCACGTGTTCATCCAAAGACCTCAAGCCCCTTACAATTTGGCTACTTTGCTGTCAGTACATGCCAGCCTGTCACATGTTCAGCAATGCTGAAATCACCAAGCCTATTTATGGGCGAATCCATCACCTAATGTCACATACTGCAACACCATCCCCTCACTGACGTACCATACAGCCAAGCTATCGATAAACCACACAACAAACATCACTGAATGACTCTTAGATCTTTTCAACTTTTACATCAGAATGGCCAAAACTGCATGCATCAGGAGTCCCAGCAAGCAAAGACCATGCCTTGGAAATCATTCTGAATGAAGTGAATGCAAGCAGAGAGATTCTGTTCTCACATGGACCAAACTTTCCTCGCCACCATAAAGACTATCTGGGTGCAGATCATGGAAATGGTGAGCATCAAGAATAACCATTATAGAAGCCAGGTGCACGGCCACAAACACTTCAGTGATCTGTTGTGCTCCAGCAATGTAAGCAAGATTTTTCTACTCCATATCCACACTTTGATCACTGAATACAACATGTGAGGCATCTGGAGGACACAGGATACATACTCCTCTTCAAGATTTGAGGAACATGGCCCAAAGTCATTTATGTCACAATCACTGGTAACATTCAAGGATGCAACTGTGCCGATGCTGTTACAGACCTGCCAAAACGTGCTTGCATTTCTATGGAACATTAAAGCTGCAAATCACACTTGCTCCCATCCCCTCAGCAGAAGTGATCACACAATATCCACAAAATACTTAAAGTTGAGGGTGGGACCCCGAATTTACAAGTCATTCCACCTGTGGATTAAGGGCCAAGCTGACTGTCCTCAAGTAAATGTGTGCACCCAGATGCACAGGTGATAAAAGTGCTATTTTCAGGAATGCTGTGGGGATGTTTATCCTGGTGGGGAAGTTTGGGAGGGGTTAGAGAACAACCAGAAAATGGAAGGATTTGCCACTCTATGGTGTCAATGAAATGTTGAGCACTAGGCTTAGTATAGGAAGCAGTCACTGAGGATGAAAGAGGCTCTCCATTAATTAATCTTAAGTCCTCTGTGTTCCCTTATAGCTTCCCATGTTGTGGTTTCATCCCCAAAGAAGAAGAGCACTGCTTCAGACATGATGAGGAAGAAGCCATGTGTGAGAAAGTACCATCAAACCAAGATCACCCAGTTCTGAGAAAGGATCACCGGACCCAAAACATTAACTCTGTTTTTCCCTTCACAGATGCTGCCAGACTTGCTGAGCTTTTCCAGCAACTTTGTTTTTGTTCACCCAGCACAAGCCTTATATATCAATAATTGCACAGCATTAAATTCAGCGGCACTGGGCTAAATCTTGTTGCAGTATCAAGAGTCTTGCTTGCTGGTAGTGAAGAGCCAGCAGCTGATCCATGCTGTCTTCTTTCTAAAAAGCGTGGGTGCACCACAGGCTAAGGCCACTCATCCTTCAGGAGAATCTTCTGTGAGCCAGGATTAATTGAGAATAGCTGCCTCTGCAGAGATGCAGTCCCAGGAAAGGTCCCAACCATGCCTGCATGTCAAGACTATGTCACCAGAGAGATGAGTGAGCTTCCTCCAGCTCCTCTGAGGTAACAAATGAAGCACTGCATAGGAGCATGCAGAGTTGGACATGTAGGTTAGATTCTTAAATAGGTCTTTTTATTGGTCAGAATAGTAAAGGTCATTAAGAAACTATTCTGTAACTGCATGCAAACTATATGCAATAAATAGCAATATTTGGAGAGATGTCGTCATAATCTCACTAAGGCCTCCGGAGGCTGCTGGCAGACAACTTCTACTTGTCAACTGTGTTAAGAATAAGGTTAGGTCATTGTCATCCCAATAAAAGGATGCATCCATTCATCATCTTCTGGCATTATCTGAAACTCTGCTGAATACAAACATTCCTAATCATAATGACCCCTCAGCTCATCTGCAGCTCTATTCTGTGGGATCCTGGGGCACCTCTCTGGAATTAGAGAGTTTGATCCCGACAAGAGCCCCAATTTGTTACGGACCAGACCAAACCCCCTCAAAATATATTAAGACGATAGTCTAGACCTTAACATTTTTTATTTTAAAGGTAAGTGTAAGGCGTTGTGTTCCTGATGTAATTCGATTAGTCCAACAACTTGGCTTGAAACAAAATGTACTTTATTCATACACTATAATTAAAATACAGACAAAATAAATAATTGAATTAACTGTAACTCTATTGAAATACTTAACAAAATGATATATATATTTTAACTACTACTAATTAACTGTTCCAATAAATTAACATCCCATAAACACACCCTTAGCAAAGGCAAATTCAGTAAAATATATTGTCTCGTTTGCAATTCTAGCAGCAGAAAGAGAACCCCAGCTTTTCGTTGTAATGGAGAGGGGAATAAGAGCGTCCACAATCAGCTTCAAGATCCCATACTGCGATTGAAGGTTAAAACAAAAAGAAAATCCTGTTTCTATGAGAGTTTGACCCCACCCATTCAGGCTGCTTCTATTGTTCAAACTTTAAAATTAAAACCAAGGCCTCACAAGCTGTTCACTGGTTTGGAGCAGACTGCTCAGTACCTCGTCTCAACCTTTCTTCATAAAAAAAAGTACAAAATACACCTCATAAAGCCATAGTGTGATCACACAGTGCTCAACAGGTTATGAAGTAATTGTGGAGAGAAAACAGTTAGCTTTTAAGAACAATAATATTTGGTCAGAACTGGAAAAAGTTGAGATGGAATAGATTTTAAGCAAGTAGAGCAACAGAGAGAGGGAGTGATACAGGTACAGGATGAATAATGGAAGAGAAGATCTTTCTTGGGTTGAAGGTAAATGGATTAAATGATGAAGAAGCCAATGGTGTAAGATAAAAGGAGATGGGTACAGAACAATTAATGGAACAAGATGTGTTTGAAGGAGATTTAAACAGGAATAGCAAAAATATTTCCAGCAGTTGATTTCTGAAACAAAAAAGGGATAAATGTTACAATATGAAATTGTTGAATTCTGTATTCAGACTAGAAGCCTATCAAGTGCCCAGTCAGAAAGTGAGTTACTGTTCCTCAAGCTTGGTGAGATATGGTGAACGTCATGGAA
Source organism: Rhincodon typus (assembly GCF_021869965.1). Lineage (NCBI taxonomy): Eukaryota > Metazoa > Chordata > Chondrichthyes > Orectolobiformes > Rhincodontidae > Rhincodon > Rhincodon typus. Next base: position 15,181,763 of record NC_063365.1, on the reverse strand, counting down.
TAGTTTAGAAAATTACGGACTCAGACTTCAGAACGGGAGTATGCAAAAGAATTAAAATAACCGGTGACTAGAAGTGCTGAATCACTTACAGGGTGAATAGAAGCATTTTTTGAAGTGGTGACTCAATTTGGATTTGATCTCTCCATTGTACAAGACAATACATTGTAAGAATACAGAAGAATACAGAAGTCTAAATTTATAATATAAATCACCTTTCTCAGGAAGGAGTGTTTGGGGTACTGGATAGTGGGAAGGGAGGAGGCATAAGGTCAGATGTCATGGAAAGGAGGAGTGATATGAACGAGATATGAACCAAGCATCATAAAAGTGGAATGTCCCTTCAGCATACTGAGAAATTTTTCTCATCAATCTCAGGGTTTAAAAAATAAAAGGACTAACACCTCTTAATTATGCAAACAGACTGGACAGATACTCTAATCGGAGCAGCAACCAGCACTTAGCAAATGTTTAAACAATCTCCTGCTTCCCCAGGACAGATGTCACACAAACTTCTGTGTACAATAGACAGAACTGTATAACACCACAGTGAAAGTTCTTACATATATTAAAATTCTATGTATAAAGAGGCCACTGTAAGAATTGTACTTCGGGATTCCATCGCCGCCTTGAACTGTGCTACTGCGGATACTCAATAACGAGGCTATTTTCACCACTCACCGATTTCGGTCATTATTTGAAACACGATCCACGCAGCAATACCTCAACATTTACGATTGCTGGAAATGCCATTGGAATCACTGGAAATGGCTAAAATTCAATTGCAAATGAAACAGCTTGAACATGAAAAGGAGCTGAAACAGTTTGAATTACGATTAATAGCAGAGGAAAAAGAAAAGGAAGTCCTGAGCAGAAGAAAGGGAGAAAGAGAGAGTTTTTGAACTTCAGAGATTGGAACTGAAAACTCAAAGTTGACTTAAAAAGGCAGAGGTAGAGGTAAAAGGCAGGCGCAGTGATGAGGACAGTGATGAAGAGCAATCCCATCACAGCGAAAGGCTAGTGGGGATCTGTTTAAATATGTCCAAGCATTACCAAAGTTTGATGAGAAGGATGTAGAAGCCTTTTTTTATTTCATCTGAGAAAGTGGCTAAACAAATGAAATGGACAGTGACCATGTGGGTATTGTTGATCCAAACAAAGTTGGTAAGTACAGTCAGTGAGGCATTTGCATCACTATCAGAAGCGGTATCTGGGAAGTGTGATGAGGTGAAGGAAGCCTACAGACAATGATTTAGGAATCTAAAGAGGGAACCTGGTCAAACGTGCATAGAGTTTGAAAGGATCAAAGCAATTTTGTTAGGTGGATAAGGACACTGAAAACAGATCAAACATATGATATGCTTAGAGAGACAATTATTTTGAAGGAGTTCAAAAATTCACATCTTGACGTGGAGAGAACTCATACAGAGGAACAGAGAGTTAAGACTGCAAGATTAGCAGCAGAAACGGCTGATGATTATGAGTTGGTTCATAAATCAAAGTTTGAAATTGATGTGAGAGTCAATCTGTGAGGAATAGAAAATGGGGAAAAGAGAAATCCTCAGCTGGTAAGGGATATGAAGATCTCATTGAAGACAGTAAAGGCTGTTTACCACAGGGTAAAAAAGAAAGCCTTGGGGGGGGGGGGGGGGGGGGGGGGGTGGAAGAGAAGTAGAAAAATGTTCAGCAGATCCGGCAGCATCTGTGAAGGGAAAAAACAGAGTTACCGTTCGGGTCCAGTGACCTTTCCTCAGAAGGGACCCTTCCTGAGGAAAGGTCACCGGACCTGAAACGTTAACTCTGTTTTTTCCTTCACAGATGCTGCCGGACCTGCTGATCTTTACCAGCAACTTTGTTTTTGTTCCTGATTTACAGCAACTGCAGTTCTTTCAGTTTTTGTATTAAAAAAAACTCAGGTGTTTTCACTGTAATAAAGTAGGCCACATGAAGTCACAGTGTTGTTGGTTTAGAAAAAACACTAGGTAAACAGAAGTGGAAAAATGGGATAAGCCAATGAGCATTGCCAAAAAAAGGTAAAGAAAAGCACAGTGGAAGCTAAAAAGCTGCAAAAGAATGTACAACCTGATCAGGGGTTGGTTAAGAAGAAAGTGCCAGATCTCTCTAAAGAATTTACTTGTGTGGCTAAGGTTTACTCAAATATGCCAGAATTAGGTAAAGAAATTAAGATTTTAACAGATACTGGGGCAAGTTAATCTTTAATGGTAAGAGGTGAGGAGATATGTAATTCAGATGGGGTATTGCCAGAAAAAAATGGTAATATGTGGAAGAGAAGAGCAGTATTCCATTACATAAAAGTGAGGTTGGAGAGTCTGGCGAAAAGTGGTGAAGTAGTGGTACGAGTAATAGAGAGATTCTCGGTTCCAAGAATACAGTTTAGCCTTAGTAATGATATAGCTGGATCACAGGTGTGAGTGATGCCTACTGTGGTTGAATAGCCAGTGGAAAATCAGGCAACTGAGGTGTTACAGGAATTATACCCTGAATTTTTCCTGATTGTACAGTAACAAGGTCACAAAGCCACAGTCGGAAACAGGAGGAGAAATCAAAAAGTAAAGATAAGAAAGTTGAAGTTCAATTATCAGAAACTATGTTTGATCAAACGGTTGAGAAAAAAGCAAGAACAGATGGAGGACAAAGTAGATATTTTTAGTGCAGAAAATTAGCTGAATTACAACGGAAAGATGAAAAACTAAAGCAGTTGTATCAAAAAGCAAACACAGGACAAGAATCTGTGTGTGTCCCAGAATGTTACTATCTTAAAAATTAAGTCTTGGTGAGGAAATAGAGACCATTACATATTCAGGCAGGTGAGAAATGGGCAGACATTCATCAAATGTTCTGATCAGCAGTTGGTCATTTGGGAGTAAGGAAAACTCAAGCCAAAATATAAAAACATTTTTATTGGCCTGGACTGCATAAGGATGTGGTTGAATTTTTCCAGACATGTCATACATGTCAGATAATCGGAAAACCTCAGGTAGTGATAAAACCAGCACCCTTAATGCCCATTCCCGCGTGTGAGGAACCTTTGACAAGAGACTTATTTGATTGCGTAGGACCCCTATCTAAAACAAAAAGTGGGAATCAGTATTTGTTGGCCATGATGGATGTGTCCACTAGATGTCCAGAGGCCATTCCATTACACAGTATTGTGGCTCAAAGCTTTGTAGGACAGTTACTCAAATTTTTTTTGCTAGATACGGACTACCAAAGAGATGCAATTGGATCAGGGGTCAAATTTTACATCAAAATTATTCGAGGAAGTTGTGAATAGCTTAGGAATAAAACAATTCAAATCCACTGCATATCATCCAGAATTGCAGGGAGCATTAGAATGGTAGCATCAAACTTTAAAGGGCTTATAGTCAAGATTTTCCAGACATACTGGGATAAAGGAATTCCACTCATACTTATTGCAATTAGGGATGCACCTAATGAAACTACCAAATCCAGTTCATTTGAATTAGGTTTTGGACACAAAGTGAGAAGACCACTGAAATTAATTAAGGAAAAATTGGTGAATCACAGTTCAGACACCACATATTTGGAATATGTGTCAAATTTTAGGGAAAGATTAAGTAAAGTGGGTGAGTTGGCTGGACAGCATTTAAAAGTAGCAGAGCAAGTGATAAAACAGGAAGCAAACAAGAAATCAAAAATTCATAATTTTACTAGTGGAGAAAAAGTGTTTGTGGTATTTCCAGTGATAGGTGAACTTTTGAAACGCAAGGTGAAGTGGGCCTTATCAAATTGAAAGGAAATTGAATGTGGTGAATTATTTGATAAGAGCGCCAGATAGAAAGAAATCTCACAGAGTTTATCATGTGAATGTGCTCAAAAAGTATTTTGATAGGGAAGCATGGCAAAAGCAGAATGTGTTACTGGTTATAAACAGAGTGAAGAACAAAGTTCAGATGATTCAGAATTGGACATTCCTCAAATTAAATTGGACAATGAGGATGAAATACTGAGTTACATTCCGGAGGAAAATCAAAATGACCTGAAAGAATTATTACAATCGCATGTGGGAATAAGCTGGGAAGTATTAAATTAATTATGCATAATGTAGATATAGGAAATGCTGTTCCAATTAAGCAACATCCTTATCGATGTAGCCCTCTTCAGTTGGCACATGTTCAAACAGAGATTGAACACATGCTCAAGGACAATATAATAAAAGCGAATTGCAGCGAATAGAGCTCACCCAAAATGAGCTAGTTCCCAGCGATTATGTGTGGACTACTGTGAAGTCAATGCAGTTCCAAAATTGATTCATATCTAATTCTATATTTGTAAGAGGTGGGAGAAGCAAGTTACGTTTCTAAGTTGGATACTGGCAGGTACCTTTATCCGAAAGAGTGAAGGAAATTTCGGCTTTCATAACACCGAATGAGCTGTACCAGTTTAAAGTCATACCATTTGGTATGAAAAATGCGTCAGCCACATTTCAAAGGCTAACCAATAAAGTCATTTCAGGATTACCCAATTGTGTGGTGTACATCAACAATCTGGTGATTTTTAGTCACACATTTGGAGCATCTATCTGAATTGCTCAACCTACTTCAGAAGGCGGGCTTGGTAATAAACCTGGTTAAGAGTAAGTTTGCAAAAACCTAAGTCACATTTCTTGGCCCCATCATTGGGAAAAGAAAGACGGCCCCACAGGTGTGAAAACAAAGGTTATGGTGGGGGGGCGTTCTCGTACCCTTGACGAAGAGGGAAGTACTATGATTCCTGGGACTGAGTGGTTTTAATTGGATGTATGTACTGAATTTTAGCAATGTGGTTGCTGGGATGTTACTATATTAGATATATAGTAGATATATTAGATTACTATTAGTTAATTAGTAGTAGCTAATATATATATTATTTTGTTAAGCATTTCGATAGTTAAAGTTAAGCTAATTCTTTTCTTTTCATTTTGTCTGTATTTTAATTATAGCGAATGAATAAAATGTGTTTGTTTCAAAGCCGATAGTTGGACCAATCAAATTGCATCCAGGACACAATGCCTTACACTTACCTTTAAAATAAGAAAATGTTAACGTCTGGACTTCTTAATATATTTTGAGGGGGTTTGGTCTGGTCCATAACAACTGCTAACACTTCCCATTTATATACGAATCACTGTGATGTTTCATAGGCTGGAATATGAAATCCTTCTTACCAGGTGATGGCTAAAATGTCTATTCAACTTTATTAGCACAAGTAATTTATTCAAACAAGAGTTTTGTTTACAAGCTTAATTTGCAGGAATATACCTGTTGATGAAAACATGGTTCTGAAAGGCTCTTACCTTCTGATGATTGCATTTTGATAATGACACACTGGCATATGCATAAAGAAAGTTTCACTTCCTACTTTTTCTCTGCATTACCACAAAAAGTATTTTTATCATTTGTATATTCCAGTTAAATAGAATCTAATTAGAAAATGCCTTGTAATATTCATTATTGTGAAATCATATTGAACATTACAAAAATAAATGCACATTAATGTTGATAAAGCAATGTCATTCCCCTCTCCCATTACTATTCCATTTATTTGATACATAGGATGTAGCATTTTTGTACTGCAACAGGCCATTGTGCATTGATTATTTATCTACACACTTAATTCAGGACAGATGACAGAATAGAAGGCTGATCAGCTAATTAACAATGTAACTCTTATAATAAATTGATCACTTTCCCAAGCAAATTCATTCAGAACTGAAAATAAGTATTAAACCTACAATTGGAGTTATCTGGGAGCAGAAATTAGGTTACAACCTAAAGTTCTATAATAATTTACTGAGAATCTCAAAATAAAATATTCTCTTTTTTAAAGCACCCATGGACGTAAAAATACATCACAGGATGTGAAAAATAATCTACACATCAGTGTTGCTTGTATGTGGCAGAAAAATGCATCCACTGGACCAAACAGTACATTCCTGGGCTGTAAATATTACTCAATGTGTAAAAGTAATTGTTTCAGCTTCAAGTTCCTTATTGCAGTGTAACAATCAAAGAGTAAGGAGTAGGATAGCTACACATTGTCAATGGCAAGATTCAAGTCAACTGATTACATCAGCATTTTGCTTCCACACAAAGGTGAAATAGAACACACACTGAAATGTATTAAATACTTAAATTCAAATTGCATAGAAGTGTTTTTCTTTTTTTTAAATAAACACCCATGCAGAATTGCCTTCTGCCACAACTCATTTTGGTTTTCATTTTGAGACAGTCCTGAAGTTCATTTTTCAGACTGAAAGCAAAAGTAATTTTATTTACAAAATCCTAATTTCTAACCTAATTCCAAAGGCTGACTGAATTCTTCAGGGATAGATGGTCACAAATTTGATCCCAAGTCTATGCCAAGTTTACTGGATTGCTTCTCTGGTTAGAAGTTGGCAGAAGAAAATAAAATATTGAAATATAACTCAAAAATAGTTGCATAGGTTTAAAGATACTGTGACTAAAACTGTGATAACTTTACCTCTATGGCAATACTATTGAATCAAGTTATATCGTAGGCCAGACAAAGCAGTACTTCAATTCAGCAACAATGTTACAAATAAAGCACTAAATGATGTTTAAACCTAATTTTAAACATTTCCTTTGCAAGAGGGAATTTCACAGCGCTTAACAACAGATATAATGTATTTTGTTTTCCTATTTCAAATAAGTTCTCATTCCCACTTATTTGTACTTCCAACTATTTTAATTTGATATCCAATTGGTATCACATTGCCACTCAAAACCAATCTATTTATTTGTTTTTCGTGTTTCCGGCAGGAAGAAAGAAAGGTTAAAAGGATTAGACAATAGATATAAAGAATAATAAGATTTGTTCTCAGGTCAGGATGTACTATAACTGTAACATAAATTGGTTAAGAGAACTTGGGACAGTAAAGATTACATGGAAAACATCTAAGACAATGGCAATCTTCAGTCATTCAAGGCATTTTTAAACCACAATGCAATCTTTTTACAATATCACAGATCAAAAATATATACAGTAAAAGAGAACTACTAATTACCATTTCTTAGAATGCTGGTTACCAGACAATTCGCTAAATCTTGAATAAAATTATAGAAGGTTAGAAATTACGGTACAATAATAATTTGCAAGAGTCACAGAGGTACAGGAAACCATTCATATAATCAAGCACTTGTAGGGCAATCGAATCTGTTTTGAACCTCCACTGCAGCCTGCAAATTTTTTTCCCTGAATTCTAATGCTAAAGGAAAACGTTGTTACAATGCCCATTCTTTGTAATGCCAAAAATAAATAATTTCATGATGTAAATAAATGAGTTTTTTCTTGCTAATCCAGTTTACCCAGCATCAGGTTCAACTTTTTAACATTCCTGTGTCCAGTACTCCCTCCTTGAAAACCTGATTATCATGTAGCTGAAAACATGAAAAAGCTAGAAATACTCAACAGTTCCATGGAACAATAAAAAACAAATAATAAATAAGGTTCTGGAAAGACTCTCAAGACCAGAAACATGATCTGACTTCTGTCACTCCATAGATATTACCTGATCTGCACAATAATTGGCCAGTGTTCTTAGGCTTCATATTTCCATTTTACTTTGTATCTTGCCTGTAAGTTGTCACCTCCAGAAGCCTAGTAGCCCCAAAAGCTACAGCATTTGAAGGTGGGAAAGGAAGAAGACCAATTTTCTCCATACTCTAGGGATGCTGTAAATTCCAAAATATGTCATTTGTTGCATTCAATGCAAACAGTACATCTCCAACCCAGGGGTACAGAATTGAGAGTCCACTTAAAACTTTGTCCACAGGTATTTTGTGCCAGAACTGCAATATTGATGATTCTACCCTTAATAATGTTCAAGTATGCAATTCTTCCAGTTACTAATGTTTCATTCTACAAGACACGAGTACAAATATGCAACGACTTCTGCTTTTGAAAACAAATTTATCACTATCATCCCACAACAGATTCCATTTCTGTTGCAGCATTTTTTGATACTGATGTAATTTACAGTCCATTTTCTTTAATATGAGCCCACTTCCACAGTCAAACAAAACTTTGCAGAACTGGAGGTAGGGCACTTCTACTAATGTCATATTGGCATAAATGCCATAGATTTTTGAAAGAATTAAAATTTGAAATGTTTACAAATTCATGTTTTTAAGTGTGCATGGTAGAAACTGGGATCACCGTGAAATGCTTTGAAAAATTTCCAGTTGTAAATTTCCACTGCATTAACCAACTTGTGAGTTCTTCACCTGTGGGTTACAAACCAGAGTCACTTACGGATTATCTACATCGCAGACTAACCTCAAGCTAGTCGCTTCATCATATCCAAGATATTATATTATCCAGAAATAGATATAATGACTAGACAGACTGACTGACAAGGTACTGAATAGCAATGCTAGTTCTCTGTAGACAGACAATATTCTCTTGCTGTTTCTGAGGTTATGAATGAGTGCTGAATCAAATATATACATTTCCAATTGCCATACTCACATGGTTTGGTTTCTAAGTAAATGGAATTATTTCAATATTCACCTGTGCTGCAAAGTAGTTGATCACAGGTAAAAAATCCCATTACCACTCCAAACACATCCACCTCATATCATATAATCTCCTGAAACCAGGGAACAAGTAATGCACCATCATAAATGGTCACCACTTGTCACAAAGATGACAGCAATTATTTACTTTCTTAAGGTAACAATAATTATGCAGTGTGCAAATTATCACAGTAAAAGTGAAATCATCTTTATCATCTTTTGAAGTAATTATGGGGCACGTGACCATACATATTACTTTATAAAAGCAAAATACTGCAGATGCTGGGTACCTAAAATGAAAATGCTGAAAATAATTAGGTCAGGCAGCCTCTGCAGAGAGAAACAGTTATTATGTTTAGGTTGATAAAGGTTCACTGACTTAAAACATTAATTTTGTTTTTCTCTCCACAGAAGCTGTCTGACCCAAGTATTTTCAACATTTTCTTCTTTTAAATCTGATATATTATTTCAACCCATCTGGGCAAAATGAAAGTTAGCAACTAATATTCTCCTGTATCACATATATATGTCAATTTAGCTATATGGTTTCTGAAAAACACCAGTTGAGCAATTAGGATCACCATATGGAATGCCTGTTGCTGTGATGAATGATTTTAGTGTATTTAATGTAGACACAAGCTTGCATTATATTGTGTACCCACCCTTTTTCAATCTCTTCACCTCAGCTCTATTACACTGAGACCTGGTTATCACTATGCACTGTCAAATAAAATTAGGTCACAGACCTAAGCTTTGATTGCAAACGGAAGCTTTTAAGATGTAAAATAAAACACACAAATAGCTTTCAAGGGTCTTCCATCAGATGCTTAGTCCTCAGGAGCAGATGGATCCTATTTTTTCCATGAATATTGATCAAACCAAAATCATTTGGGATCTCTGTTGTAGTATTCGCGTAAATCCTACATTCGATTTTTATTAAAAATAAAAGCGGGTGGTTTTGTACACCTGCAATCCACGGCATTCACTCACCAGTTTTCCTGCATCCATTCTATGGCTCCCCTCTCGTCGAACTGTTTCTCAAAGTCATACTCCTGAAGAGAAATCACTGACATGTTCATCCTCCTCCTCCCCGCTCTTTGGTTTTCCTTGCCCCGGTTTCCACAGAAAATGTTCGGATTTCCTTCCCCTAAAATTAATATAATTTTGTTTTCTTAAAACAAAAGGTAGTGAGAGACAGGAATGAGACAGGATGAAGCGGGCTGGAGGTTGAAGGCTGCGAATGTTTGTGGTGCTGAAGCGGCGGCGCGGTGACTTTCAGCGACGCCCGATGGAAGGACGAGAGGGACCGGACTGGAACTTGACCGCACTGGACCGGATCGGACTGGACCGGACTGGACTTCACTTGAGTGGACCGGACCGCGCTGCGTCGTCGCTTGGCTTTCCCCACGCGCGCGCACAGCCCCGGGCACGCGCCTCCCGCCCACCTGCCCCGCGAGCGCCGCATGGAACCCCGCCCGGATCGCACCTACCACTCAAGCAGACAGAACTGTGGAGATGGGGAGGGGGGATGGTGGTTGTCTGGGTTGATGTATAATCCTCTCAGCACCTCACCTAAAACGCTTCTCCTCCCCTCCCAGCAGCCCCTTCTTTACCTTATCATGACTGACGATGTCTTGGACTCGCCAGCTCTAGTTGCTTCCCGGCGCGGCGATTTGAGACGATTTTACACCATCCGTCTCTCCCTCACCTTTCGAAAGGTGGAGCGGCCTTGATCGACAGTTTCCTCACCCGTCACGCGGAACCGCACACGCGCATTTGTCCCAGTTTGTTCCCCTTTCACTGGAGAACGTTGCTGCTGTTGTCGGAGGGACAGATACGAGGTCCTGATGCTGCTGCTTTGAAGAAAAATCTTTACTGGGGATGACGCTGCCTGGTTTTGCTTATATTTTTATGCAGATTTGCAGAAGTAGACACCTGTTGTGGGCACAGAAAGTCAAATATATTTTTATCCCTTTCCACAGCCTCACTGATAAATGTCATATTCCGAGACTCACTCATTAATAATCCTATAGCGCATGCTGCTTTATTTTAAACCGTCTTGCCAATGGTGAGGTTTTAGGGGACATTAAATGTGCCACCTTGTTAAGGAATTAACATTAGTTTAGCCTCAGCAAGGCAACAGACAATCTCCAAAGACAAGAGATATGACAGACCAGGCATAACTTTGTGTCTTAATGGGCAGTTGTTTTAAGTCTGTGCATTGTGCACATTTTGACAGCACAACCATTTAATGTAGATGTTATCAATTATCATGTTTTGAAAATTGCAATCGTTTAAAAGGAACATAGACATGAAATTAAAAATTCTATATGTTCTTTCCAAATTGTTATACCATTCCTGCCCATTTGGTGAGTTACACATACCTAACATATCAAATTCACAAATCTTTTAGAATTTTATATTTTATATTAAAGCTACATGTTATTTTAGTTTACACAGCAGTTGATTTTGTATTGAGGAATATCATAATTGATGGATTTTCTTTAGATATGAAAAACTGCATGTCAATTGAAAATGTTCCTCGATACCTTCAATTAAAAGAGACACGGATTGAATTTGACAAGGATCTGAAAATGGGTGCCACAATCAAACTTTATTAACAAAGGGCAAGATATAACACAATATTATCAGTTACCATGAAATCAAAGACTGACTTTCTGGTACACTTGAAAATAATCAAGGATGAAGAAACTAAAGCTTTGAAATACATGAACAATGTTAATGTGAGTGATAGCATAATGCTTATTTTAGAGGACTAATTATCCAAAGGCCTGAATTAATGATCCAGAGATAGAGGATAATTCTATCATAGAAGAGAGGGAATTTAAATTTGGTTAATGAAATAAATCTGGAATGAAAAGGGAGTTTGGAAATCATGGAATTTTTTTTTGAGACTGAGCATGGAGGCAGGCCTAAACGAACAAGGTACTTTTGCTCAGGGAAGGTGGGTTTTACTGCTAGACTGCATCCTTCTTAGTTCATTGTACATTCGTGCATATGCAAACCACCAAATTTTATGGGCTGATATGTTTCTGGGCTTCAATTTCAGGCTGCCATATTTAAATGGCAGACAGACAGCCCTCACTCTGCAACCCAGTAGTATCACTCAACCTCTGCTCATAACCACCACCCACCCCTGGGGATATCAGAGACCAGGCAATAAAAAAGCACCACAGTTCAGCAATGCCTCAGTAGAGGATCTCCTGAAGGTTGACCAGGAGAGAAGCAATTTTCCCGTGGGACAGCAACAAGAGGACAAACTAATTGCCTAAAACAGTTGGATTATCTGAAAGAGGTGGCTGCAAAGCTCAGTGCCCATGGACAACTCAAGAGAACATGGCTTCAGTGCCACAAGAGGATGAAGGATTTGCTGTATTCTTCTAAAGTAAGCACCACTCGATGCCTGCTGCTCCTATGACCGTGAGTGAGCATTGTAAGCTTTCCATAGCCTAGGAGTGTCACACAAGATTGGGTACCAGGCATCTCCATCAGATGCCTCATGAGCAATCAATATCTGTCACTTAATTGCAGCTACCAACAAGCATCACAGTGCTGCTAGATCTCATACATCTGCCAGAGTTCACACTTTAAACATAAAAGGAACTGCAACACTCAGCAACTCACACACAATCAGCTCCCTAACCTTTCATTACCACGAGGAGAATGTACACATCTGATAGTGCTTCACGAAAGGCTTGCATGGGACAAGGACACGCACACAAAAGAGAGATCAGCAAGAACACCTCACAGATATCTGGTGCACTCACATAATGTAATACTTCATTGTTGTTATTAGTTCCAGCTCTTTGACAACATTGGACCACCTTTCAATAAGAAGCCTGTAATTCCTAAATTCCTCCATGTCACATTCTTCTTACTACTATAGTAACGCACACAGACAATCCAGCTCTGAGTATAGACATCTATCTATCTATCAATGCACAAAAAAGTGTTCATGTACCCATGCTAATGTCTCTCAATGCTTTTCTCCTTCTGCAGGAGAAGATCATGCATAACACATATGAACATGACTAGAGATGTGGACAGATGCCTAAAATACAGGTCTTCAAACCCTTCAAGGAGCATGCTGCTGGGCTGGCAGGAGAGCATGAGGAGTGTACCTGTGCTGAAGTGGTATTTGATAGCTACAGCCATTTAATAATAAAGCCTACAATCTGCTGCTCCCTGCACATCCAGCACCGACATCTTAATAAAACCTTGGGTAACTGTGGCACAAGTCTAACAAATCCTAATTTTTTGCTATGTAGCCTCCAGATCCCACTCCCAAGCCATGTGCAGATTGAATTGAAAGGCAGTGGAGTCTGACAAAAGATCTGTTCAATGTCATGTCTCCAGCATGCAAGCACGAAGCAGTCCCCATGGACCATCTGTCAGCTATTATGGAGATTCGGGTCCCACAGAATAATCAGTTTCTGCCAGGTATACATGGGGACCTTTACTCCATCATTCAAGCATTCACTAATTGGCTAGGCAAGAGAAGGCTGATGGATCTTGACATCGCTCCATGTATCCCATCCCCCTCAAGAGGTGAGTACCCTGAAAGGGAGAGGAGCAACAAACAGGCATCTAGGGAATATCACCCCAGGATACTCGGAAGTTGCCCTACCACACCATCTCCTCTCTACCAGGGACGAAACTGCCTTCATCAGGTCGGTTCGAAGAGGTTGCTGCTGCAGCCTTGCAAGAGCCTCCCAGCAAACCAGAAGCCTCTAGGCCAAGGCGCAACAGAGGAACCCTGCCAAAGTCATCTGAAGCATGGCAGCAAAGCAGTCAAGAGGCATTCTCAAGGTCAATTGTTGATGTGATACCAAGTAGTAGCAGTAGGAAGAGAAAGATTAAAGAGCATTTGAAGCCTCTTTGCATGCACAGATGTTCATCTTCGGTACAGCATTCTGTACCATCAAACAAATGCAACATGCTGTATGACATTCTGTGAACTCTTTAAATCCATTAAGGCATCTGACTATTTATATTTTCCTTGTAGACTACTTCAAGGGACAAGGTAACCCTAGACACCCACGTGTGCATCATATGTAGCATTGCAAAGAATGCTAAGGCTATCATTCACTGCTGACGTCTGGGAGGATCATATCCTCGAGACAGCAGCAACCGAAAAAGATGTTTGGGTTTTGAGAATCATCAACATAGTGTAGTTACTCCACATCTCAGTGATAGCTGAATGCCCCCTGCAAACTGAAGTTTGAGTTATATAAGTGCAGCCACCATTTAATAGAGTCATAACGTCATGAGGCACAGAAACAGAGTCTTCTGCATAACTCTATACTGATGCCGTGTCTATGAAACTGTGCAGAAGGTTACTGATGCAATGGGAACAAAATCATTTACAACCTGTACTCAACAAATTAATGTAATGTTTGACATTTATAAACCAAACATTTCCCTTGAGGGCAGGAACACCTCTCCACCAGAAATGGCTCATAGTTCTAAGTGTTCCCAAATGTTCAATCAGTGACAATCACACTCAAATCTCGCCATTTCAGAATGTTCACAAATGTTCAATCAATGACAATTACACTCAAATCTCGCCATTTCAGGTTCTCTCGGGCATGTTTGCCTTGAACCAGTCCTGCCCGTGCTTCCTCAGCATCAGTTTTGGTGCCCTCAGTGTCTCCATCAGCCTCCTCTTTTTCGTCTTCTGAGGAGACATGTGGCTAGTCCATCTTCCCTTCACCTGTTGTTGAGCTAGAGGTACCGCAAACAATCAATATTCTGGAGACTGTCCACTGAGTATCAGTGCTCCTCCTGAGTGGTCCAGCCAAAAAAAGTGCCTTTCAGAAGACTAATTGTCTGTTCAGTAACGTTCCTAGTAGTTACAAGGGCTGCATTATAGCACTGTTCAGCATCTGTTTGAAGGTTTTACATTGGGGTTATTAACCATACCTTCTAGAGGTACCCCTTGTCACCTGTGAGCCAGCCCTGATGATCCAGGAGAGCAACCATTCAACAAATGTGGGAGTTGTGCAGAACATAAGTGTTGTGACAGTTCACTGGATAGTGGGTACATAACCACAGGAATTGTTTTCTGTGGTCACAAATAAACTGGACATTGAAGAAGCGAAACTTGTTCAGGAATCTGGCTAGATGATACCTTGGAGTGCCATGTGCCTGCAGTCGATGATCCCTTAGACCCAAGGGAAACCAGTGATGGCTGAAAATCTGACGATTCCAACACCTTGACTCTCTGAGTCCAGAGTGAACTGGACAAATTGTATCACTTTTCTATAAAGGACATTGGTGAATTCAAAAACGAGCCTATGGGCTGTTGGTTGGGAGATACAATACAAGTCCCCAGTTGAAGATTGAAAGGGGTCAGTGGCTAAAAAGTTCATTGTTGCTGTGATGCTCAACACTATATTTGTTTAAAGCTGCTGATCTGTCTGCAGGAGGTGGCAGATGTATGTGACGGTGCTGCTAGTCCTGTGAAGTCATCTTCAGCACTGCATTTGGTACATCCTCTCTTGTTTCACACTCAATGTCACTTAACCTTAGTAAAGCTAAAGTAGCTTCTGGGTTAAGTCGATCCAGCATCTGGCATGGAAACACTAATTTGTGAAGAAGTATTAGGAATGAGATGATTGTTTTCCATTTGAGATCTTGTCATAGTCAATCTACTGTTTGGACCTTTATTAGCCTACTCATCTGTTGAGGGAAAGTCTAGCCTATGGACCCTCAACATAGGATTATTGTCTGTCAGATACAGCTCAGGTTTGCAACTGAGGTAGCGGAGAGGAATAGAACTGATCTGTGATATGTTCAGATTTCTGTTCACAGGGATCCCATCACAAAATGAACATTTTAGAATTAGAATTAGGTTTATTGTCACATGTACTCAAGTTACAAAAGAACAGGAGTACATTGAAAAGTGTACAATGTTGCCAACACATGGTGCCATCTTAGGTACAAAGTAAAAACCGAAAGAACTGTGGATGCTGTAAGTCAGGAACAAAAAAAAAGTTGCTGGAAAAGCTGAGCAGGTCTGGCAGCATTTGTGAAGGAAAAAACAGTTAACGTTTCAGGTCCGGTGACCCTTCCTCAGAACTGTACCTAGGTACATATCTTAGATACAAAAGAAAGAGAAAATAAAGAAAAAAAAAGTTACACTACATTACAGATTTACATAGTATAGGTATAAGTTCAGAAAATAAGAAATAAATCTAAAAAGATAGCTATTACAGCCTTTCTCTAAGTGCTTCCACATGGCCTGCCTGGGCTCCACCAATTCACAACTAGTGGCCTTCTTTGCTTGGGGACTCTGCTCCATCCCTACTGTCTACCCCTGCTCTAGGCCGCTGACCGTCCCCACTCCGTTCCAGGCTGCTGCCCGCCACCCCTGCTCTGTTCCGGGCCACTGACAGCCGTCACTACGCCTCTGAGCTATTTTAATGACTTTCATATTTGTAAAGTAGTGCACTATTTCTTTAAGTGTACATTAATAACAAAGTTCTGTGCAATTATGTAAATGTTTTCCTTTGGTTGGTTGATTCAGAAGTGTGTCAGTATTTTCAAAAATCCTTTAAAATACTATGTGTTGCGGAAAGGCTTTGTGAAAAGGGAAACATTCTTTCTATTTGACTCAACTTGAGGACATAATCAGAACACTGTTTTTAATCTAACAGCAGGGCAAGATTCTCGTGGACCTGTTTGTCACTGAAACAGAGACATGAACATACAAAATAAGAGCAGAAGTAGACCATTCTACTCATGTCTGCTCCTTCTCTTAGTAAGACTGTGGCTGATCTGACCATTCATCAGCTGCTTCTGCAGCATCCATCCTTATCACTTTCCCTCCAAGCCAAGCTTCCTTTAAGGTTTTCCCCTTCTCTAGTCATGAACTTGCTTCTTTCTCTAGCTTTTCTTCTGATATTGGTCTGTTATGAGCCCAGCTTATGTTATTACTGGACAAGTTAGATCCCAGACTGATATCTTCCTTGATCGATTTTTTCTTTTGGTGTTGATGAGGTGGTTTCTCACTGAAACATAAGCACTCAATATTGCAGATTTAAGTTTAACAATAAATCAGAAATATATTACGCAAAAAAAATGCAGATAAAATAAACCAAATTATTTACATATATGACAAAAGTTTTAGAAACACATGTCTATAAGGCTATCTGTCTCAAATTACTTTTAAAGAAACTACCATGGCTATGGAAATACTTACATTAACCATTAAACCCCTTCATTAAACGCAGATAACCCATATGTCACTAAGTTAAAAATCAAAAATCCACACTCTAAAACAAATAATACTAAAATATATATAAATCATTACATCACAGGCATCTTCTGATTGTGATTTTGGTCAAGAACAGGAGAGTGTAATTGCAAGTTAGCAGGTAAAGGGACTCAGAAGGCAGGAGGGCAGGAGCCTTAGTCTTTGTAATTGTCCAATAGGTTTGAGGTTCTTTTAGCTTGTCTAGATGAGAGTGAGAGCTGCAGGTCGGATAACCCAACTGGCATTATGGAATAGGAAGCCATTTAAGGGAGGGGTTGTAAGAAGGAATGTGGTGATGGGAGGGGACAGAATAGTGAGAGGGATTCATACTGTTCTCTGCAGTAAAAGGCATAAATTCTGAAACCTACGTTGCCTGCCTGGTGCCAAGGTTCAGGACATCTGCTCAAGGCTGGAGATGAATCTGCAGTGGGAGGGGAAGGATTCAGTTGTCGTGTTCCATGTAGGTAGCAATAGCATACGCAGTAGAAAGAAGGAAGTTTCACATAGTAAATATGAGAAATTATGCTCTGAATTAAGAAGCAGAATGTCAAAGGCCAATATCTCTCGATTATTACCTAAGCCAAAGGACATTAAGACCAGAGAGATGAATATGTAGCTCAGAGACTGATTTTGGAGAAGAGGTTTCCAGTTTGGGGGGCACTGGCCCCCCCAAACAATGAGGAAATTGAGATCTGTACCAATGGGACGGCCCCCACCTGAACAGTGCTGGGGCAGTGTTCTTGAAAACATGATTAGGAGAAGTAGAAACGATTTCAAACTAAATAAATAGAAGCAAGGGATCAAATTTGAAAAAATGTAGTAAATCAAAGAGTAGATTCAAAGCCAAAGAGGAAAGGTATCATAGAAAAGTCATTAATGGGAAATGAATACAAACAGGGACAGAAATAGATACAGACTACAAACCTAAGAAGAAATCAACAGACAAGGCTGGGGCAGTCAAAAAAAGGATAAAACTGAAGGTTCTGTATTGGAATGTATGTCAGCATTTGAAACAAAACAGATTAAATAATAGTACAAGTATAAATAGATGTGACCTGGTACCAATTGCAGACACATGGCTACAGGATGCCATGAATTGGCACCTGAATCTTGAAGAGTAAAGAACATTTAGTAAGGACAGGAAACTATGAACAAAGTGAAAGGGTGGCTATATTAGTTAATGATGGAGTAGCACAATAGGGAAGGATGATCCAGTTTCAGGAAACCAGAATATGGAAACAGTTGATGAGATCAGAAATGAAAAAGACAAGGTGCCACTTGTGGGAATGGTGCACAGGTCCCCCTCACAGTAACTGCAAGAAAGGATGGAGAATAAAGGAAGAAGTAGTGAGAGCCTGTCAGAAAGACATGGTGATATTTATAGGAGATTTTAATTTGCATATCAACTAGAAATATAAAAAGGGCAAAGGTAGCCTAGGTGAGGAGTTAATCAAATGTTTTGGGATAGTTCTTAGCGTATGTTCTGGAACTGACCAGATAGCAGGCTATATTGGACCTGGTATTGAACAACAAAATATGATTAATTAATGATCTCATAGTGAAGGCACCCCTAGGTAGCAGTAACTGTAATATGATTGAATTTTACATCAAATTTGAAAGTGCAATTTACGGGTATGGGACCACCTTATTAAATTTAAATGAAGTTAATCATGAGGTCATGACAGCAGAACAAGCTGAAGTGAATTGAAACAAAAACGAGCCATGGGATATTTCAGAATAAATTCTAAAGAGTAAGAAAATAAGAGGTGGAGCCACCATTAGTAATTAACTAGAAATCTTAAAGCTAATATTAAACTTAAAGAAAAGCATTTCACTGTGCAAAGACAGGTGGCAGGTCAGAAGATTGGGCAGTGTCTAAAAAACAGCAAAGTAGGACCAAAAAATTAATAACCACGGAAAAGATAGAATACAAGAGTAAGCTAGCCAGAATTATGAAAAAAGATAGTAAAAATCACAATCACTGGAGAAGTGATACTGAGTAAATTGTTGGAGCAGTGGCCTACCAACAGCCCAGGTCCCGAAGGACTTCTTCCTGAGGTCTTAATAGAAGTGGCTAGTGAGATAGTTGATGCATTGTTTGTAATTTTCCAAATCTCACTTGATTTGGGGATGATTCCATTAGATTGGAAGATGGTGAATGTAACTCCTTTATTCGAAAAGGGAGGGAGACAGCAATGCAGGAAATCACAGGCCAATGGGCTTAACATCTGTCACAGATGTTAGAAGATATTTTTAAATAAGTTATAGCAGGGCACTTAGATAAGGCAAAGGTAGTCAAGCTGAATCCACATGGTTCTGTGAAGGAGAAATCATGTTTGACCAATCTGTGGGTTGAGTTCTATTGAATTCTTTGAGGAGGTACCACATGCTATGAATAAAGGGAAATTGATGGTTATATTGTATTAGACTTCCAGAAGGCATTATAAAGTGTCAAATCAAAGTTTACTGTAAATGAGAAAAACTCATTGTATACAGGGTAGCATATTGGTGTGGATAGAAGATTGGCTAACAGGAAGCAGAGTGTACACTTAAATGTGTCTTTAGTTAAGTTTGGCAAGATGTAATGAGTGATGTGTCAAAGAGATTAGTGCTGACACTTCAACAGTTTACAATTTATGCAAATGACTGAGAAGAAGGGATGGAAGGTTTAGTTGCCAAATTTACTGATAATACAAAGTTAGGTAGGATTTGAAGTTTGAAGGTACCATAAAGAGACTACCAAATGATATAGATAGGGGGTTAAGAGAGTTTAAATAATAATAATTTTGCAAGCTTTACAGTTGACATCCGTCTGAATGTTCCTAAGGGAATTGAGTTTTTTTAAAAGAGTTTAATGTATGAATTTCAATATTTCAATCTTTAATTTTACAGTCATTTCATCAATATTTTATAATTGCATGGAGTGATTGCAGCTGTAGAAAGTTAAATGTAAAATAACTTCTCAAACTGTATTCTTTTCTAGCAGAGGATGGTTAAAGAAAATAAAAGAAAGACTTGGAGTGGAATCCTACCAGGCTATGAGTGACATGGGCAATGGTGAGATGAGTGGTAGAATCGGGTGAGATAATTATCTTGACATCATGATCATTCCACCACAACTTTCCTACTTTTTTCAAGTTGCATAGCGAATTTCTCGCTAGGGTCTGGTGAGTTCACAATTGACACTCTTTATTGCTTGTGAAATGGCTTGTTAATGGTATGGGGTAAAATGGGATAGAAACAAAGTTTGATTCTTGCACTTAGGACGCAAATGGCAATTAAAGCGCGAATTTGGCAAGATACAGCATGAAACTTTCTCAGCCTTGCAGTGAGATTCACTCCACCAAACTCCACTGATACTTAGCCAAAAAAGGTAAGATTCTGCACTGGCACTTTTATAGTACTTTCATGACAACCAGACATTTCAAAGTGGATTACAGCCAATGAAGTACTTATGAACTGTAGTCATTGGTGCTGTGCAGGAAATCAAAAAACCAATTTTCACAAAGCCAGCTTGCACTAAGAACCAATTTCTGCATCAGTGAGGCTCCAGACATCAAAATCCTGTCCGTAATTGCTCTTCGTGTGAACCCCATTGGCACCTCCCCAGGTCCCTACCCAATCCATTCATGTCAGCCCACAACTGACAGATGCCTCCATAAGTTGTGGCAGGGACTACATTCCTATGATATTGCGATGTGGTTTTTTTGCTTACTGCAGGTGTAGTGTGTTTGCCCTGGCACATGGACTAGGTGTGAGATTGATGAAGCATAGTGCCATATAGCAAGATGAACAGTCTTTGCTGGACTGTTGACCAGCAAGGCAAGCTGCCTGGTCATATGACTGCACTGATAGACAAGACAGGGATGCTCCAAGGATCCAGATTTGTGCTAAGTGAGTGAGCCCTAAGAAAGCAAGTGAATAGCTCTTGAGGTGCAGCGTGATGCAATCCATAAACTGGTTGCCTGTCCAAATGATATTGATAGGGGTTTAGTGAGTTTAAGTAATAACATTTTTTATGAGCTTTACAGCTGACATCCCTCCGAATGCTCCTAAGAGAAGTGGATTTTTTTTAAAAACTTCAATGTATGAATTTGAATATTTCAATCTTGAACTATACAGCCATTTCATTAATATGAAATGAGAGTTACCAGAAGCCTTTCAATGCTAGTTGCTAATGCAGTGGAGGTCTCCACTTCTTAAGCGTCCTGCCAGGAGATAGGCGAAAATCCTGAGGAGTTGGCAATTATCAGATGTCTGTGGAAGAGAGGTATCTGTGAATGGAGCCCATTGATTGTTCTCTGAGATGCTGTTGCATGATGATCAATATGGAGGCTCATCGCAGCCAGCAGCAAGGTAAAGTCATCTACTTGCTCTGACTTCCATGATGAGAATTTATGGTATCTAATTTGCTTGCAGCAGATGGTAGAATAGAAAGCTGCATATTAGTGAGGTAAGATCTGAAGTTAATATAGTTGTTAGCAAGCAATAATCCCCTTTAATAGAAAAGCTCCTACTGCTAAGTAACAATCTTGCGTTGACACTCTGAACTTAGTCAAAAGATGCATCAAGTTGTTCCCAATGCGTGATATGCCTTGCTGGACTTATTGTATGATTCTGCCTTGTTTCTCCCCATAGTCCACATTGTTTATGCCCCTTTAAGATTCTTCCCAATTGTCTAATTTAAATTCAAACAGTAAACTAAATTTCAGTTTGAGATATATCAATCAATGCTTACCAGAGGAGTCAACTTTCACTAAATTCGCAAATTTTGTACTCTGTTTGTGATACACTCTATTTACAATCATAATACACAACGAATTTTGCATGGTGAGCTGTTGTGTTCTGGAATGTACACCCTGAAAGAATGGTGGAAGCATATTCAACAGGAACTTTTAGGAGATAATTCGATCAATACTTGAAGGGAAAAAGTATAGGGCGTAATCAGCAGGTAGGACTAATCTGATATATAATCTGACTAATCTGATTATTCAGAACAAAACATTCTGATTTTGGGGTATTGTTTATTGCAGCATTGTACACCATTCAATGGTTTCACCCCTTTGTCTTGATAGCATCATATGTAAATGAAGGAAGCTTGGTATTTCTAGTGCAGTAAGACCACTGCTGAACCACTTTAAACCTGAATCATTAGCAGGAAAACAGCAAAACATCTCAATTGCTAGTTGCTAAGTTTGTGAAAATGGAGTGTTAGGAACCTATTTGTCATGTTCCCCAACTATGATAGTACTGTTAAGAAAAAGAGATTAAAAACAACTCTAAAATCTGCAAGGAATTTGACGGTATAAACTGGTTAGAGTAAATGGCTAGGTCATCTGAAATATGCCACTGTTCATCATCAAATAAGTGCTGAGAGATATCTCATATTTAGCTAAATGGACAAGAAGTCCTTAGTTTAATGTCTCATCAATATGAAAACATCACCACTATTCTTTCAGCATATCTATGTTATTTCTGCAGTGGAGCTTGAACTTCTGACCTAGAGGCAAGGCAAGGCTGTTACGAAACAGTAACTTCATCTGGAGTACTCAATGACAGATTTACAGTTTTCAATTAATCTGAAAGAAGTCAAATAATACAAGGTTTGTTGTTAAAGCAGCAGCTCTGAACTCGGTAAGTGTGGCTGCTTGTCGAGGATTAGTCCTGGGTGTAGATTTAACTCATTGGTGCCCACCTTCAAGAAGGAGGAATGATATCAGGCCGAGCAACAAAATAAAAGCAATGGTGCATTTCTTTCCATTTTCTAATCCCCACCCCCTTTCTAAGATACTTCTGAAACACGCAGCTCTTTGGTCAAGCTGTTGTGTGTAATGTTGGTAAAAGATCCCATGAAAGCCCTACTACTACAATAATGTGCTATAAAGATAAATTGTTGCCAGTTCAGCATGCTACAGTTCCTTATTCTGCCGATGCTCAGCCTCGGGTAATAGGTTGAAGCTGCTGGTTTGGTCAGAAGCAGGTGAAATGATGAAACACACTGAAGTACTACTGAGAGCAGTTGGTGACTCCCTTTGTCCTGCATGTCCTCACCTTCCCTCCCTGCATGCCTCTACCTTGGGTCTTGTACTCACCTACTTCCCCAGTTAGAGCCGTAGCTTTTTTTTTGAGCTGAGTAGTTCTTACAGATAGCTGGCACATATGTAGTAGGTATCCTCTATTGTAACCATTTCTATGATCCATTGGACATGCCCTTGAGTTTTATGCGCTGTATTTGTGGGTTTGATTTTGTAAACAGCAGGTGCTGGTAGTTTTCCTTAAGCTCGGGATAGTTAAATGCTAGAAGACATTTGACAAAGTGCCATGTCAAAACAAAAAGGGTGGCACAGTGGCTCAGTGGTTAACACTGCTGCCTCACAACACCAGGGACCCGGATTTGATTCCACCCTCAGGCGACAGTCTGTGTGGAGTTTGTACATTCTCCCTGTTCCTGCGTGGGTTTCCACTGGGTGCTCTGGTTTTCTTCCACGGTCTAAAGATATGCAAGCTAGGTCGATTGGCCATGCTAAATTGCCCAGAGTGTTCGGGGATGTGTAAATTAGGTGGGTTACAGGGAAATGGTAGGGGGATGGGTCTAGGTGGGATGCTCTGAGGGTTGGCGTAAACTTGATGGGCCAAAGGGCCTGTTTCCACAATATATGGATTCTGTGATTCTTTGAAGCGGTCAGCCCTGTGTTTAGGCATATTGATGTCCAGTATACTTGCATTTTCATTCATAATAACGGTGGCTATAATCTCTTCAACTGTATTCTAAATCCCATTCCATTCAATGACAACATCTACAGTGCCTATACTTTATTAAATCAGAAATTGTTTATAAATAAAAAATGCTTTAAAGTTTCAGAAAATCCCACAACTACAAATATTTTTCAATAAAATCTGTTTCAAAGTAATGTGCTTTTTGCTGGCCTACATTTATAGGCCAGGGACTTTAGCAGTTTAATGGGAAGGACAGTCACCACTATCCCACAGTAACAGGTAAAGGGCAATTATTGCAACATTGTCTGTGTCATTCATAACTCGAGAGCAAATATCAAAACAAATCTTTACTCCTTTATGCCTAAGTGTCAAAGTTAAAACAACTCTAAGACAAATAATACTTTGAACTCACATGAAAACACCTGTCCTGATTTTTTAGGAGGAAATGTTTAGAGTCTTTGTATTTTTATTAAGAATGCCCTTCATTCTCTGTAGCAACATATCACACTGAATTTTTTTGGGGGTCATGGAAGTTTTAATAATTACAATTTGTTTATGATTATCTATAAAATTACCTTATTCTGCCACTGTATTCCCAAGCACTTAGATAATATAATTTTGTACAGTCATTGGGTTTCATTTAAAAATATTCATAAAACATTGCTTCCTGTCAGCTGACATGTTGATATGTGTAAATGTTATCCAGAGAGACATTTGTTATTTCATACAAATGAAGAAATTCAATCTTGGTGATGTAGTATGTTGAATTCCATTGATCTTGCAGTTTATGCAGAGGTCAAAATGTCAGATTTCATGCTTTATTTGCGTAGTTTGTGGTAGAAGGCAGTAGTGAAAGGTTTGCTAATCTAAAAGGAGTGAAGATCAAATGGTCTTTTCGACATTCAGAGCCGGTCTTTAGGTTGTTTCAACTTGAAGCAGGTTTAAAAAAAAGTTTAGAAAGAAGCCTCAGCCATTCCAGTCTTGACAGCAGAAAACATGTTTGAGTCATAGAGTCATACAGCAGTGAAACAGACCCTTCGCCAACCATAATCCCAAACTAAACCAATCCCATCTTCCTGCACTTGGCCCATATCTCTTGAAACATTTCTCATTCATATACTTATTTAAATGTGTTTTAAATGTTGTAACTGTACTCACATCCAGAATTTCCTCTAGAAGTTCATTTCATACATGAAACACTCTCAGTGTAAAAAAATTGCCCCTTATGTCTTTTTTAAATCTTTCTTCTCTCACCTTAAAAATATGCCCCTTAGTCTTGAAATCTGCCACCCTAGGGAAAAGACACTTGCCATTAACTTTATCTATACCTCTCATGATTTTATAAACCTCTATAAGATCACCCCTCAACCTCCTGTGCTCTAGTGAAAAAAGTCCCAGCCTATCCAGCCTCTCCTTCTAACTCAAACCCTCCCTTTCTGGCAACATCCTGGCAAATCTCTTCTGAACCTTCTCCAGCTTAGTAAGATCCTTTGTACAACAGGGCGAACAGAACTGGACAAAGTACTCTAGAAGAGGCCACACTGAAGTCCTGTACAACCACAACATAATGTCCCAACTCCTATACTTAAAAGTCTGAACAATGAAGATAAGCGTGCTAAATGCCTTCTTAACTGTCCTATCTATATGTTATATAAACTTCAAAGAATTATGTACCTGAACCTCTAGGTCTCTCTGTTCTACAACAATACTGGAATCTATACAATTTGTTCAATACATACATCCAAACTTCCAACTTATTTTACCACATCAATCTCCTGTTCTTTAGATCATATTCCTTGGAACCCATTTTCTACAGCATTTATAACATACATGCACTGTACAACTTCTAATAGTCTTAGAATCAATAACTACACAGTCTGTCACTAAAGATTTTTCTCATTTGTGGTATTCATAACCAAATTAAATGATTTTATAATTTATACACAACAAAATAATGAACATACCTTCAGAACTGCTAATGCATTTTATGATCTATCTTAATTTATGTTTTCTTTTGGGTAGTGTTAATAACATACCCAAAGGTCTAGACATCAAAGTCAGTGGGCAGAATTTATTACCCTTCCCTTGCCAAGTATGGTGGTGGAGTGCACTTATTTGGATTGGAGGATAGTGAGTGAGGACCTCACTGCCTTTTGACCTCTGACCTGATAAGTCCATGACAAGGAAGCCTGTTGATGGCTGACCGCCCCAATAAATGTCTTTTAAGTTGTCAATTAATGTTTACACATGAGCCTCCTCCTGCTGCTACTAGTACTCACTCACCACAAAACCTGAAAAGTATCCCTGTTTGTTTGCATAAGGGCATCCAGAGTGTGGTGGTGGGGGAGAGGTGGGAAGAGTATGTCGGGGGGATGGTGGTGGTGGTGGGTGGGAGGAGGGGTCCCTTGTGCCAAGGCATTCAATGTCTATTCAAGGGACTTGGCATTGAGAAGGGGATGCAGTGAGGCCCAGCCCTGCCCTTTCTGTTGATCCCCTTCCCTTTTCTAGAAACTATCAGTACAGTAGTTGTACATACTCACCTCCCACCTCTTTTGTCATGGATTGCAGCAAAAGGCAGC
This sequence comes from Rhincodon typus, assembly GCF_021869965.1. Lineage (NCBI taxonomy): Eukaryota > Metazoa > Chordata > Chondrichthyes > Orectolobiformes > Rhincodontidae > Rhincodon > Rhincodon typus. The sequence goes on along the minus strand of NC_063365.1, from coordinate 15,155,634 downwards.
TTACCACCACTGTCTCAAGGCCAATTAGCAATAGCCTATAAATACCAGCTTAGCCAGTGATGCCCAGATGCAGTGAACAAATGAAAAAGAAATCCTGCCATCACTTTCATGTCCATGGATCCATTGGCCATTGTGGTGCTTTGGCTGGGTGTAGTACTGGCAGCAACCACCACCTCCCCCGTGGCATTGTTGAGCTGTTCGGCCTGCAGCTCTCATTGAATACAACACTGGAATAAATAAGAATATTTATCAAGGGCAACAGATTAATCCATAACCCTTTCTCTAACAACTTGTCAAGAACCATCTGGGGTTTAATCACCAAGATTATGCCTAGTAGTGAATGATGTCCACACTTGGCTTGCTGAACTGAGTTGTAGATACCACTTCCTCTTTATAATAGCATTTACACTATAAACCTCCCACTGAGTCCAAACAAGTTGTTAAGTGAATGTATTCTTCTTTCTTTGCTGTTTATCAAGTAAATCAGACAATGGCATCATAAATTAACATTTGTTTCTTAACGTTAGAATCACAGTCAAAAACATTAAAACGTTAAATAAACGATTAAACCGCAAAAGAAATAACAGATAACAAAAGCATTCAGAGATAGTAGGAACTGCAGATGCTGGAGAATCCGAGACAACAAGGTGCAGGGCTGGATGAACACAGCAGGCCAAGCAGCATCATAGGAGCAGAGAGGCTGACGTTTCGGGCCTAGACCCTTCATCAGAAAAAGCATTCAGTTACCTCACAGTAATTCAGCAGTAATCGATTGCTGATTATAAATTTATGATTCAGGTCTCAATCTGAGATTGCAGTAAATCCATGAGAATAAATTAGGATTAAACTCGCTAGTAACTGACAAATTAAAGTATTCAACAAATGGTTGAACAGTGTAAAGCCTATATATGGTGCAGTCAGACTGGTTGCCATGTTTTCCATCTGATATTGGTCTACTAGAACATCAAAGTGAGAAACAATTGTCAGTACCTCACTTGCTCTTGGGTAAATCTACCTTTGCCCATTGTTTCTGGACTATCAGTTGTTTGTCTCATTTTCCTTGACCGCAGGGAAAAGTTAGAATTCTGAATGGCACACTTATCTCTGCAGGTATGTGCAAACTCCACACAGAAAATGCCCAAAGGTGGAATCAAACCCGGGTTCGTGGCGCTGTGAGGCAGCAGGTATGTGACTAATGTAGACAGACTATCTTGATCTCTATAACAATTTTTTCCCTTTTCAGAAGGACATTTTTCAACGATATCCTACAGTGTGGAAACAGGCCCTTCGGCCCAGCAAGTCCACACCAACCCTCAGAGCATCCCACCCAGACCCATCCCCCTAATCTACACATCCCTGAACACTGTGGGCAATTTAGCATGGCCAATCCACCTAGCCTGCACATCTTTGGACTGTGAGAGGAAACCGGAGCACCCGGAGGAAACCCCGCAGACACAAGGAGAATGTGCAAACTCCACACAGACAGTCACTCGAGGGTGGAATTGAACCCGGCTTCCTGGCGCTGTGAGACAGCAGTGCTAACCACTGAGTCACCATGCCGCCCTACTATATATAAGTATTACCTTAGCAGAACCAACATTAAGCTAAAGATTTAGAACTGAGACTTCATTTTGGAGACATGTCTTAGCCAATTCTTACAATTTTTCTACAATGTTATGTACTCTTTTTGATTCATGGCTGAATCTTCATTTTTCCAGCAGTGTACTTACTATGTATCTTTAAGGAAGCAGTCATGAAAAATATCTGAATTTAATAAATGTTTAAATTTAAGCTAACAGCAATCATCTCATTTTATGAAATATAAATGAATCATTCTGGAAAATCTTCATGAGTGCCATGTTGGTTGTAAATTGAAAATGATTAAGGATTAAGCAAGACAGTAAATCAATTTCTGAAAGCCGAGAAAATGATAAATTTATTAATTTGAGTGAATCATGATTTTCAATAATACATCTTCTTTATCACTAATAATCATAGCCACTTACTTGAACCAGCCTGTGCACCTTACCTCTCTTCTCCCATGGTGTCAGTCACAGCCAAGAGCACAAATAGGAGCTTCTTGGTGTTCCTAAGTTCCTTCCCTGAACAAGTTCTTTGTCCCTTAGCTTCAGTGCCTGGAATAATTTACCCTCCGATCAATTCTAATTGCATTTTCAACAACTAACTGTTCAGACTTTAGCTTTCCATTTTCTATTATGTTTCTGCATCTGTCAATCTGCTCAACTCTCACCCACTTTGTTTATTTCTTGTGATATGTCTCCAATCTTTGCCTTGTCCAAATGGAAGAAAATTTGGGTCCATCCTTTACCCGATAAGCTGGATCATATCCAGGTTTACTGGACCTCACCTTCCTCTGCTAACCTTGACTATTACTAATAAAAAGAGCTTAGAGGGATATGGGACAAATCCAGGCAAATGGGAATAGATTAATTTAGGATATATGGTCAGCATGGACGAGTTAGACCAAAGGGGCTGTTTCTGTGCTGCACAACTCTACGACTCTATGGCCTGCAAATTAAAAAAAAGAAACAAATAAACCCTGCATTCTACTTCAATAAAAGAAGGTTCAGACTGTCAACAGGAAATGGAGAGCAAGCATTTAACTGTGGATTAGGTGACAAGTGACAGCTTCATTTGAACTCCAGCTATGTAAGCAACATATTCAGCCTTACAGGTTAAGCCATAAATGATCCTGAGAAGGGATCTCTTAAAATATTACTTGCTATCAGCCCAGTATAAATACATCCAGTCTTTCTGAGGATGATATTAAAAAAATACAGAGAAGATCTGGAGAATGCTTGAGGATCAGCTCAAGGTATGAATGTCTACTTAACAAACTCCAATTCACTTCTTAAAGACAGAAACCCAAGCGTCTATTAATGACTTTGTTACAAGATGCTATAGCAAACGGCAAGAGTGTGCTTTCTCTGAAGAAGAACTTGCTGAGTGGCTGATCGAATTGGTAATCCCCTCTGATCAAAGTTTTCCAGAAAGAACTTTTTGACATAAGAAAAGCCGTACTCTTCATGTCTTATTGGAAGATGGACTCCATTATGCAGCTGTAGTGACTGCATAACCAACATCAATTGTATACTTTAGGTGCAGACAGTACTATTGTGACAGTGAGCAAAATGCACCAAACTATCAAGATTTCTTATAGATACAGTTTGTTGTACCTACCTGGAGGTTGTCCAGCATTTCTTCTTGTTGGCAAATCTCATGGCACCAAAGGATATTTGGCACACATGTGCAGAATGTTTGATTTCAAAAGCTAAGCCAATCCCTAGGACAATACCCAAGTGGCCAACAGGGTAGTACAATTCTACAATGAGAACTTGTCTAAACTTACACAAACCTATCAACAAAGTGAACAGACAACAGATCTAAAAGCACACTTGGGAAGATGACCAAGCCTTTCATGTTGCCAACCTCATACATCATGGTATAAGACGAGAAGAAGCTTTTATAACCATCAACATCGTATGTCCCCAAAAGGTAGATTGATACAACCTGAGAGACGACATTGATACAGGAACTAATGCCAACATATTACCAATACACATCCTAAATGAGAAGTGTCTCAACATGTGATGTTCCATGGTACAACCTACAAGAGACCACTTGCGGCATAGGACATATCATTAATTCTAAGCAGTGCACAAGCACACACTGATGGGCCAATATGCAAGTTCAGCTTGGATTTTCAAAATCTTCCAACCTAGAAACCAGCAAAGTTTCTAAGATCTGCAATCAACCCAGGTTGTTTGAAGGCAATATCAAACATGGTGCCACATTGAGAAGGATCAAAAGCAGCTCAATCATGCACGCAGAGAGTGAGAAAGAAAACTCAGATGATGATGATTGTGCGATGATGCAGAGGGACAACAATCAGCAGCAAGACAATTAAGTTGCCAGCCAAGAGCAACCAAAAGCAACACGTACCTCCGTACATGGATAGACGATCACCATAAGATCAGAATGAATTGTAAAACCTCCAAAAAATGATATAGAGTTTGAATTATTAATCTAGTTAATTATATTTTTACAAGACTGCATAACTGTTGAATTAATAACACAAGTCTATGTATAACAATGTGTATCTGTTTGGGATTTCTTTGGGAAAAGGGAAATGTTTTGTTATGTCTTGCAGCAGGTTTACAAAATATGCCAAAAGGACATTCTCATGATGTCATCATTATACAAATGCATGCAACCAATTGGATAAGGCTCTCAGTCTCCATCTTACAAAGCTCCATCCTCTTGCTGCATGACATGGAGGGAAACATGCAACAGTACGTCAACATGCTTAGCTTCAGCCCAGACATCCAAGTGCCCTGTGATTGTGACAAACATGCATAGATGACAGGTGCTGTAATGAAAGGTCGTTGAATTCTTCAATACCATGTGACCCATATCTCACCCTTATGCTGTGGGAGCTAGGGTAATTATCACAACATGATGTTCACAGATCAAAAGCTATCATGTCATACTATCATTTGACAGTTTGATGCATATATTCTGAGAAAACAGTCCCAGGCATCGAATGACATGGACATTGATGGGAAAGTTAGAAAAATCATGTGAGGTTGGCAGTGATGTGATTTCGACATTGAGGGCAAAAGGTCCAATTTTCCAACCGGCTGTTGAACAGTGAGAAGACAATTCTTCCTGGTGAGTGACAAGGAGCTTATTTGTTTCTGTTAGCATGTAATTACATTTCATTAACTAGTTAACCTTGCAACATTTGTATGAAGTTTTACATTCACCCATCTGCCAGATAGAAACCAGAAGATGACAATTCCTGGCATGAAAGTCTGAGTGGTTACTCCAGCTTGGCAATTGATCCTCTAGCCCTCCATCTTGGACACCTTTCACCAACATTTCAGGGCACACTCCATGGGCAGTCAGCACCAGGACACCCACCTGTCCATGGACATTGGCGTTGGACACGTACCAGCCCCATCCCCGTGGTATATCTCCGATCCACTTACAATATGATTCTGTGTTTCAATGCTGCACTTTGGAGTGTACTGACACCTTTCATTGCAATTCTGCAATGAGATCACTTTGCACACAGGACAAGCACCCAATTCATTGATTCAACCAGAGTGCATCTCAGGGCTCCTCACGTGCTCTCTTAGTGCTCACTCATTTTGCGCCTACTTGAATGTTCACATCATTTCAGCCTTCTGTGCCTTGCTTTGTCTTTTTGTGCTTTGCTTCCCCAGACAGAGCTTAAAAACTCACAGTATTTCTGTCTTGATTGCCTCTTAGCACATAGGTAAGCAGCTTGTCAAAGTTGTTAACAATCATGCACAAGGAGTGAACATTGTGTTGTACAGCAGTATGCTACACCAGTCTCACACTTGCACCATATGCCAGCAGTTTATGCAGCAAAGACACTGTATGTGCATCACCCAAATGGCCATATCTCAAAGTCTAACGGAAGTTGTCCTCAGTCCAGTCAAAAGAAACACCTTCAGTCACAGGGCACAGTAAATCAAGGACAGACTCCATTATCAGTCCAGAGGCTTGGGAACACTCAGTCAGCCACTTGTGGCAGTCAGTTGACTGCTTAGTGTCAGAATTTTGATTTGATTTGATTTGATTTGTTGTTCTCACATGTACTGAGATACAGTAAAAAGTTTTGGCAGCATCTGTGAAGAAAAAATCAGAGTTACAGGTTGTGTTCGACCAAGTATTTGCGAAAACTCGTTTCCATAGCCATATCACAGTGTTCAACCAAGTATTTGCTAAAACTTGTTTCCACAGCCATATCACAGTTTTCAACCAAGTATTTGCTAAAACTCATTCCCACAGCCATATCACACTGTTGCCTGCCACTTTAACGCACCACCCTGTTCCCTGGCCAACATCTCTGTCTCTGGCAAGCTGGAAGAACAACACCTCATTTTCCACTTGAGGACCCTGCAGCCCTCTGGACTCAATATCAAGTTCCATAATTTTAGAGCCTAAACTCTCCCATCTCCTACCTCACACACCAGGCCTTGTTATCACATAGCCTGCCATTACGCACTACCTATTGTTAGTCACGAACAGTCCCCATTAACAACTATTCACCCTCCTAGCCAGATTGTCATCAACTCCTTTGTCAATCCAACTGCTCTCCTCTCTCTTTGGGCTCTATCCTATAGTTTACTCCCTACCCCAACCCCCTCCCTATTTTCTGTATATAAACCGATGTTTTCCCAGCTACCATCATTTTTGAAGGTCACCGGACCCAAAACTTTAACTCTGATTTTTTCTTCACAGATGCTGCAGACCTGCTGAGCTTTGCCAGCAACTTCTGTTTTTGTTCCTGATTTACAGTGAAACATTTCATTTTCCTTGCTGTACAGGCAGATCCTACCATACAAAGTGCATCAGGTAGCAGAACAGAGTGCAAAATACAGTGTTACAACCACAGAGTAGGTGCAGAGAGAGAGAGAGATCACCATTAACATTTCAGAGGTCCATTCAAAAGCTCTTAGAGAGTAAGGAGCTAAATGTTGGCTCTTTTTGCCTTATTGTGGGCTGTTCTCCCTTGGAATGAGACAAGGGCAGGGATTGAAGGAGATGAAAGTGGCTGGCACAACTGTTGCTGCTGATGTGGGTGGCAGAAAGGTGATGAGAGTTCCCAAGCGACTGAGCAGGCAGTGCAGAGGCTATACAGCATTACTGGTATGAGGGGCTTGGTGGGGGAGAGCAAGTGAGAACAGATGTTGCATGCAATATTGAAAGCAGTAGAGCATGAACCTTGGTGGGAGTTAGGTGCAGTAAAAGACATAGTGAGTGTGAGGTAACAGAAAGGAGATGGTGACACTTAACTTTGAAGAATAGTATAAGTTATTGTCCTTCTCCCTGCATTGTTGGGCATTTCTCCAGACCATGGAAACAGCACTAACCAGGTGGCAATGTCACGTTAGGCTAGCAAGGTTCAGTATCATGGTGTCCTCTGCTGGTCCTGAGGAAAGAGGACAGCCCTCCTCTGCAATACCTTGTCCATCTAGGATCCCTTGGCAAAAAAATGGTTCCAGTTATCCTCAGCCAACACATTAGGAGCAATTGACAGGAAGCATACAGGGTAGGTCTGGACTGACAGTGCTTGATGTGGTGCATGGTTGTACTTTAGAGAGGTCCCAGCAATGGCAAGTGCTTCCACCTGTGACGAAGGGGAGGATATGACAAGCGTGGCACCATAGGACATGATGCACAGATAATGAGGTAGGTTTGGGAACACAGAATGGGAAAATTCACTCAGCCATGTGCATAGTGAAACTCACCTAAACTGATGTAGTCGATTTCTGGTAAAATTCAGCCTTCCGTGTCTAATGCCATTTGATCCTAGTGACATCTTCTCATCATTCTCGGAAGAAATCATACAGTTAGTACTTATTACATTTTGCAAGGGAATGTCAGGGAGAAAGAAGTGTATACTTTCGTAATGGCCTTCAAGGCACATTCAGCGTTTAGTAGAAAAACTTAAAGACATGATGAACTAATTCTGACTAATATATATAGACTTATGTGGCTAAATGAAACTTTTGAGCAATACTATCTGGACTTGTGGAAAGCAGGTCAGCAAATTTATGCACAATGGATGGAGAACCTGAAAGTTCTCAAATTTCAAGATTGTCTGGCCCCTGGTTACCAGCAGTAATTTCTACACTTAGGTTTCCTTGTTAACCTGAGCAATGTTTATAAAGCATTGATAAGTCACCACAAGATGGTGCACTGACTGCATTATTGATCATTTTAATTCATGGAAGTAGTCAAAATAAATTTTAGATTATTTCTGAACCATTGCAATAATGGAACAATAATTAACAGAACATTATATTTTATTTCTTTTTCTTTCAGATTCTTCCCATTTTTGTTACTATTTGAAATTCTCCATCTCACATTTTGCTTAGTTTTTCATGACTGAAGAATAAGAAAGACTTACATTTTTATAGCACACTTCACAATCGCAAAATATTCCGAAGTACTTTTCGGGTAATGAAGGACTTTTGAACCGTCCAAAAACAACAAGTTGATAAGGATAACAGTTAATGACCAGGAAGTGCAGGCTGTGTGGATTAATGTGGTAAATGCAGGGTTATGGGTATAGGGGTTTGGGTGGGATGCACTTTGCAGGATTGGGGGCAGACTCGATTGACTGAATGGCTTCTTTCCAGTGGAAGGATTCTATTTTATTCAAAGAATCTGCTTTTGCAATGTCGACCTCCTGCTGTATTTGCACTGCATTTATCAGAATAAGTCCCCCTATGTCAAAAGTCAATGCAGAAAATTTCCATCAACCTCCTTGTCGGACTCTTCCATATCCCATGGTACGGAAGAGTATGCTAAACCATATCTTGTGAATGATGAGAAAGCTGATTGCTTACCTTACTAAGGACCTGTTCTGTTTCTTATATTGTCCACATAGCTTCATTGAAGCATGACCAATGAATCTAGCCACAGAAGAGCCCTTCATCACTGTTGCTGCAGTGCAACAAAGACGCAAAGAAACTGAGGAACAATAGGTGCACCAGTAAGACCAGGACCAGCAGCAACCTTCTGCAAATATAAACAGCCTCCACTTGAAGAGATCACAGCTGAAGACACCCTACCCCCCCAAAAAAATGCACAGGATGTACAGAAGGATTTCCTCTGGGTGAGTGAGGCACAGTGTTGCTGCATTCTGCAGATCTCCCAGGGCACTGCCACTGAACTATGCCATCTGCCGGAATGGGAGATTTGACATGAAGGAATGATTGGCCATCCCATCACAGTGGTTATCAAGGTGATAGCTGCACTAAAAATCTAACCACCATCCCTTGACATTCAATGGTGTTACCATCACTGAATCCCCCACTATCAACATCCTGGAGTTACCATTGACCAGAAACTCAACTGGACTCACCACATTAAAACAGTGGCAGGTCACGGGCTAGGAATACTGCAGCGAGTAACTCACCTCCTGACTTCTCAAAGCCTGTCCGCCATCTACAAGGCACAAGTCAGGAGTGTAATGGAATACTCCCCACTTGTCTGGATGAGTGCAGCCCCAACAACACTCAAGAAGCTTGACACCGTCTAGGACAAAGCAGCCCGCTTGATTGGCATTGCATCCACAAGCATTCACTCCCTTCACCACCGACACTCAGTAGAAGCAGCGTGTACTATCTATAAGATGCACTGCAGAAATTCACCAAAGATCCTCAGACAGCACCTTAGAAACCCACGACCACTTCCATTTAGAAGGACAAGGGCATAGGACATAAGGGAACACCACCACTTCCAAGTTGCCCTCCAAGTCACTCACCTGACTTGGAAATATATTGCTGTTCCTTCACTGTTGCTGGGTCAAAATCCTGGAATTTCCTCCCTAATAGCATTGTGGGTCAACCCACAGCAGGAGGACTGCAGCGGTTCAAGAAGGCAGCTCACCACCCCCTTCTCAAGGGCAACCATGGATAGGCAAGAAATGCTGGCCAGTCAGCGACGCCACCTCCCATAAATGAATAAAAACAAATTTTTATGCAACTAGCTCCTTCCAAACAGCCACTCATAAACCTCAACTCACAATTCAGGCTATTATTGTTGCACTTTGTGCGAGATCACTTTATTTTATTTCCCTGTGATGTGATCAGTGCTGCAGCCCAGGTGGTCGGCTTTGCTGACATAGCTGGTTTCCCCCAGGTGCAGGCTGCAGCTGATTTAGCTGACTTTGACAGGAAAAGCTCTCATTCCATTAATGTTCAATTCATGTGTGATAATGGGTACCTCATCTTACAAGTCTGCGTTAGGCATCCTGGAAGTTGCCACGATGCATCCTTGTGAACTCTTGGGTTCCTATATCATCTCAAGGGCCGGCTGCTTTGCAAGGATGTTTACTTGGAGACAAGTGCTATCTTCTACAATGATGGCCAATAGCTAAGTTATGCAAACACCTCACTGATACTGACAGTAGCTACAATGCTGCTCAGCTGCCCATTCTTTAATCAGGGCCATGGTGTGCCAGAATTTCCTAGCATGCTGTGCTCCAAGCAACTAGATCGATGCAGTGATCACTCATTGACTGTAAATTTGTTGCCACTCCAAAGTCAAGCAGCACCAGTCTGTTCCCAGAGGCAAATGAAGCTTCTGCTGTTTATTCTTTGCTTTGTCTGTCACTGAATAAAAATTAGTGTTTTCAACCATTGAAGTCTTTACAGTATTTGATGGCCCCACACCGAATAATAAGGAGATGTTAGGCTACCCTGGGAATTGGAGAAAGAGTAGAACCCCCTGAGGCTAAGATGGGTAAGATGTGTAGCTTGTTTCTTAAATTGCAATATGTTTACAAATGTGCTCTTGTAATTGCAATGACATGTCAATCATGCCACCTATATGCCCTGAGAAGCAGTTTTTGTTTTGGCTCACTTTCCACCATGTGCACAGTGAAGGATAACCCCTCACCAACAGTACTTGATACATTGGCTGGGCTTTAAAAGTAGTGCTGTCACCAGTAATTCCAGGAGACCCTAGCCAACAAGAGGGAAGATAGGACAAACAAGGCACCATTGAGGCGTGGTGCATGGATAATGAGGTGAGTTTGGAAAATAACTTGATGAATAGCTTGAGGGCTAATGGAGAGAAAGCTCATGAACCTACCCAAGATTGATGTTTAGCTGATTCCTGGTAAAATTCAGCCCATTGTCATCCAAGGAAGAAACAATATACACAGATGAAGGGAGTGCATGAGAAACAAATATTTGATGGGAGGATTTCTGATTTTAAAAATATCTTGGTTTGTGTGTAAAAATGTTATATTATTGAATATTTTCTGGAGTGTTTACATAAACAGTGGTCATTGTTTTTCATTAATAAGAATTTGGGTTCAAATGATGAGGCAAAATGAAAGGCATTGTTTTATGTATGCATACAATGGGAAACATAAGAGAACGTTAGAAAGGTAAGCCTCCTGAACAGACAAACCTCCTTGCATCGCCAAAGCTGAAATAAAGCCACAGCTGATGAGAGTTCCCACACGTATTTCAAGAAATATTGTGTGAAAAATGAAAACTGTCTTTTCACAGTGCTGATGGATCTGCATGACTCTAAGCTTTACCTTTACCCTTTTTATCCAACATACAGTACTGGATGAGTAGAAACTTCCTTTGATTAAACACTAAGAAGACTGAAGCCCATTGTTTTCAGTCCTTACTCTGAACCCAACTCCTGTGTAAATCATTTCCCTTGCAACTGTTGTTTGAAACAGTAGAACTGTTTCAGTTGAACTGAAACGGTCTGCTTGCAATGGTGTATCATATTGGACCCTGAGATGAGCTTCTGACCTCAGGTTTGCACTATCACTAATGCCGCTTTTCTCCATCTCCATCACCCACCTTGGATCAGTTCAGCTCATCTGCAGCTAAATTCCTCAATTATGCCTTTGTTATCTGTAGACTTGACTATTTCAATTCACTTCTGGCTGGTCTCCCACATGTTACTATTCATAGACTTAAGGTCATTTAAATTATGCTGTTCATGTCTTAACTTGCACCAGTCTCACTCGCCTATGACTCAAGTTAACATTAACTCCCAGTCAAGCAAAAGCTTTATTTGAAAATTCTCTTTCTTGTTTAACAAATCCCTTCATTTGTCCATGTCCTCTCTGTAATGACCTCCAGATCCACAACTGTCTGAAATATCTGTGTTCAACTAATTCTGGCCTCTTCAGCATTCCTGATGTTAAGTTTTCTGCCATTAATGGTCGCACCCTCAACTGCGTGGGACATAAGTCTGGAATTCCTTCCCTATATCACTCTACCCCTTTGTCATCCTTTCCTCCTTTAAGGTGTCCATTAAAACCTACCTGTTTCACCAAGTTGTTGATTCTAAAGCATCTGTGAATTGCCTTGGCACATTTTATTATGTTGAGAGTACTATTAAATGTAAGTTGTTGCTGTACAGTATTGTTGGCTGAAACACTGAAACTGGGAGTGAGAATCTTTGAAAACCCAGGACATTCTTTGATGAAAATGCTCATATCCAATTTTGTTACTTTGCAGGGTCTATTTTAAATCCCAGAAAATTTGAATGGCAATAGAACATTGTTCAGGTCTTCAGATTTTATGAAACTGTATGTAGCAGCAGTTAGTTATATGAATGCAGATTCATAAAGTAACCATTCCACATTTTGAACGTTACTGGTGCTGTATGTATGCTTCACAATGTAAATCCAAGATATTCTGGTGCCTGGATTCGTTGTTGAACAAACAATAGACGACTTGATGATTTTCTGAATATATTTATTCTGCACAACAATCAGAATAAATCTATCAGCGACTTAGAGGAAATCATTGTGCCTTTATTCCTGTTTAGAGGATTAAAATTCAGTGCATTGACCATGTGCTAATATGCAATAATTGTGTTTACCACATGCTTTTTGCATCCAATCAAAATTATTTTGGATCACATATTTTCATCGATAACCCCTTAGTCATTTTTTGTTATACCAAGTGCCAATTACAAATAAGCTCATCCTGCATTCAACTTTATGTAAATATAAATATTATACATTGTCAAAACATTGAGGCAGTAGAAAGAGTGGCAGAGGTTAGCCCATTATTGAGCAGAATTGAACCATTTCCATGCTTTCTTTCGCAAATCTCAGTTTGTCAGTTATGTTGCAGGAGCAGAAGAGGGACTGAGAGTGTTAAGCAAAAAGAGAAATTAGGGTCATACTGTTATTCATGTGACAGTGCAACAGGCCTTTGGCATAATGTGTTACACAAAGTTAGATTCTTTCAACATTGGCTGCGACTGAATAGTGAATTAGCATTTATATTTCACAGAAGCCACCAGATGGCAGTCATTTTCCTGATGACAACTGAATGCCATTTTGAGGATTATTTACTAGTGGTTCGTCAGATCCACTGGACTGAAGTTAATCATGTTTGACATTTTTATTTCAAAAACAACATGCCTCTTCATGATGTGAATACAAATGATTCTATTACCCTTAATTAATGCTTATTTTCCTGTGTAATATTGAGGGGCAAGGAATGATTAGAGATAGTCAGCATGGTTTTGTGTGAGGGAAATTGTGTCTCACAAACTTGATTGAATTTTTTGAGGAAGTAACCCAGAAGATTGATGAGTGCAGAGCGGTAGACATTGTTAACTTGGACTCAAGGTGTGCATTTTGGTAAAACAAACAAAGGCAAGACTTATACAATTAAACATAGGGTCTTGGGCAATGTTTTAGAACAGAAAGACCTAGGGGTTCAGGTACATAATTCTTTGACGTTTGCATCACATATAGATAAGATGGTTATGAAGGCGTATAGCATGCTTGCCTTCATTGCTCAGACCTTTGAGTTTAGGATTTGAGACGTTATGTTAAGGTTGTATAGGACGATGGTGAGGGCTTTTCTGGAGTACTATGTCCTCCCTGTTATAGGAAGGATATTATTAAGGTGGAGAGGGTTCAGAAGATATTTACCATGATGTTGCAGGTATTGGAAGATTTGAGTTATAGAGAGACACCGGATAGGCTGGGACTTCTTTCACTGGAACGTAGGAGGTTGAGAGGTCACCTTATAGAGGTTTATAAAGTAACGAGGGGTATAGATAAGCAAGGATCTTTTCCCTAGTGTGGGGGAGTTCAAAACTAGGGCGCATATTTTTATATTGAGCAAAGAAAGATTTAAAAAAGACATGAGGGGCAACTTTTGTATACAGAGAGTAGTTCATGTGTGGAATGAACCTCCACAGGAAGTGTTGGATATGGGTACAGTTACAATGTTTAAAAGGCATTTAGATAAATATATGAATAAGAAATGTTTGCAGGGATATGGGCCAAGTGCAGGCAGGTGGAACTAGTTTAGTTTGGAATTATGATTGGCGTAGACTGGTTGGACTGAAGGGTCTGTTTCCGTGTTGTGTGACTCTACAGTGTCTCAGAGGAATTCACAGCAGATACAAAAGTCTGAGTTTCCAGTGTATTGCATTCTGCCTGCACCAGAATAATGAACATCAGTCTGCTGAGCAAAATGCAATCACACCACACCACTCTGGCTTATTCATGGATGTTGAATCTTGATGAGTACAACTGTTTAATTCATTTCCACTTGAGCCTGTGCCTTTGCACCAGTAGTGCAAACTCCATATTTCTTGCCACTGTACTGACATGATTTGGGCAGCAGAACTGAAAGCTTTCCTGAAGTAAACCTATAAAATAAAGAAGATTCAAGTGGGGGTCTTGTACTGAGTTTGTTTCCCAGCCAACCTCACACCCTCCACTGAGATTGTTTCATTCGAATCATGCCAGCTGAGGAAAAGAAAATGCTTGTGTATTGCTGAAACAAAAGATACATTTTGTTAAAGCTTTTTGTCTTGCAAGTATCTGGACAATTCACAAGAATGTCAATAGAAAGGGGAATAACAATTTATATTGCATGGGCAGAGTATGCTGATTGTTTGGCAAATGGACTCTAATTAGTACAGACTTTGCCATCAAGAATGCACCAGTTAGATGTTAACTGACAGTTGACTGAAAAATTGTTCACATTTAAATCAGGCAGGTTGATTTTGTATAGCCTCTGCGTTATGTTTCTATTAGTTAGTGCGTATTTTTATATTCATAATGTGGATCTCTTGATCAACCGGAATATTAGACCAACCAGCACACTCCTGGTCCCAAAGGAGCCGGTTAATAAAAGGTTTGCTGTATGTATTTATGTTAAGGTCTATGCTAAGAAAACTGGAAAAGATGGAATTATTGAGACATATTATTGATTGAAAAGGATCCTATGGTTTATTGAAGTTGTGTTCAGTAGTATGTGGGCTGTGACCTACCTGAACATTACCAAAGCCAAAAGTTTAATGTATGCTAGAAGACACTTGCATTTTTATCCAGAGATAACAAGGTGTAGAGCTGGATGAACACAGCAGGCCAAGCAGCATCAGAGGAGCAGGAAGGCTGACGTTCCGGTCCTAGACTCCTACAGTGAGTCGTGTGGTATGTGAACAGTCAGTTTTGTTTTCACTCCTAGCTCCCAGGTATGGCTACTGCAGTTTCTATTCCAATTGCAACATAACAAGGAATACACAGAGAATGCAGAGAAGAGGACAAGTTGCATACAGGGGGATGCGCTTGTTGTATGCTGTTGCAATGCCAATCACTACCAGCTTGTCATTTGGAGCAATTTGCTGCCAACATCCTCTCTCCTTGACTGAATCTAAATATCTACTTCATTTAAAGTGGTAGAGGAAAACCACAAACAAGCCTTAATAAGAAGCAGCTCTTGTTGTAAACAATATGCAATTTATTGCAACAAAGGCAGAGAAGCACAAGTTACGTTAGTAAGTTAGACATTCGGCTAAGTATCAATTTTTTTTGTCAAGTTTCACGGAGGGTTTCTCTTTGTGAGGCCTAGCAAGATTTCTAACCATATCATCTCAAATCTGTCTCATTAATGAGCTACCCCCTGCCCCTATAGTGATGCTGTCATCTAACGCTACCTTACTTATCCCACCCTCCATTCCAGGAATTTTCCATAAACAGGATATTCTAGAATAGACTGGCATTCCTGGCACTGGGGCCATCTTTAAAAACCCACTGAATGCCCAGAGAGGTACTGTCAGTTCAGATCTTCCCTTTACAGTGAGAGACATTAGCCCCAGACATGGCAGGGAAATTGGTGCCATGTTTTGTGGACAGAGTCCTGGAGAAGGTGGTGGATGGGCTGATGCAGAGGAGGACTATCCTCATCTGCCTGAAATTGTAGTCAAAAAAGGTCATGGCATCAGAACCTGCTGGCCTGGTCTAAGATTGCCACCTGGATCAATGCAGTCTCAACCATCTGGAGGAATACTCAGTGTATGAGAAATGATAGTGACCTTCTCCACTCTGCCAGACTAAGAGCAGCCATCTTTTCTCTGCTACCTCACACTCACTACCTCCAGTACTGTACCCACCTCTTATCAAGGCTTGTGCTCTACTACTCAAATTGTACGCAACATCTTTCCTCACTTGCTCTCATCCACTCTAGCTCCCCCCACACCACTAATCCTGCATATTCTCTGTGCTGCCTACTCACTCATGTGGCACAAGTCACCACTTTTCCCCAGTCATACCAGCAGTAAGAGCTGTGCCATCCACTTTATCGCACTCAATCCTTCCCTTTCTCTCATTCCAGGAGAAAATCATATACGTTAAGACATAAGACATGTGGTGGGCTCCCCACCTTTCATCTTTCTACTCCCATGAGGAGAGGGCCCTGACCTTTACCACCCAAAATGACTGACTGGCCTTTGACTTAATTGAGAATTACTGGCAATCGTGACATGTTGCCTGGCTTTGTGTATGCATTAAATGATGAAACAGGACAGAAGTACTTTGAGACTGGCAGCTTTCACTGAGGGGCAAAGTGCTAAAAGGCAATTCAATACAAACCAAGGATGCTGCCACCATTCAGGGAGGCTCAAGGTGAGTGAGCATTGAGGACGCAAGGCAACAGCTCTGACATGCAGATTGGTCCAGTCTGTAAACCGAGTGGCTGTTCCTGCATGAAAAAAAATGTTCTTTCAGCAGCATTTCAATGATAGTTACCAGTGCACACTGAAATGCAGCTTTATGCTAAATAAAGCCATAAATGATTTCAAATCATTTTCCGGGGCAGGCTTACTTGAACTTGTGTTAAACTGTCATAATTTTATAATCCCTGCTCAGGCATGTGACGTCTCAACATCTTGCTTAGCGTTAATTGCATGCTAAATTCTGCCTGCATTGGAAGTAACGAGTGCAGATTCATTATGAATTGCAAGCCATGCACTCGTTTTGTCGATCTTACCGAATTTTGCAGCTAAAACATGAGCCATCAATAAGCATATAACCAAAGCTACTAAAAATTGTGGAAATATATAGAAGACTACATGACTTTGCAAGCGACTTGAACTAACCACTTAAGAATTTATTTTTCAAATTTTTTAAAAAAGTTTTACACATACTCATAAAATGTTCCTTAACCAGTGGAGCCTATTATAGAGTCAGACTACAGAAACAGATCCTTTGGACCAACTCCCACTCTGACCTAGTCTCGTTTGCCAGTATTTGGCCCATATCCCTCCAAACCCTTCTTATTCATGTACCCATCCA
>NC_063365.1:15100797-15128482 GCF_021869965.1 Rhincodon typus | reverse complement strand
ACTCTCTCCGTGACTCCCTTGTCCGCTCCACACTCCCCTCCAGCTCCACCACACCCGGCACTTTTCCCTGCAACCGCAGGAAGTGCTACACCTGCCCCCATACCTCCTCCCTCACCCCCATCCCAGGCCCCAAGAAGACTTTCCACATCAAGCAGATGTTCACCTGCACATCTGCCAATGTGGTATACTGCATGCGCTGTACCCGGTGTGGCTTCCTCTACATCGGGGAAACCAAGCGGAGGCTTGGGGACCGCTTTGCAGAACACCTATGCTCGGTTCGCAATAAACAACTGCACCTCCCAGTCGCGAACCATTTCAACTCCCCCTCCCATTCCTCAGACGACATGTCCATCCTGGGCCTCCTGCAGTGCCACAACGATGCCACCCAAAGGTTGCAGGAACAGCAACTCATATTCCGCTTGGGAACCCTGCAGCCCAATGGTATCAATGTGGATTTCACAAGTTTCAAAATCTCCCCTCCCCTGACCGCATCCCAAAACCAGCCCAGCTCGTCCCTGCCTCCCTAACCTGTTCTTCCTCCCACCTATCCCCTCCTCCCACCTCAAGCCGCACCTCCATCTCCTACCGACCAACCTCATCCCGCCCCCTTGATCTGTCCATTCTCCCTGGACTGACCTATCTCCTCCCTAACTCCCCACCTACACTCACCTTTACTGGTTCCATCCCCGCCTCTTTGACCTGTCTGTTTCCTCTCCACCTATCTTCTCCTCTATCCATCTTCTATCCACCTCCCACTCTCTCCCTATTTATTTCAAAACCCCCTACCCCTCCCCCTTTTCTGATGAAGGGTCTAGGCCCGAAACGTCAGCCTCTCTGCTCCTATGATGCTGCTTGGCCTGCTGTGTTCATCCAGCCCTGCACCTTGTTGTCTCGGATTCACCTGCATCTGCTGTTCCTACTATCTCTGTACATGGCTATTGTGGATGCGCAGGCGCACTGAAGCCATCAATCCTAATGATTCCTTTCCATCAATGCGCAAGCGCAGCTCGCTCCTCCGCAAACAGACCCAAGTCCGCGTTCCCACCCACTTCTGTCCACAGCGCCTGCGCATTGAGCACCTGGCGTTGGCGTCACGCAACGGCCCCTCTTCGGGGGGCGGTTTGGAAAAAACAGCGAGCGGTTCGTGAGACGGAATGGGGCCGAAAACCGGCCTCCGTTACCGCTCCAGAAAATCTCCGACTCCCTCCCGTCGCTTCATCCCGTGCGGCAACTAACAGGAACTGAGGGCGACGCGATACAGGCCAAGCCGGGCCGTGCACTGAGCGATTTGTCGGGACCGCTGAGGTAAGAGGCAGCGGAGCGGTCCAGGGATCCGGCACTTGGGGCGGGCTGGCTCGCTCGGTGTTCCTGTCTTCGGGATGAGAAGGCACGCTACAGCCCTCGCCCCCCTCTCAGATAGCGGCGACAGTTAGCCCGGATCGCGACCCGTGGGGGATAAGTAGGTGTTCCATTTGAAGGAAAAAAGCTGGGGGTGTGGGGCGAGAGGACTGATTCAGAGGGAGAAGGGGACTGGCTGAGCCTGCGCCTGTCTGGCTGAGCCTGCGCCTGTCTGGGTGTCTGGCTGAGCCTGCGCCTGTCTGGGTGTCTGTTTGGCCTCCCTTCCTGCCAGCCCCTTCCCTGTCACACTCTATCTGGGTCAGTCTGTGTCTGTCTCCGTCCGTCAGCCTGGGTCAGTCTGTGTCTGCCTCCGTCCGTCAGCCTGGGTCAGTCTGTTTGTTAATCTGGCTTCGTCTACCCAGTTGGCTCTGATTTTGATTGCCTGACTGACGCTTTTCACCTGGCTCTGTTCATCTACCTCCATTTGTTAAAACAGTGTGTGAACAGGGACCAAAAAGATTAGGAGCAGAAGTAAGCCATTTGGCCCATCATCTCCGCTGCCTTTCCGTGAGGCAATGGCTCATCTGATAGTACTCAACACTGCTTTCCTTCCTGATTGCTGTGATTCTTGTTTCACTTACTTATTAAGAATCTGCTCATTTCAGCCTTGAATACACTTAATGACCCAATGTTGACAGCCCTCTGTGTAAGGAATTCCACAGGTTCATTACCCTCCCAAAGCAGAAATTTCTCATCTCTACCTTAATTGGGTGACCCATTATTTTGAGATTATATCCTCTGGTCTTTGTCTCTCCTTGTAGGAGAATCTATTTCCCTATTTCCACCATGTCATTCTCGTAAGAAGCTCGTGCATATCAATGTTTCAGAACCCTGGACATTCGGGTTAAAAATCTGGTGAACTGAACTATTCAGATCTATCAACCCCTGAGTTTGTCTGTCTGCTGCCCGAGACCCCACGTCTACCTGCCTGAGTTTCTGAGTTTGCCTTTATGAAGTACAGGCCCATCTGTCTGTCTGAGACTGTGCTCCCATTTACCTGTCCAACCTTTTGAATGGCTGTCTGACATTTTGCAGCTGTCTAATTGTAGGACTGAACGTGTCCAGCCGAATATGTATGTATTTGACAAAACAGGTGTGACAGATGTGCACTGTGGCTGGTTCTCCTTGCAAGCCTGTAGAAATGTGCCCATCTTTCTGTTGTCCACCTTTTATGTATGGAATTAAAAGTCCATGTGTGAGTGAGATTCTGCTTGCTTGAAATTTTGTCAGTGTGTGATGTGGCACAGATTGCACGGTTGTGCATTACTGCACTTCAGTATGAGTCTGAATTTTAGTTTCAAGATCTTGATACTTGTGTGAAGGGTGCTTGGTCCGGAACCCCAATGTGATTGTGGCAGTTCTGTGCAGGAGTTTTCCGAGAAGTAGTCAATTAACAGACTACCTCCAAGAGCACAATCTGGCTAGGGATAGTGAGTGGGATCTGCAGGCAGGAGGGCTCAAGGCCCTGGGTAGATACAAGCTCTTCTGAAAGTCATAGTTATACAGCATGGAAACAGACTCTTTGTCCAACCTGTCCATGCTGACAAAATATCCTAAACCAATCTAGTTCCGTTTGCCAGCATTTGGCCCATATCCCTCTAAACCCTTCCCATTCATGTACGCATCCAGATGCCTTTTAAATGTCATAATTGTACCCACTCCACCACTTCCTCAGACAGCTCATTCTATACATGCATCACCCTCTGCATGAAAAGGTTGCCCCTCAGGTCCCTTTTAAATATTTCCCCTCTAGTTTTGGACCCCCCTACCCTAGGAAAAAGACCTTGGTTATTCACCCTGTCCATGTCCCTCATGATTTTATAAACCTCTATAAGGTCACCCCTCAGCCTCTGATGCTTCAGGGGCAAAAAGTCTGTTCAGCCTCTCTGTGTAGCTCAAATCCTCCAGTCCTGGCAACATCCTTGAAAGGGCTTAGAAAAGACTTAAAAGTTGAGCAACATCTTTCTCATAGCAGGGAGACCAGAATTGAATGCAGTATGTCCAAAAGTGTCCTACACAGCTGCGAACTGACATTGCAACTCCTATACTCACTGCACTGACCAATGAAGGCAAGGGTGCCAAACACCACCTTCGCTAACTAGTCTACCTGCGACTCCATTTTCAAGGAAATATTCACCTGCAGCCCTAGGTCTCTTTGTTCAGCAACACTCTCGAGGGCCTTACCATGAACTGTATAAGTCCTGCCCTGGTTTGCCTCACCAAAAGGCAACTAAATTAAACTCCACTTGCCTCTCCTCGGCCTATTAGCCCATCTGATCAAGGTCCCATTGAGATAACCTTCACTGTCTACTACACCACTAATTTTGGTGTCATCTGCAAACTTAGCAACGATGCCTCCTACATTTGCATCTAAATCATTTATATAAATGATGAAAGGTAGTGGACACTTTATACTGTAGATGCAAGACCGTAGCCATGTCAAAATGGAAATGCCCTTTGACAGTGTAAAAGTTTCAAAATATACCATGGCTACATGTGTCAGGCTATCTTAGCAGAGGGAGAAGTTTGTTGCCTTTGCAAACTAGCAGATCCATGCAAAGGGTTTCATGGCAGGGTGTGTCTTTGGGCAGACATGCTGCCTCCCCATTTCCTGTGTGCCATTTGGAGTTGTCTTCTGTGAACTTTGGGTGGCATGGTGACAGAGTAGTTAGCAGCCTTGGGTGACTGTCTCTGTGGCGTTTGCACATTTTTTCTGTGTTTGCGTGGGTTTCCTCTGGGTGCTCTGTTTCTTCCCACAATCCAAAGATATGCAGGTTAGGTGGATTGGACATACTAAATTGCCCCATACTGTCCAGAAAAGTGTAGACTAGGTGGATTAGCCATGATAAATAGGGGGAGGGTGGGTCTGGACGGGATGCTCTTCAGAGATCAGTGCAGACTCAATGGGTCAAATGGCCTCTGTTTCCACTGCAGAGAATCTATAATTCTGCCACTTGGAAAATCCACATGACAGCTGGCATTTTAACCTAATTAGCTTCCTGTTCCTGGTTTGCTGTCTCTCCTTGAATCTGCTTCTCTGAAAATCCAGAAGTAGGAACATGCTGGCACACTGTCATGATGCTTCATTGCATGGAATTTCTGGCCTATTCATCTTTACACCTGCTGTAGAATGAAAATCCAGCCTTGGTTGGCTGTGGAGTGATGGAAGTGCTTTATTGCATGTGTGATTTTCTGAATGAGTGAGATGGCCACATATCTGTGCATGTGAAGAATGGTGTCTAAGCATGTATGAAAGTATGTACTGCTTGATGGCTTTCTGCCTATGAGAGAGAATGGAACTCTTTGACAGTCTTCTCTGAAAGAGACTGGACTGAATGTTGCCATGGCCATCAGAAACCCAACATCCCGATGATTCAGGTTGTGAACCCACTTAAAGCGAGAATGTGTCTTTCAGCTCCACTTTCCAGGAGGCAGCCAATTCCTTGTTCACAATCAATTAGGAATGGCAGACAGTTTTTAGAAGTGGTAGCTGTGAACAGTATGGCCTTCGCCAAGGGAGATCAGAAGCCCTGTTTGTGTGACCAGTGAGCGTGCAACTGAGGCCCAGTCAACAAGAACAAAAGAACCGTCATGAAAATTAGCTAGACCTCTGTCTTTTAATGATCAGCGATATCCGTCTCCACAAATTCTACGTTCATGATTTAGGCTTGGGAGGCAACAGGCTTGCCTCTTTTTGATTGGAACTTTTACATCTTGTTCAGATTAATGCAATCTTGATTCTGTTTTGCACCTACCTTTGCAGTTGCTGATACAATGGGGTTTGGTGGTGTTTAGTGCTGGCAAAACTGCACTGTTGGTGTTAAAATTGCCAATAATTAGTCACGCAACAACCTAACTTGGAATCTTGCTATAGGACCTGCCCCATCCAACCCACCACCAGAAGAAAGGATAATGGGACTCGTTAGCAAACTGACTGGATGCTTTTTCTTTCATTGATGTCCTCTCTGTACCTAGCTCCTGGGTGGCCTGGAAAACATTCAGCCCATTGTGTGTGATTGAGTATATTTCCTTTTGCGAATGTCTGTCTGTCTACATATTTTGATCCAGGGGACCACCTTTACATGTTCGGGTGACCAAGCACTACCTGCATGTGGGAGTGAATGTAGTTGTGATTATATGCCAATGTGAAGGAATTAGTATTTGTAAGAATGAGTTTGACTCTGTTTGCCTGAGCATGTACATCACTTTGGACACAGTAAGGGAGCAATCTTTAAGTGGTTGTTTGAAGAGAGTGAAACTGATTTTTAAATGAGATGATTGGAGTAAGCAGGTACTTCCATGAAGCGTTATGCTGGTTAGGATGTGACAGTGAAGCTTGTGTAGTTGTCCATTTCAATGCAAGTGTCTATGTGTGCAAAACCATGAGTGGCTGAACATGCTTGGCTGTGTCCGTGCATATTACTTTCCATCTGACTTATTCTGGGCATTTCTTCCGGGTTCTATTTGTATTTATTGTGTGAAAGTTAGTTGTGCATTTGCTTGTGTATGAGAGAGAGAGACTGCATGTCTTTGTGCAAGAGAGGCTTTGCACTTATTTGCACACCTCTGTGTGAAAAAAGTTCTTTAAAACATTCACAAAATGCACAGAAAGTTGCTGATTATTGATTTATTGATTGCTAATGATTTCATTATTTATTACCTGTGCATCATTATCCTTGAAGATGTTGGTGAACTGTTGTCTTGAATTGCAGCAGTTCATGTGATGTAGATGTCTGTCGGTCTCCAAATGAGACACTACACTTGTTTATGTGTGTGCACTTGCTTGTTTCCACATACAAAGTGTGAGACTGTGTATCTAACTTTATTGGTGCCTACCTGACACCATTGACGAGTGAGACACTGTTCCTGTCTTGTTTACATGCCTGTGTGTGAAAATAATACTCTGGATGAAAGGGAAAATTTGCATGTCTGGGTATGCTGCTCTGAAACTTTGTGTATCTTTGTATTTGCTTCCTTTATTTGTACAAAAGGTAAGATTGCATTTGGCAGAGAAGGAGAGTGCACAAAGATACCCACTTTTGCAAGCATGTGAGATTGCCTTTATGCTCAATGTGAGAGAATGGTCAGGAACATATTTTCTTCCTGTGGGAGTAAAATTGTGAAGATTGATCGTTTTTGTGTTGTGATCAAATAGCAATGCACCTCGCAGTGGGTGTTCTGAATAAATGAGATGATCTGGTCAGATGTCATTTTGAATAATTGTTGAGTTTGACATTAGAGACGGTATGTTAGCCCTAAAGTTTATGCTCACTAACAATCCAAGGGATGACATCTGAAATGAGACATTTAATAAGCAATACATTCCATGATGCTGTAAGGTTGAGGACTGATTTAGTTAAGCCTCAGGAAGTAAAGAGAATTGTTGGCAAACAAGGAATGACTTTCTAATGGGTACAAGGGATATGGGTAAAAACAGCTTAACTAAGCAGTTCGTAGCATGTCTGTAGGATATTTTCTTCATGCTAACAGCTGTAAAATTGTGAAAAGCACAAATTTAGAAAATAATAGGTGTGGAATCAATTTGGAGAGAGGAAGTTACTCAGGAGCTGAGGGTATTGAATGATATGGAAGAAATGTAGAGCCTACCTGTTGGCTGGAATAGGCTATTTTATTCTTGCTTCATCTTCCTTCTCTGCTATATCAGCTTCGTGATTGTTATGGTATGCAAAGCTAAGTTGATGGAATACATCGCCAAGTCATTGTTTCTATCCCTTTCCTTTGCCATTTGAGTGTCACTTACGTGAAACGTGACATCTTGGCTCAGCCTACAATGGTTAGGGGTGGAGGGCAGAGGATACATCTTCATCTCATTGCTGCTTTGCACTTAAATCCACTATACGACCACACCACCTCAAATTCTGAGATTTACTCTCTTTACAATTCTGACAAGGTTCAATAACAAACTCTGAAACATTCTAAAATCCCTGGTGTGTTTTAAAACTCACATAGTAAACATAATTTTCACAAACCGTATGTATTATTTTGGAACATTCTTATGATCTCAATATTAACAGTTAATTATTAATTTATTCATTTTGGGGGATGTGGGCATCGCTGGATGGCCAGCATTTATTGCCCGTCCCTAGTTGCTCTTGAGAAGGTGGTGGTGAGCTGCCTTCTTGAACCGCTGCAGTGCACCTGCTGTGGGTTGACGCACAGTGCCATTAGGGAGGAACTCCAGGATTTTGACTAACGACAGTGAAGGAACAGTGATATATTTCCAAGTCAGGATGGTGAGTGGTTTGGAGGGGAACTTGAAGGTGGTCGTGTTCCCATGTATCTGCTGCTCTCATCCTTCTAGATGAAAGTGGTCGTGGATTAGGAAGGTGCTGTCTGAACATCTTTGGTGAATTTCTACAGTGCATCTTGTAGATGGTACTCATGGCTGCTACTGAGTGTTGGTGATGGAGGGAGTGGATGCTTGTGGAATCAATGCCAATCAAATGGGTTGCTTTGTCCTGGATGGTTTCAAGCTTCTTGAGTTTTGTTGGGTCTGCACTCATCCAGACAAGTGGGGAGTATTCCATCACACTCCTGACATGTGCCTTGTAGATGGTGGACAGGCTTTGAGGAGTCAGAAGGTGAGTTACTCAATGTAGTATTCCTAGCCCGTGACCTGCTATTGTAGCCACTGCATTTATGTAGTAAGTCCAGTTGAGTTTCTGATCAATGAAAACTCCCAGAATGTTGATAGTGAGGGATTAAATGGTGGTTACACTATTGAATGTCAAGGGGTGGTGGTTGGATTGTCTTTTGTTGGTGATAGTCATAGCCTGTATTTGTGTGATGTAAATGTTACTTGCCACTTGTCAGCCAAGCCTGGATGTTGTCCAGATCTTGTTGCATTTGGACACAGACTGTTTCACTGTCTGAGGAATTGCAAATGGTGCTAAACATTGTGTAATTATCGGCAAATATTCCCATTTCTGACCTCATGATGGAGGGAAAGTCATTGATGAAGTAGCTGAAGATTGTTGGGCCTAGGACACTACCCTGAGGAACTCCTGCAGAAATGTCGTGGAGCTGAGATGATTGACCTCCCACAACCACGGCCATCTTCCTATGTGTTATGTGTGACTCTAATTACCAGAGAGTTTTCCCTTGATACCCATCGATTCCAGTTTTGCTACGGCTCTGCGATGCCACACTCGGTCAAGTACAGCCTTGATATCAAAGGCTGTCATTCTCATCTTGCCTCGCTTCTGGAATTCAGCTCTTTTGTCCATGTTTGAACCAAGGCTGTAATGAGGTCAGGAGCTGTGTGGTGCTGGCAGAACCCAAACTGGGCATTGCTGAGCAGGTGCTGTTCGATATCACTGTTGATGACACCTTCCATCGTTTTACTGATGATCGAGAGGAGACTGATGGGGCGGTAATTGGACAAGTTGGATTTGTCCTGCTTTTTATGTACAGTGTTGTACTGAAACAGCTTAGCTAGGGGAGTGGCAGGTCTGGAGCACAAGTCTTCAGTACTATTGCCAGAATGTTATCAGGGCCAGCAGATTTTGCAGTTTCCAGTGTCTCCATATGTTTCTTGTTATCACTTGGAGTGAATCGAATTGGTTGAAGACTGGTATATGTAATGCTGAGGACCACTGGAGGAGGCCGAGATGGATCATCCACTTGGCACTTCCGGCTGTAGATTGTTGTGAAAGTTTCAGCGTTATCTTTTGCACTGATATGCTGGACTCTTCCATCATTGAGGATGGGGATATTTGTGGAGCAGCATCCTCCAGTGAGTTGTTTAATCATCCACCACCATTCACGACTGGATGTGGCAGGACTGCAGAGCTTAGATCTGATCTGTTGGTTTTTGGTTGTGGGGTCGCTTATCTCTGTCTATCACTTGCTGCTTATGTTGTTTGGCATGCAAGTAGTCCTGTTCAGTGCTTCACCAAGTTGACACCTTATCTTCAGGTATGCCTGGTCCTGCTCGTGGCACGCCCTCCTGCACTTTCCATTGAACTAGGGTTGATCCCCTGACTTGATGGTAATGTTTGAGTGGGGGATATGCTGGGCTATGAGGTTACAGATTGTACTGGAGTACAATTCTGCTGTTGATGGCCAACAGTGCCTCATGGATGCCCAGTCTTGAGTTGCTAGATCTGTTCGAAGTCTGTCCCATTTAATCCGGTGATAGAGCCACGCAGCATGATGGAAGTTATTCTCAGTGTGAAGGTGGGACTTTGTCTCCACCAGGACTGTGTGGTAGTCACTCTTACCAATACTGTTATGTAATTCAGTTATGTGCAGAGCATTTCATTTCAGACTGTTTTAGCATTAGGAGTTCAGTATTTGTGAAGCTGTACTATTAAAGCACACTCATTGCTATTTTATGTCTGAGTTTAATGAGGAAGATTTTGTGCAAGGTCACTGGTTAACGTTCCACCCAGAATCTGTGTTGAGGCTGTTACTTCATTATACAGGCCCTCGCTCTGGTTTGGTCTTGTATGTGTGCATTTGAAATTTTTTGACGTAATGTGATACTTTCCCTTTGTGCTTTATGGATGAAGTTTATTACAGCTGTGTTTACAGCTTTAATAAGTTGCTTGAGAGTGAATAATTATCTTCAGATTGTTTTAACTTGAGAGACACGCATCAAGCTCTTTTGAGAATTACTTTCCTTCTATTGATGTTTACTCAAATCTAAGTCTCAAAGGCACAGTGTTTAGAATATATTTCTGCATCTCACATAAATAATTACAGAATGTCAAAAGAGAGAATTAGACCCTTTGGTTCACCAAACCTTTACTTGTGCTTTTTCTCCATGTTTGCCAGAGTTGAAATCTCAATGTTCTACTTGTTAGCTATTGCACATTCATTTCTTTGTCAAAACAACAGTCCGATTTGTAATGAGTAAAAAAAATTGGTTTTATCACTTGAAGAATTCCATTTTCACCATGTAAAGTCATTTTTCAGAAACATTTTAAATTTTATTTGCAACTATAAACTTGTACAGGCTTATTGCAACTAATGCAAGTAATTGATTGTTATGAATTCTATCGTTAGCCCACCTGATCACTTGAAGACCTCTGTCAGGTCATCCCTTTACCTTTGCAACTTCTGTGAAAAAATTTCTAACTTGTTAGTTCTCTTCATAATTATAATCCATTATCCTTGTAATGATAGCCATGAATCACTGAGTACTATTTTCATCTGAGACAGAAGGTTGTTATGATTTCTGGGATGGCAGAACTTGGAAGAAAAACTGGATTGGTTAGGACTTTGTTGTCTTGAGTTTGAAAGAATGAAGGAGGAATTTCATAGAAACCTATAGAATTGTAACTGCATTAGACCGGGTAAACATAGGAATGATGTTCCTGATGACTAGGGAGTCCAGAATCAGGGGTCACAATATAAGGATACGGGCTAGTCCATTTATGACTCAGCTGAGCAATTTCTTTATCCAGAGCGTGGCGTGACTGTGGAATTCTCTGTCACAGAAAACAAAGAAGGCCAAAACATTGAATGTTTTCAAGGAGTTAATTATAGTTTTTAGAACTGAAATAATCAAAGGGAATGGGGAGAAAGCAGGAGCAGGGTGAGCTGGGTGATCAGATGGCCAAAATGATCATCTATTCCTATTTTTGTTTCCATCTATGTCTTACACCAGAGTCTTGAACATGAAATCTAGTTTGACCCTCCAATGCAGTACTGAGGGAGTGCTGCAGTTTGGGCGTTGCCACTTTTCAGGTGAGTTGCAAATCAAAGCATAATTCACCCTTGAGATGGCTGTGCAGCTGTTTGGGGCATCTTTATTTTGTGAAAGGGTACTATAAAATGGAAGTCTTCCTTCCAAATGAATCCACTCTGCATCATTTATATCATGCTTTCTGTGACATGGCATTCCAAACAACTTCACAATATTCTCATTATGTTACATGATACTTGAAATACAATAGCTGAATAAGCCTCAGCAATGTTCTGATTACAAGGTTGGGCTAATGTTTCATTAGTAGTCCACCTCAAAATTGACAATGGAAATACATTGTTTGGAGACCTATATCCCAAAGCAGGGGATATTTCCATGCTACGTACAAAGTATGTCAGTTGGGCTCCAGCAATAGTAGTTCCACTCTGAATTAGATTATGTATGTTTTGGCTTGTAATTTAGTCTGATGTTTTAATCCTTTATTGATGGAATGTTGTAGTGATGAAGCTACCATTCTTTAGTTGATAAACTAAGCTGTGCAGAGATCCTAGTTAGGTTAACTAGTGTTTACTTCATTTCTCCACCTATTAGTTCAATCTGTTGCAGTTCAAATTATTTCATGCTGAAATGTTCAGAAGTACTTCATTTACAAAGTCCATAAAACAGAAATATGACTACTGTGTCATAGCAAACGTGCTGTTCTGTGATTGTAAAGGTAAAATCGCCATAGTCTTACCAGATCACAGGACTGAGCCATCATTACAGACTGCATATACAGCTGTCAAGGCTCACCTGTAACTAATGTGTAGCTCAGTAGGGTGTCAGAGTGTGACTAGCTCCCATAGAAACACATTCCTCCCAGGACTCAACTCTGGAAGGATTTAGAGCAAAAGTAGTGGAGGAAAAGGAATCCAGCTTTGGAAATGATTTGTAGACCTGATTTGAGAAAGCAACTTTGAATCAGAGATAGTAGGAACTGCAGATGCTGGAGAATCCGAGACAACAAGGTGCAGGGCTGGATGAACACAGCAGGCCAAGCAGCATCATAGGAGCAGAGAGGCTGACGTTTCGGGCCTAGACCCTTCATCAGGAAAGGGGGTTCCGAAATAAATGGGGGAGAGTGGGAGGCGGATAGAAGAGGGATAGAGGAGAAGATAGGTGGAGAGGAAACAAACAGGTCGAAGAGGCGGGGATGGAGCCAGTAAAGGTGAGTGTAGGTAGGGAGTTAGGAAGGGGATAGGTCAGTCCAGGGAGGACGGACAGGTCAAGGGGGCGGGATGAGGTTGGTCGGTAGGAGATGGAGGTGCGGCTTGAGGTGGGAGGAGGGGATAGGTGGGAGGAAGAACAGGTTAGGGAGGCAGGGACGAGCTGGACTGGTTTTGGGATGCGGTAGGGGGAGGGGAGATTTTGAAACTTGCCGTCAGCCTCTCTGCTCCTATGATGCTGGTTGGCCTGCTGTGTTCATCCAGCCCTGCACCTTGTTCTCTTGAGAAAGCAACTGGCAGTTTAATTTCAACAAATTTCTCCAAAATTTGGGAGCAGATAACCTACGCAAGAATATCTGCCATGATCTCAAAATTATTCATCAACATTGTTCTTACTGGCAGTTAAAGTCAGATTGTGTTTGCAAAATCAGAGCCCTCTACTTTCCTTGTGCCAAATCTGAACTGGGAATTATTGTGAGAATGGAATGTTTCAACTACTTCATTAAAACAGATCCATTTCTTCAGTTAGTATCTCTTGGTGCCCATTTCTAAAAAATTTACACATTCTTAAGAGAAACCAGCAGGCTTGCACTTTGTTAAATACTTTTTAATCTGTAGAAGCATTCAACCATTGGAATTTGTAGGTTTGAAATTTGAGAGTAATTTTTGAAATATTAGACAATTCAGACTAAATGTATTAGCATTAGAATAATTAATTTCTGATTCTGGATTTTGTGGTATCAGTTTTGCACCTCTTGTCTTCACCCTACACTGATTAGTTGATGTTGCTGGTGGTGTTATGACATGACATAATGAAAGCAAAAATCACTTTTCAGTTATGTTTTGGAATATATGAATATGATGGTGAGCTTCTGCTCTACAAAGTCCATTGGGACTTGAATTTGTTCTGAATTTTGTTGTGCATCCATCGTCATAAATCAAGTTGAGCGTAATTTATTGAATTGAAGTAGACTACATTAAATTATCATGGTGTCTTTGGAACATTTTCAATGTAATTCAAAGTTTTAAAATGAAGTTTACAAGAATTAAGAATTTTGGATGTTAGCAAGTGTATAGGATGATGAAGCTGACATTTGGCTTGTTTGAGGAATTTGAAAAAGATGGGACTCAATGTAGATGCTGTTAAAAGTTTGCAATGAGTGTGTGTACCAATCTTGCCAGTTGCAGTCGGAGATTTCAAATATTCATGAGTGACTTTATTTTTCTGATGTGGAGGTGCTGCTGTTGGACCGGAGTGGACAACGTCAGAAGTCACATGACACTGGGTTGTAGTCCAACAGGTTTATTTGAAATCACAAGCTTTCAAGCACTGCTCCTTCGTCAAGTGAAGTCCATTTCACCTGATGAAGGAGCAGCACTCCAAAAGCTTCTGCTTCAGAGTGTAGTTGTGACTTTGGAAAGGAAAATGGTCAGGGTTATGGGAGAAAGAGTAGAAATGTGAGGCTGACAAACTAGCACTTACACAGTAACAACAGAAGCACAATGGGCCAAGGGCCAAATGGCCACTTTGTGTGATTTAATTAAAAGCACCTTATTGACTTTCATAGTACTGCTTACGAATAGTTTAAACAAAATGTTTTCACTGCTTCTCTCTTGCGTGATGTTTTTTTCTGTCCTCTTTTGTTGATCTTTTTGTATTTCCTATCTTCATTATTTCATGCTGATGCAGTTTCTCTTAAACCAGCTTTACCCATAGTTAGCCGAGTATGGTAATGGTGAAATATTCTCACCTCAGTCTTCTTGAAAGCAAACATTTAAAAGTAAAGAGGAATAGTGAATTAAGATTGCTCCAACTAAACATACTGTAGATATTTGAAAATCAGGCCGGTTGATTGTACAAAGAATATGCTGTTTGCTGTGAGGTAGTGTAATTTTTTTTTTCATTTGTTAATAAGATAGTTAATTTGTGTCTTCAGTGAGAAACTATATCTTCTACTACAACTCAAGGAATAATCATAAAAACCAAAAGAATTGTGAATGCTGCAAATCAGAAAGAAAAACAGAAGTTGCTGGAAAAGCTCAGCAGGTGTGGCAGCATCTGTGAAGAGAAATCGAAGTTAACATTTCAGGTCTTGACTCTTCCTCAGAACTGGCGGTAGCTAGGAAAACGTCCATTTACATGCGGAAGATAGGCTGGGGGAGGGGATAAGGAGTAAACGATAGGTGAGGATAGAGCCCAAAGAGAGAGAAGAGCAGTTGGACAGACAAAGGAATGGATAACAATCTGTTTAGGAGAGTAAATAGCTATTGATGGAGACCGGTAGTGTGTAACAGCAGACTGTGATAACAAGGGCTGGCAAGAGGGATTGGAGGCTAGGATATGGGAGAGTTTAGGCCCTAAAATTATGGAATTCGGTATTGAGTCTGTAGGGCTGCAGGGTCCTCAAGTGGAAAATGAGGTAAATGGGCAGGTGTTACACCTTCAGTTGCAGGGGAAGGGGCTGTGGAGTGGGTGTTGGGATTGACGGAAAAATGGACCAACCTGTCCCGGAGGGAATGGTCCTGCGGAAGGCAGACAAGGGAGGGGAGGGGAGCGGAATATGTGTCAGGTGGTGGCATCTCACTGGATGTGACTGAAATGGCAGCTGATGATCCTCTGGATATGGATGCTTGTGGGAT
Source organism: Rhincodon typus (assembly GCF_021869965.1). Taxonomy (NCBI): domain Eukaryota; kingdom Metazoa; phylum Chordata; class Chondrichthyes; order Orectolobiformes; family Rhincodontidae; genus Rhincodon; species Rhincodon typus. The sequence goes on along the minus strand of NC_063365.1, from coordinate 15,113,566 downwards.
GGTAGGTAAGGACAAGAGGAACCCTATCGCTATTGTGGGAGGGAAGAGACGGAGTGAGGGCAGAAGTACGGGAGGTGGGTCAGACCCAGTTGAGAGCCCTGTCGACCATGGTGCTGGGGAATCCTCAGCTGAGGGAGAGGGTAGACATTTCGGAGGCTCCCTTGTCGAAGTTAGCCTTATTGGAACAGATGCGACAGAGATGCAGGAACTGGGAGAATGGAATGGAGTCTTTACATCCTCGCACCCTGCTTCCTATATAGTGGCTGTGGGAGTCGGTGGGTTTGTAGTGGATTCAGTAGCTAGTTTATCCCTAGAAATGGAAGCAGATGTCAAGGAAAGGAAGGGAGGAGTCAGAGATAGACCAGGTGAAAGTGAGGGCAGGGTGGCAATTGGAAATGTAATTGAACTTTTTCAATTCCGGATGAGAGAGGGAAGCATCACTGATGGTCTCATGAATATATCGGAGAAAGAGTTGTGAGTTGGGGCTGGACTGGAACAAGGAGTGTTCCATGTACCCCACAAACAGACAGGCATAACTGGGGTCCATGTACGTACCCATGGCCACCCCTCTGGCCTGAAGAAAATGAGAGGAGTTGAAAGAAAAGTTGTTCAGGGTGAGGACCAACTCAGCCAAGCAGAAGAGGGTGATGGTGGGTGGGGACAGTTCAGACCTTTGCTCCAGGAAGAATTGGAGAGCCCTGAGATCATCCTGGTGGGGAATGGACGTGTATAGGGATTGTATGCCCATGGTAAAGAGGAGGCAACTGGAGCCTGCTAACTGGAAATTCCGGAACTGGTATAGTGTCAGAGGAATCGCGTATGTAAGTGGGCAGAGACTGGACCAGCGGAGAAAAGACCGAGTCAAGGTAGGAAGAAGTTAGTTCTGTGGGGCAGGAGCAGGCAGAAACGATGGGTCTGCCCAGGCAGTCCTGTTTGTGGATTTTCAGAAGGAGGTAGAAACAAGCTGTGCAGGGCTAGTGGACTACTAGCCTGGAGGCACTGGGGGAGTCACCAGATGAAATTAGGTCAGTAACTGTTGTTGTTAAAATAGCCTGATGTTCCATGGTGGGATCATGGTCCGGGTGAGATAGGAAGAGGTATCTGAGAGCTGGTGCTAAGCCTCTGCAATGTAGAGATCAGTTCAAAGGGAGACAAGTTGGAATAATCATGTTCAATGACAATTACAATTCTAATTCTACTGAGTCGGAAACCAGCGGATTACCTGCAGTATTTCTGCTTTAACACAAATTGGGTGTAATGCGATTGATGAATAGTGGGCACTGTTTGGATTGCGTGAACTTTCTACTCACAGTATAACGATTTTCTATAGTGCGAGGTTGTACAAGAACACAACTATCATATTGTAGGAGAAATACCTGTACTAGTTAACAAAAACTATCCCATAACTTAAACGCTTCTGCCTTTTGAGATAGAGCTCCAAAGTCACAGAACCCTCTGAGACAAAGTAATTTTTCGTCAGCTGTATCCTGAAAGGGCAACCCCTAATTTTCAAACAGAGCCCCTTAGTTCTGGATTGACCCACAAGAGGAAACATTCTTTCCATGTCCATCTTCCTAAGACCTTCAGGATCTTCTACACATCAATCAAGTTTTCCCTTCACTCTTCTAAACTTAAATGGGAAAAAGCCCAGCTTGTCCATCTCGTCTTCAAAAGTCTTAGTCATTGCAGTGATGAATGCAAATCCCTGCAAACAATTTGCTGCACACGGATGATATTTTTAGTTCTAAATGACTTATCAGTGGTGATTTTGATTTGCTTAAAGGGTCTGATTCTATTTTTAGACCACATCTTTTGAATTTTAACTTGAAACATATAATGTGATTGCAAGTAATTTAATATTGCAAGTAACATGTTTTTATGATGTCACGAAATTGTCTGCAGTGCTCATATGATTTTAATATTTTTACAGGAAATCTTGATGTTTTCAGATTACTTTTTCATATTGCCATGAGTCCCCCTCGGATGCAAAGCATTCCAAGTTGTTTGTAGATCATGAGCTGACAAAATTGTTGTCAGTGTTCCCAAAAAATAAGTGTCTGTACTTTGCATGAGAATAGAATAAATGAAATTTGCGTTCAGTAATGTATTCAACAACTTAATACATTTTGAATAGGTTGCCAGGATCTTCAAGAGAGAGCGTGATTTTTAAGAAAAGATACAGTTAGAATTGAAGAAATATTTCTGAAACAATCTTGTGTTATTTTGAATAGTTGGAATAAATTTTTGAAAACTGTTGAAGTATTTCTAGCATTAAACAGCAGGTTAATATAACAAATATGTCTCTGGTATCTCAGTATCATGAAAGACTGTAATATTTTTAACTGCATTATAACGTTGACTGAGCGAATACTACGTTTTAACTAAAATGGGATTTCTGCAATTTTAATTCTGCCTTACCATTTGCTTCTAAAACCCGACAATAACATACTGTTGGGAACCTCTATGGTAAAGGTTTAACATAGGTACAAGTTGTCGAAATTATAATCACATCTACTTTCTGGACTATCCCAGAGGAATGCCTCAAGAAGTCTGTTACATAAATTATTGTGTACTTGTGGATGACTTTGCTTGAAGAAAAGTAGAGCGTTTGTGAAAAATGAAGTAGTGTTTGGTTATTTTTGCTATATATTTTAAAGCTTTCTAACTGTTTGAAATAGGCAATTTTAGCTCAAATTGCCCTAAAACTTTTAATATAGCCTTAAATATTGAATTCAAGAATGGAAAGGTTTAATAATATTCAGGCTATATCAAAACTAAATGGAAATAAACTAATAAAAGCACAGTGAGAAAAATAATAAGACAAAATAAACTAAAAATATGTGATATCTTGGCCCTGATCAGTTTGCCCCCTCCTTAATGGCATTGACAAGCAGACACAATTTTGTATGCTTATCCAATTACTTTCTCTCCATCTTTTCAAATGTGAACAGATTTTTTTGTTTTTTTACATGAATGGTCATTACAAATTAACAGATTAAGATTGTTTTTCCCTTATTTCCAAGCGTATGTCAATAATTTAGCTTTCATTGCAAATTTGATGAGCCTCTGCTTTTATCCACAAGGATGTACTTTTTTCTTCAACATTGCTCATTTCTGCTGTTAAAATTCTGTATTCGCTGGCAACACGCTAGCACTTTTCCATTCTTTATTTACGAGGTCAGTGGTGGACCAGAGATGCAGGGCATCACAAATAAACAAATTCTGTTCTTTTATCATTAAATCAGTAAATTATCATTCCTAATCTTTCCATGTTTGCTGATGCTAAAACTATAACATAATTGTCACTAAACTTATGGATAATTCATTTGCATTTGATATGATTAGACTATTTTTAAGTGACCTGATGATGTTCAATATAATCGAAAGTCTTTAATCTGCCATCTTTATCCTTTTGTTGTAGCATGAGGTTTGGCTCCCTTATGAAATTATCTAATGCCCTGAGGTCAGATAGCTACCTGCCTGCTTAAGGTTATTTGGCATATTGTGGTGAAGTCTTAACATCAGCTAAAATCTTTGTGTTGCCATTTGTCATGTTAAACACACTTTGTAACTGGCACACATTCTCACATTCAACTGCAGTTGTGGGTCAGTTGCTGACTTTGGTAGTTTTGAAAATTTGTGGATTTTTTGGCCATAAACCGTTTCATTTCTCCACTCCATATCTTCAGTGGTCTATTCCCTTCCCTATCTGGTAGTGTGATTGATACATGAAGTGGACAAGGGAGAAGGAAAGGTGGAAGAGATAAAGGAAAAAAACAAGAGAAGGGACACACATGCAGGATGGGAGAATAAAGCAGAATGTGGGGAAAGAGAGAAAGGGACAATTGATAACATTAAGATATTTATGGTAAATTGTGCTTAGAGAAGTTGGATTTTCTTTTAAGTTATCCATGGTGATTGATCTCTTGGCAAACAGCAACACTAATACTGGGCTCCCCCCCCCCCCCCCCCCCCCCCCCCCCCCCACCGAACCAATTCAAAACGCATAAAAATATGAAAAGTTGATCTAATTTGTGCTCCTAAACTGGTGGTGATTCCATATTTCACGGAGGCAAACAGGGCGAAAGTTTCACTTCTAACAGAAAAGCAAAAAATTATTTCATTCTTCTTTGTAGTTCCTAGGGTAGTTACAATGGTGTCACCAAATGCCAAAGGAATTTTAGTGTTTTGCATATGATTAATATATTACATGTGTGACCCTACTAAGCTGTGAGAATTCCATGTTTTGCACCATTTCCCACATAAGTATATTCAGGAAAATGATTAAATACTGGTCTAATAAAAATCAGGTAAGAAACTAAAGAGTAAATGGAAACATTCTGATTTTGAGAATAGAGATTTAGCAAAGCATTCCATTAAAGAAATTTATAACCAACCGTTTCAGATGTATTATGAGACAATCTCCATCTGCTCCAGGGGGTAAGTGCAGCTGGACTAGGTTAGATAGTTAACACAATTAATAACTATAAAAACTTGGCGCAGTGGTAGTATCCCTAACCCTGGACCAAGACACCTGGGTTCAAGTCCCACCTGCTCCAGAGGTATATAATAATATCGGAACAAGTTGATTAGGAAAATAGGTTAAATTTTAAAAAAAAAAAAAGCTGTGTTGTCCATGAATGTTGTAGATTTGGATGAGGTGAACTCTGAACTACGGTAAGGGCTTCAAACTTTGTTCAATATCCATGGGGTGAAGATGTAAGTATGAATGAGCGTTCTGCTTCTGCTTGTCACACTGTGCTTGGCCAATGGATAAGGACAGGAAAGCGAACTTACTTCCATAGCTCTTTGGGATGCAGAGTTCCAAACATTCACCATCTTGAGTGGAGAAGAAAACTTCCTCCTCCTCTTCTTTCTTTAAAGAGACTATATCCCCGACAGCTAGAGGAAACATATTTTATGCACTTACTCTGTTTACCGCTTTAAGAATGTTGTAAATTTCTATGAAACCGCTTCTCAGTCTTCTAAAGTCCAGAGAATAAAGGCCAAGTCTCCTCAATCTCTTCTCACAGGACAGTCCTGTCATCCCAGGAATCAGACTGGTGAACATCTATTGCATTCCATCTGTGGCAAACATACCTTTCCTTTGACAAGGGGTCCAGAAATGCACATAAACACCTTGTATGGTCGCACCAGTGTTTGATACAATTGGAGCAAGACTTTGCTTCTGCATTTAAATTCTCTTGCAATAAAGACCATCACATTGTTTGCCTTCTGAATTGCTTGCCGCATGTGCATCCTAGTCTTGAGTGACTTATCGAGGTCATGCAGTTCCCTTTGTATATTAACACGTTGTAACCTCTTACCGTTTAAGAATTAATCTCTACATCTGTTTCTCCTATAAAGGTGGATAACCTCACATTTTCCACATTATATTCCATTTGCCATGTTCATGCCTATTCTCCCAGCTGTTCAAATATTCCTAACACAGCTTTACATAATTATCACAACACACATTCTCACTTAGTCTTGTAATATTTCCAAATTTGCATATGGTACATGTGGTCCCCACATCCAAATAATTGATATATATTGTGGATAGTTGGGGACCAAATACTGATCCTGTAATAGATTACTAGTCACAGCCTGCCAATGTAAGAATGACCCATTTATTCATACTTTCTGTTTTCTACCTGTGGCTAATCATTAATTCAGTCCCAATTCCTCAGAAATCTGATGCCCTGTTTCCTATGCCAGTTCTCATTTTAAATCAATTAATACTGCTTACTAGTATGTGGCATTGGGAGTAATCCTGAGATTACTGCTCTTGAGGGCCTGCTTTTTATTTTCCTCCTTAACTCCCTGAGCCCTTCCTACCTACATCATTGGTACCAATGTGGACCATGTCGTCTTGTTGTTCTTCACTGCTGCTACTAAGCTTTGGTTGTGGAGAAATTGATTAATAATGGACATAGTGCCAGTCAAGCTGAATACTTTGTCCTAGATGGTGTCAGCTTCTTGTGTTTTTGGAGCTGTACTCATCCAGGCAATTGGGCAGTGTTCCATCAACTCTAGACTTAAGCCTTGTAGATGCTGGACAGGTTTTGGCGAGGTGGATTACTTGCTACAGGATTCCTAGCCTCTCACCTGTTCTTGTAGCCACCATATTTATTTTGCTAGTTTAGTTCTGTTTCTGGTCAATGCTAACCCCCAGGATGTTGATAATGGGGCCTTCAGTGCTGATAACGGCATGGAATGTTAAAGGGTGATAGTTAGATTCGCTTTTGTTAGAGATGGTCATTGTGTGGCACAATTTTCTTTTTCTTGTCATCCAAGCCTGGACATTGTGCAGGTCTTGCAGTATTTGGACATGCACTATTTAAGTATCTGAAGAGTCACAAATGGCACTGAACATTGGCCTCTGCATTGTTGACTGCAGATTGATGTTAGAGTTGAAGATATTGAGCCTAAGACACTACCCTGAGAAATTCCTTCAGAGACTGATCAAGTGTGGGAGGTTGGGGAGGAGGTTGTGGGGCCCATGGCATAAATTTTTGTGTCATCTGTCGTCGTGGGTGAAGTGCTGGAGATCTGGAGAGTGGCTAATCAGGGAAACAACCCTCATCCACCAACCTCTGTCTCCCACCATTAAGCCAATTTTGTATCCCATTGGCAAGCTCTCCCTGAATCTCATGTGATGTAACTTTACTAATTAGTCTACCATGTGCAACCTTGTCAAAGGCTTTACTAATGTCTACTGCTTTGCCCTCATCAATATTTTTGGTTACTTTCTCAAAAAACTCTATTGAGTTTGAGACATGATTTCCCTCGCACAAACCATGCTGACTATCCCTAGTCGTTCCTTGCATCTTCAAATGCATGGAAATCCAATCTTTCTGAATCACCAACAACTGCCCAACACTGATTGCTCACATAACTATGGCACCCAGGTTTCTCCTTACAGCCTTTCTTAAATAAAGGCACAACATTAACCACCGTCCAGTCCTTTGCGCCTTACCTGTGGTTATGGATAGTGCAAGTGTTTCTGCTGGAGGCCCTGCGGTTTCTTTCCTGGCTTCCCACAGTGTCCTTGGATACATGCCTGTGATCAACGGTGTTCCACAGAGATTGGTACTGGGTCCACTTTTGTTTGTTGTTCACATAAACGATTTGGGTGAGAATATAGGAGGTATGGTTAGCAATTTTGCAGATAACACCAAAATTGTTGGTATAGTGGACAAAGTTTGTTGTACACAATATTCTCTTTTGCACATTTTACTCTTCTTAAGAAGTGCTTTGAGAAGTCCAGAGGTTGTGAAAGTACTGCACAAATGCAAATCTTTCTTTATAATCATACAGCATGGAAACAGACACTTTTGTCCAACTAGTCCATGCCAACCACATTCCCAAACTAAACTAGTCCTACTTGCCTGCGCCTGACCCATATCCCTCCAAACCTTTTCCTATCCATGTACTTATCCAAATGTCTTTTAAATGTTGTAACTGTACCTGCATCCACCACTTCCTCTAGCTGTTTATTCCACACGTGAGCCACTGTGTAAAAAAAAGTAAACTCTCATGTCCTTTTTAAAACTTTCTGCTCTCACTTTAAAAATATGTCCCCTAGTTTTGAACTTAAGAAATAGGAGTGGACCATTTGGCCTCTCGAGCCTGCTGCACCATTCAGTAGGATCACGTACACTTTCTTGTCCTTTTCCCATAACTCTTGATTTCCCCCACTGATCAAGAATCTGTCAGTCTCAACCATAAATATACTTAAGAACTCCGCCCTATAGATCTCTGTGGCAAAGACACTTAACTCTCAAAGAAGAGTCTTAAATTGGCACACTTTTATTCTGAGATTATGCTGCCTGATCCTAGACTCTCCTACATGGGTAAACTATACTCTGAGCATTTACCTTGTCAAGCCCCTTAAGAATTCCATGTTTTAGTGACATCACCTCTCATTCTTCTAAATTCCAGTGAGTACAGTTCCAACCTGTTTAGTCTTTGCTCATAAGACGATCCCTTCAAACCAGGGATCGTACTAGTGAACCTTCTCTGAACTGCCTCCAATGAAATTGTATCTTAATTAAGGAGACCAAAACTGTACTCAATATTCCAGATGTGGTCTCACCAGCACCTTTTATAGAAATAGTAAGACTTCCTACTTTTGTACGCCAGACCCTTTGAAATAAGCATCAATATTCTGATTACAATCTTCCTGGTTAACTGCTGAATCTGTGTGCTGTCTTAATGTTTCATGTACAAGTGCCCCAAGTCTGCTTGTGTTGCAGCTTTTTGCAGTTATTCTCCATTTAAGTAATACTGTTCTTTTTTTAATTCTTCCTTCCAAAATGAACAGTTTCACATTTTCCTACATTATACACCATTTGCCAGCATTTTGCCCACTTAACCTATCAATATCTCTCTCTAAACAGTTTGTGTCCACTAGCAACTTGCCTTTCCACCTATTTTGTGTCATCTTCCAATTTGGCTGTATTACATTCACTTCCTTCCTCCAAGACATTAATATATACCTGGGATCATAGCAGTAAATGCTATTATAGTTAACGTAGGAAAATATGATTTAGTATAGCGTGTAGGCCATTTGGCCTTTCAAGCCAATTCCAACAATAAATTGGATGCTGGCTGATCTGGTTGTGGCCTCACTTCACTTTCCCATCTGCACCCTGTAATCCTTGATTCTCTTGTCTAGCAAAAACCTATCTAACTCAGTCTTGAATAGATTTAAAGACACAGCCTGCACTAATTTCTGGTATAAAGATTTCCATCATTTAACACAGTCTGAGAGAAAAATCTTTTGTTCATCTCCGTCTTAATATAAAGGAATTTTACATTACATTTAAGCAAAGCAATTGTTCATTCTGAATTAGTCTTGAAGCCAAACAAAGAAAACTAATGGGGGTATGAGGTGCAAGTTGGCTAAAAGATTGGGAAATACATTCAAAGATTTGGCAGTAATAGTTGGTATTTAAAGAAATACTGCAAAGTCTGCAACAGAAATACATTCCTCTTAGGCACAAATGCCCAAAGGGAAAGGTGAATCAACTGTTGTATTAGATACAATATTGTATTAGATCAGAAAAAATGGCTTATGATGATAGCGGAAATAGTGGTAAACCTGAGGATTGGGAGCAATTTAAACCCAGCAAAGGAGGATCTGGAAACTGATAAAAAGAAAAAGAGAATAGGAATGCGTGCTAGCAAGGAGCATAACGGTGGACTATAAAAGCTTCTATTTAGTTGAAAGAGAAAAGATTATCATGAACCTGTGACCATTGCAAGAGGAGATGAGGGAATTTTTAGTGGAGAAATTATAGAAGAAGATGCATATACTTTACATCCATCTTCATAATAGTAGGTACAGAAGATCTTCCAAAGATACTAAGCAACCAAGGGACTTGTGTAACCAAGGAACAAAAAGAAATTACAACAAACTGGCACTTGACTGGAAGGATACGTATGTAACACCACTCTTGGGTGGGTGGAGAATTACAGACTGTCAGCTTGACCTCAGTAGTAGGGAAAATATTAGAAAGGATGTGATAAGTGAAAATTTCAGGAAGCATTGGGTAAAGTCAGCGTGGATTTTTGAAAGGGAAATCATATTTGACTATCTTGGAGTTTTTTGAAGATGTTACGTTTGCTAAGATCATACACAGGAGGTTAGCAAATAAAATTTAGAATTGAAGAGAACATATTAAGTTGGATTATAAATGCCTTATCCTCAGGATGATGAGCTGTTTGTAGTGGCGTTCCATAAGGGTCAGTCCACAACTATTCACCCATTTGATAATAAATTAATTTGATCCACATGTTCCGATAACATCAAACTGGATGGGAACAGAGATTGTGAGAGGATACGAGAAAGCTTCAAGAGGACTTAGGTTGAGTGAGTACAATGAAAATGAGCGTGCAATTAATCACTTGGTAGAAAAACAGCAGCGGGAGCTAAATTGTTGAGCATCTCAAGACAAAAATTGATAAATTTCTGGGGGCTAATGACATTGAGATGTGGCTATGGTAGGGAAGAAAAAACAGGCAGAATACTTCTTAAACGGTGACAAATTGGACATGCAGGTGTCTGAAGAAATTTGGCTGTCCTTGCACGAGTCACTGAAAACGAGAGTCCAGATGCAGCTGGTTAATAGAAATCGGTTAGAATGTTGACACTCATTTGAAGTGGATTTTAGTGCGAAAGTAAAGATGTCATATTGCAGTTGTCTCAAGCAAGGCTTTAGACCGTACCTAAAGTATTGTATACAGTTTTGGTGACTTTATCTAAGGAAAGATGTACCTGCCATAGAGAGAATGAAATGGTGGTTCACCAGACTAACCCGAGAGATGGCAGGGTTATCTCATAAAGAGAGATTAGAAAACTTTCGTTTTAATTCTTTTGTGGGACATGGGCATTGCTAGCCAGGTCAGCATTTATTGCCTATCCCTATTGCCCGGATGTTATGTTTCAATAAGACCACCTCTCAGTCTTTTTAACTTTAGTAAGTGTAGGCCCAACTTGTTCAACTTTTTTTCATCAATGATCCTTTCAGCTATGAGTTCTGTGAGCATTTGCCTTCCTAATCGCTTGCTGTATGTGCACACTAATTTTAACCCATTCATATACTTTGACACCCAGATGTTTGTGCATCACTGAGTTCTGCAATTTCTCTTCTTTTAAGAAGTGTATTGCTGACCAATTTAAATGTTGTATTGCTTTTCAATTCTTTTTGTCAAATTGGGCAAGTTCACATTAACCCACTGTCAGCTATTATCCATTTCTCTGTTGAAAGCCGCAATTGCTTCGTCCCTCGCAGCATACTCTTATCACACTTTTTTATCCCCTAGTAGTCTTTGCTTCTTTTTTCATTCAGCTTAGCTAATTGACCTCTGCTTCTCCATCCATCTGTCAACAGGAAGGCTTTCACGTTATCTACCCTGTCCAGAACCCTAATGATTTTGAAGCCATTCTATCAAATATTTTCTCACTATTTTCCAGGAAGACAGCATTAGCTTCTCCGGTCTGTCCATGTAATTGCAGTTCCTCAATACTAAAGCCACTCTTCCAATTCATTTCCATGCCTTCTCGAATTCCTTTGCAACTTCCTAGAGTGTTGTGCCTGGAATTGAACACACTAATTTAGTTGAGGCTGAACCAGTATTTTATAAGTTTGGCATAACTTTATTGCTTTTGTACTCTGTCTCTATCTCTCATAAAGCCCATTATTCTGCATGTCAGATTAATCGTGCTCTCAATCTTCCTGGTCACCTTCAACAATTTGTCCAGATTTCTCCAAGGTCCCTCTGTTGATGTACGTCCTTTAGAATTGTATCCTTTGTTTTATATCATTTCTCCTCGTTCTTTGTAAAACATCACTTCACATTTAAATTTTTTGGATTAAATTTTCCATCAAGCAGCTTCATTTTGTTCTCATGAAGTTTGTCACGATCCTCCTTATAGTTCAAAATACTTCCAAGTTCTGTGACATTCATAAATTTTGAAATTGTAGCCTGTACACCCAAGCATTGGTCATTAAAATAGATCAAGGAACAGTGGTACTAATAGTGACCCATGCGGGCAATATTATGTACCTTCAAGTCCAAAAACAGCAGTTCAGTATTACATTCTCTTTACTGTCACTCAGCAAACTTTCTATTCATGCTACACTTCTATTCCACAGTTTTAATTTGCTAACAAATGTGTGACATGTCATTTGCTTTTCAGAGGCCCACGTGCATGACATCAACTGCATTACCCTCATCAGCTTTCTCTGTTACCTTATCAAAAATCTGAATAAAGTTAGTTAAACACAGTTTGCCTGAAATATATTTGTATTGACTTGCCTTAATTTATCTACATCTGTTTGAATAATTTTTTATATTTTACTTGAATTATCATTTCTGAAAGCTTTCCCACCAGTTGACTGGCGTGAAGTTATGAAGCTGATCCTCCCTTACACATTTTTTAGAAATAAGCGTGCAACATTTGCAGTTCTCCAATCCTCTGGTACCACTCACGTCCCTAAAGAGGATTACAAAGTTAAGATCAGAGTTCTGCAATTTTGGCTCTTATTTCCTCCAGGGTCCTTGGGTGCATCTGATTTGGTAGAGGAGACTTGCCAAGTACAACCTTCCTTTCTAATATCTCCTCTTTACCCATCCAGTGTTTCAACCAACCCCTCTTCCATTATAACTTTAGTTGTGTCCTCTTGGTGACAACAAATGCAAAGTATCCTATTAATTCCTCGGCCATCCCCTCTGTCCCTATCCAAAATCCTCTATTAGGTTCCTAATCAAACTCACTTCCCCTTACTGCCATTTGTTATTTATATGCTGTCCGAAGACTTTTTGAGTTTCCTTTTAATTTAGCTGCCAGTCTGCTCTCTTATACTGTTTGTGCTTCTCTTATTTCTTTTTGCTCTTCCCCTCTGAACTTCTTAAAGTCAGCTAGGTCTCATTATCAACCCAACATCTGTCATATGCACTATTTTTCGCCTTCATCTAGTTCTTTTTTAAAAATTTTCAGGAAACTCTGGCTTTGTTTCTTCTACCTTTTAACCTTGTAGGAATCTACCTTAATTGTAAAAGAGTTATCTTCTGTTTTAAATACAGCTCAATTTCCATTAGTTTTAATTGCCACTCTTTGATTCCAACTTACCTGGGTCAGTTCCATTGAACGTGATCCACATTCAATGAACTATTTTTGCTGTATTATTGCTTGTTTGTTTCCATAGCTAACCTGACCTATATGGTCCTATGGTCGCTATTTCCTTGATTCACTTGACTC
>NC_063365.1:15088466-15100297 GCF_021869965.1 Rhincodon typus | reverse complement strand
GTCTCAAAATCATCAGGTACAGGTTATCAAATTGGAAAAAAAGCCAGCAAGTAAACTTAAATATCCATCGTTTAAGCAAAAGAATAAAAGTTATACCAGATAAAAAAGAGTTTAACATTTATTCAAAGAGATGAAAATCAATGAAATAAGTTAGAGGTCAGAGAAATAAATGTTCTAGTGTATGTTTTGTGTTTTCTAGTGTTCTGTTCTGGATACAAGTTTAAAACGGATCTCTTGCTAGCTATGGAACAATCCACATTACGTGATTGTAAGGCTACACAGTAGTATGCTCCGAGCTGTACAGGGTCCAGTTTCTGAGTCGAACACTAACAAGACAACTGATGTCACAGTAATATTACAGCCTGCCACTGAGGCTTATCGAGGTATTTGTTGAACCCAATCTCTATATCGTTCCCAGACTCCCGTAATCCCCAACACTCTGTCCATTTTCACAGAATTTTGTAGTATGGAGATCTCACAATTCTCCCTGAGCCAACCATTTGAATTGGATGATGATGATGGTGGAGAGGCTGACCTGGGACCATACTTTCAACAGTTGGAACAAAAAGATTAGGATTAGTAATAATACCCCAAAGCTCAGCATTGAAGGACAGGTGACCAATAGGATGCTGCGCTGGGCTGAAGACTGGTGGCTGCTCCAGAGGGTGCCATTCTGATTCACTGGGCACTAATTACCTTATTTCTGTCACCTTCTGGTAAAGAGAAAATCTTACAATGAAAGGCTGTTGAATGGTGAAGTTGTTTCATTGAGGAAGAACTAAGGCTTTTCAGTTTTCATTGCTTTCAGTTGTTTCAGCGGCAGGAGTCCAGGAGAAAGCAAGAGGGCAGACTGGGAGGTAAGCTTCCACCTAATAAATTTGGGAGTTAACTAATACCCGAGACACTACATGCGTAGTGTCTCCCACCCTTCCACCCCCTCTAACCTAATAATAACGACTAAGTGTGGTGAGCAGGTAAGCTATTTGCATTTTTTTTCCTCATCTCTTTGTTATCTTTCCGGGTGGTCACCTAGACGCCAAATCCTCTGGGAGCGGGTTAGAAGGCAAAGCCGGAGCCTGTTTGAGTATATAATGGTGTAAACTTACTGGTGTAGAGAACACTGCGAAACTAAAAAAACCTAATTAATTTTAAATAATTAACTAAGTAGAGATGGCAGGTCAGGTGATGTGTTGTAGCTGTATGATGTGGGAGCTAGCTGATCCCATTGAGAACGGCAGTGACCACATCTGCAGCAAGTGTTGGCTGCTTGAGGAGCTCCAGCTCAAAGTTGATAAGCTGGAATCCGGACTCCAAACACTGCAGCACATCCAGGAGGGGGAGAAATATCTGGATGCTGTGTTCCAGGAGGCAGTCACACCTGGTAGATTAACTAATATTAATTTGATCAGCGGGCAGGGACAGCAGTGTGTGACTGTGAGTGAGGCAGGTAGAGGAACCCTGCAGACAGGAACACAGGAGCCGCAGCCCTTGACATTGTCCCACAGGTATGAAGCACTTGCTCCCTGCGTGGATGAGGAACAGGGCTGCAGGAAGGATGAGTCAACTGACCATGGCACCATGGTCCAGGAGGCCATTCAAGCGGGAGGAGCAAAAAGACAGATTGTAGTTGTAGGGGATTCCATCATCAGGGGGATAGACAGTATCCTTTGCGAGCAGGATAGAGAATCCCGCATGGTGTGTTACCTGGCCGGTGCCAGGGTGCGAGACATCTCTGACCGGCTTGCGAGGATACTAGAGAGGAAGGGGGAGGATCCAGTTGTTGTGGTCCACGTAGGTACCAACAACATAGGCAGGACTAGGAAAAAACACCTATTTCGGGATTAGGAAAAGTTAGGAACAAAATTAAAAAACAGGTCTTCAAGGGTCATAACCTCTGGATTGCATAGGGAGGCGAGGATCAGGAAGTAAACACGTAGCTAAAAGAGTGGTGTGGGAAAGGGGGTTTCCTTTTCATGGGGACCTGGCATCAGTTCTGGGATGGGAGGGATCTATACCGCTGGGATGGACTCCACCTGAACAGGGCCGGGTCCAGTGTTCTGGTGAAAAGGGTAAATAGGGTGGTTAATAGGACTTTAAATTAGTAAGTAGGGGGGAAGGGAGAAGTGAGCGTAGAGGGAGAATAACAATTAATGTAAGGACAAGCAGCAGGTTAGCAGGTGACGAGGAAACTTCAACTCCATTGAAAATTAGGAAAAAAGTTAAAGGGAAGGAGAACTCAAGAGCTGTTAGTAATGGAGGAAACAGGATCCAAAAAGAAGGTGCAAAAACTGGCATAAGGGCACTTTATCTGAATGCTCGGAGCATTCGAAACAAGGTGGATGAGTTGACGGTGCAAATCATGGCAAATGGGTATGATTTAGTGGCCATTACAGAGACATGGTTACAGGATGGTCATGACTGGGAGTTAAATATCCAGTGGTATCAAACTGTTCGGAAGGACAGACAGGAAGGTAAGGGAGGTGGTGTCGCTCTGATTTTTAAGGATGATATCAGGGTGGTAGTGAGAGATCATATAGGTTCTACTGAACAAAATGTTGAATCCATTTGGGTGGAAATTAGGAATAGCAGGGAGAAGAGGTCACTGATAGGTGTGGTCTATAGGCCACCAAATAATGACATCGTGGTGGGGCGGGCAATAAACATAGAAATAGCTAATGCATGTAAAAATGGTACAGCAATTATCCTGGGGGATTTTAATCTACATATCAATTGGTCAAACCAGGTCGGTCATGGCAGCCTTGAGGAGGGGTTCATAGAATGGATCCTCTATAATTTCCTTGAACAAT
This sequence comes from Rhincodon typus, assembly GCF_021869965.1. Classification (NCBI taxonomy): domain Eukaryota; kingdom Metazoa; phylum Chordata; class Chondrichthyes; order Orectolobiformes; family Rhincodontidae; genus Rhincodon; species Rhincodon typus. Next base: position 15,097,490 of record NC_063365.1, on the reverse strand, counting down.
ATGTAATGGAACCTATGAGGGAGCAAGCTATCCTAGATCTAGTCCTGTGTAATGAGACAAGAATAATTAATGATCTCACAGTTAGTGATCCTCTCAGAAGGAGCGATCACAGTATGGTCGAATTTAAAATACAGATGGAGCATGAGATGGTTAAATCCAGTACCTATGTCCTGTGCTTAAACAAAGGAGACTATGAAGGAATGAGGGAGGAGTTAGCTAAGGTAGAATGGGGGCAAAAACTTTATGGTGGGTCAATTGAGGAACAGTGGAGGACTTTCAAAACAATTTTTCACAGTGCTCAGCAGAAGTATATTCCAGTGATAAGGAAGAACTGTAGGAAAAGAGAGAGCCAGCCATGGATGTCTAAGGAAATAAAGGAAAGTATCAGATTGAAAAAAAAACACATACAAAAAAGCAAAGCGTAGTGGGAAACTAGTAGACTGGGAAATCTTTAAAGGCCAACAGAAAGCCATAAAAAAAGTTATAAAGAAAAGTAAGGTAGATTATGAAAGTAAACTAGCTCAGAATATAAAAACAGGCAGCAAAAGTTTCTATAAATATGTAAATCGTAAAAGAGTGGTGAAGGTAAACATTGGTCCTTTAGAGGATGAAAAGGCCAATTTAATAACTGGGAATGAGGAAATAGCCGAGACATTAAACAGTTATTTCGTGTCGGTCTTCATAGTGGAAGACACAAATAACATGCAGAAAACTAATAGCAAGAAGGTTATAGCGGGTGAGGACCTAGAAATTATCATTATCACTAAGGAGGCAGTGCTGGGCAAGCTAATAGGGCTAAAGGTAGACAAGTCTCCCGGCCCTGATGAAATGCATCCCAGGATACTAAAAGAGGTGATGGAGGAAATAGCAAATGCACTAGTAATTATTTATCAAAATTCACTGCACTCTGGGGTGGTTCCCGCAGATTGGAAAACAGCCAATGTGACGCCACTGTTTAAAAAAGGAAGTAGACAAAAAGCAGGTAACTATAGGCCAGTTAGCTTAACTTCGGTAGTGGGGAAAATGCTTGAATCTATCATTAAGGAAGAAATAGCAAGAAATCTGGATATAAATTGTCCCATTAGGAACACCCAGCATGGGTTCATGAAGGGTAGGTCATGTTTAACTAATTTGGTGGAATTCTTTGAGGACATTACTTGCATGGTGGACAATGGGGAACCTGTGGATGTGGTGTATCTGGATTTCCAGAAGGCATTTGACAAGGTGCCACACCAAAGGCTGCTACATAAGGTAAAGTTGCACGGTATTACAGGTAATGTATTGGCATGGATAGAGGATTGGTTGACCAGTAGAAAGCAAAGAGTAGGGGTAAATAGGTGTTTTTCTGGTTGACGGTCAGTGGCTAGTGGTGTGCCTCAGGGATCAGTGTTGGGACCTCAATTGTTTACAATTTATATAGATGATTTGGAGTTGGGGACTAAGTGTGGTGTGTAAAAATTTGCAGATGACACTAAGGTGAGTGGTAGAGCAAAGTGTGCAGAAGACACTGAAAGTCTGCAGAGGGCTATAGATAGTCTAAGTGAGTGGGCAAAGGTCTGGCAGATGGAGTACAATGTTGATAAGTGTGAGGTCATCCATTTTGATAGGAATAACAGCAAAATGGACTATGTTTTAAATGGTAAAAAATTACAGCACGCTGCTGTGCAGAGGGCCTTGGGTGTCCTTGTGCATGAATCGCTAAAAGTAGGATTGCAGGTGCAGCAGGTGATTAAAAAGGCAAATGGAATTTTGTCTGCCATTGCTAGAGGGATGGAGTTTAAAAACAGGGAGGCTATGCTGCAGCTGTATAGGGTCCTGGTGAGGCCACACCTGAAGTACTGTGTGCAGTTTTGGTCTCCTTACTTGAGGAGAGATCTACTAGCACTGGAGGGGGTGCAGAGGAGATTCATTCGGTTGATTCCAGAGTTGAGGGTTGGATTATGAGGAGAGACTGAGTAGGCTGGGATTATACTCATTGGAATTCAGAAGAATGAGGGGAGATCTTATAGAAACATATAAGATTATGAAGGGAATAGATAAGGTGGAGGCAGGGAGGTTGTTTCCGCTAGCAGGTGAAACTAGGACTAGAGGGCATCACCTCAAAATAAAGGGAAACAGATGTAGGACTGAGGTCAGGAGGAACTTCTTCACCCAAAGGGTTGTGAATCTGTGGAATTCCCTGCCCAGTGAAGTGGTTGAAGCTACCTCGCTGAATGTTTTTCAGGCAAGGCTAGATAAATTTTTGAACAGTAAAGGAATTAAGGGTTATGGTGAGTGGGCGGGTAGGTGGAGCTGAGTCTCAAAAAGATCAGCCATGATCTTATTAATTGGCGGGGCAGCCTCGAGGGGCCAGATGGCCTACTCCTGCTCCTAATTCTTATGTTCTTATGTTCTTATGTTCTTTTCACTTTTCAATCACTATATCAGGACGATTAGGATGAACTGATAAGTGAATCATCAGGAAGACTGCAGAGTTATACTTAGTTAACAGAGTTAAAGATTCATTTCTTTAGAAAACTTTCACAAAGACTGATAAGAATCAATGAAAATCTCTTCAGAAATTGCTGCCTTCACTGGAAGGTTCATGGTTAATTCATGCTGGAGCTGCATCTAGAGTTGCTGAAAAACATTCTTGGATGAAACATTGAGGTAGAAGGACCCTTGAAATGCCTGTTGTCACAGCTGATATTATCTCTTAAATATGATGCAAGGAAAATTTTCTCGGCTCCCACTCAAAAGTGGAATATCATTCTCATGTTTCAGTATTGCTGAAGAATTTTTCTGCATATGCAGTTTCTTGATCCTTGTACTCTTGGGCAAACAAATCATGTGCACCCTGTATGCCACTGAATGAAATACCAGTGTGACGACACCATAGAGCTGAAAGTACTAGCGTTTCCATCACTTCAAATGGCAGTGCTTTTTCACTAGCACTGCTGGTCATACAACTCATTTCACTACAGGACTTGGTGAAGAATTCTGCTGTCTCTGAATTAGAAGAGTATCAGAGGAATTGATATACTGCATAAAGAACTGAAGAACTAGACCTGATAGTAATAGATTTGCATCTTGGGTATGACTCCTGGTTAGAAACTTCTGAAGAAGGAAGAGCACATCTTTTCCAACATATTTACAGGAGGCATAATAAAATTGACTAAACTCATGAAGAACTGAGAACATTTCTCACAAATGTCATCCAATCTTCTTGGTAAGGGACTTCAGTGGAAAATCATAACAGAAATGTCATAGTCTTCTTGTGTGAAATCTTATGATCCTGGAGAGGCCTTGCAAAATTAAATGTAAACATCAGCTGGGTACAGCAGTTCCTCATAGAATGGAATACCTTCAACCTGGGCTGAAATATGTGGTAGCCACCTAGTCGGACACATGCTTGCCAAATCAACAACCAAAGTTCATTGTCCAGATCATCTTGTGTTGTAAAATCAACAGTTGGGAGTCAGCTGGACTGGTTTGTGATGCAGAGTGATACCAACAGCATAGGTTTAATTCCCACCCTGGCTGAGGTTACCATGAAAGACTCTCCTGCTCAATCTTGCCCCTCAACCGAGCACGTGGTGACTTTCAAGTTAAACCACCACCAGTCATCTCTCTATAATAAGGGAGCAGCCCTATGATCCAGTAGGACTATGCCAACTTATTTTTTGTCTATTTGACCAAATAAGTACGTAACTTCAACGTCGTCTGTCTTTTGTTTAATTTGCTGAATGATCATTTGTTCTGAAGGTGATCTGTGTGATTTACATATAAAAGTGATGAAGGTAAACAAATCTGCCTCAGTGAAGGCATTCAACCCGACCTTACCAGACAATCTTGTCACCTGCAGTGTTTCCTCACACCACAATGCTGACACTTGAAAATGGTGGTTTTCACCTTTTACATGTATTTTGTGGGTTTCTTGTTTAGGCCCAACTTATTTATGGGTTTGAGAGAATCTAACCATCATACTCTGACATTCAATGGCATTCCCATCACTGAATTCCCCACTATCAGGGGGGTATCATTGACCATAAATGAACTCGACCAGGCATGTAAATATGTGGCTACAAGAGCAGATCAGAGTCAGTAACTCACCTACTGATTCCTTTCCAAAGCCTGTCCACCATCTACAAAGCATAAGTCAGGAGTTTATGAGATATTGTCTACTTGCCTAGATGAGTTCAGGTTCAATATTGTTCAAGAAGCTTGACACCACTTGATTGAATGGCAACACATCCTCAAACCTTCACTCCACCACCAACTCAGAATTGTAGCATTATGCACTATCTGCAAGATGCATGGCAGAGATTCTCCAAGACTCTTTAAACAGCACCTTCCAAATCTGCAACCACTACCACCTAGAAGGACAAGCACAGCAGATACAGGGGAATACCATCACCTGCAGGTTTCTCTCTAAATCACATTCCTGATTTGGAAATATTCCTTCACTGTGGCTGTGTCCAAATTGAGAAACTCCCTCTCTTTGTGGGTCTATCTACATCAAATGGTCTGCAGCATTTCAAGAAGGCAGGTTACCATTATGTTCTAAAGGGCAACTAAGCTGGGTAATAGATACTCACCCAGCCAGTGACATCCATATCCACCAAATGAATTGTAAAAATGTTTTATTGTGTTTGAGTGTGGCTTCTTTGGGTCATGACATGAACTCAGGTTAGACTCCTTAGTAACTTTTAAAATATATTTATTGTTACATCAGGGCACAAAATAAATTCTGATTTAGTAATATGTAAATAGGGCACCACTTGAGGGCAAATTTTGATTTCCATCTGCAACTTTCTGGTTTTTAGGGGCTACATTTGGCACTTACACAGAAGTAGAATTAGAAGAATTCATCATTGTTCCACAAAAATTATCAAACTCATTAACTGTAAAGACAAATCAGATAAAGAAAACATTAATTTCCTACGTACCACAGTATTGTATATGTAGCACAAGATAACAGGCATATGTTAGCGAAAAAATGGTTTCATAATAACCAACACATACTTCCACACTCAAAACGCTGTTATTCTGAAAACGTCTGCTACAGACTGCAAGATCACAGCTAATGCATTTCTATCATATAAACACAAAGCTAAATGGGCAGTTACTACTCTTTTTTCTTAACTGCATTTCAGATTTTAATCTCAAATTTAAATAACAATTGATATGGTATTCATTTCAATAGCATCCACTAAAACCTTTGCCATAAAGTAGCTCCTAACAATTAATGCCTTAAGTTAGCAATATCACATTGATTTGCAAGTATTTAGTTATCTTAGTAATTTCCTAGCTCATAGTTAGCCAAGCGTCCCTCTGTTGACAAGTTTGAAATTGTTGTCTCTCTTCTCCATCTTGGTAGTGTAAACTGACATTTTGAGCTCAGCTTTCTAGAGTGTGACTTAAATTTGACTTTTGACACAGGTGATCCAAAGATGTCACCAGAAGATGGTATGCTGAGAATTAAGTCAGCTAATTGAAATTTAAGGGTTGCCATGTGTTACTGTTTGTATTGGCAAACATGAGAAATTAAACAAAGCTTTTTTTTATTGTGTACTGTAATGTGACTTTGATACAAGTTGATATTAAATAAACATCAGACTTCCAAGAACATTCACCACAACAGTTGTCATACCAAGGAAAACAAGCATAAATTAAAGATATTCAGGAAGTTATTAATTGTGTCACATTATAAAGTAATCATCAGTAAAACAAAATATTTATTTGGCAAATAAACCCATTGTATCCAATTGGATAATACACGAACGAGATATTATGAAAAGCAATGAATTACCTGACGAAGGTTTTCACAAGACGATTGCAAGTCCACAAAGACAAGCAGACAAACCCAACCTAGCCAATTACCGGCAACAATTCAGGTACAACCTAGGTACTTGTACCTAAGATGGGGCCTTGTATGGAGACATACTTTTCACTGTACTCTTGTACTTCTGTACTTGAATACACATGACAATAAAACCAAATCAATTAATACCCTATTAATTTATTCTTGACAATCAGAAAACTGACAGAAAGTGACATCAGCAACTGTTAAGCAACATTTGCTTAGCAATAACCTGCTCATTGATGCTTAGTTTTGTTTCCACCAGGGCTACACAACTGCTGATCTCATTACAGCCTTGGTCCAAACAGGGACAAACAGCTGAACACAAGAAGCGAAGTGAGAGTGACTGTCCATGACATCAAAGCTGTGTTTGACCAATGATAGCATCAAGTTGCCTTAGGAAAACTTGAGTCACTGGGAATCAGGGGAAAACTTTCCACTTATCAGAGTCAAACTAGCACAAAAGGAGGTAGTTGTGGTTATGAGAGGGTCAATCACCTCAATTCCAGATTTCATTGCATGAGTTCCTCGGGGTGCTGTCTTAGGTCCACCAATAATCAGCTATATCATCAGTGACCTAGCTGCTATCATGTAGCCAAAAGTCGGACTGTTTGCTGATGGTTGTACAGTGTTCAACACCATACATAGTTCTTCAGATACCGAAGAAGTCTGTGCTTATATAAACAAAACCTGGACAACATCCAGGCTTGAACTAATAATTGGCAAGTAACATTCAATATACACAACTGCCAGCCAATGACCATTTTCAACAAGAGACAAATCTAATCATCTCCCTTTTACATTCAATGACTGTTTACATCCTGGATGGGGCAGGGAATTACCATTGACAAGAAACCTAAGTGGACCAGCTACATAATTATTGTGGCCTCAGGGCAGGTAAGAGACTGGGAATTCTATGGCTAGTATATCACCTCCTGACTCTCCAAAGCCAGACCATCACCTTCAAGGCTCAAATCAGGAGTGTGGCGGAATTTCTCCATTTGTTTGGATGAGTGTGTCTCCAAAAATAGACTCAAGATGCTTAACACCAGCACACAGCAACACCTGGAGTGACATCCCCTCCAATATCTTCAACATTTACTTCATCCATCTTTGATGTACAATGGCAACAGTGTGGACCATCTACATGATGCACAGCAGAAACTCACCAAGGCTTGTTTTTCACCACCTTCCAAACCTGTGACCTCAACCACTCAGAAGGACAGGCAAGCGGATATTTGTGACCCATGAGATCCCCTCCAGCAACATATTATCAAGACTTGGAAATACATTGTCGTTCCTACACTGTCACTTGGCCAAAATCCTGAAAGTCCCTTCCTAACAGCATTGTGGAAATCAAACACCCCTAAACTGCTCCAGTTCAAGAAGGTTTATCATCTTCTCAAGGGCAGTTAGAGATGGGCAATAACTGCTGGCTTAGCCAACAATACCCATATCTCATGAATAATTTTGTTAAAATGTTTTTCCCTTCTTACTTCATCCACTTAAAATGACGCTAAGGAATCAACTTCCTTTAATCTCATTGTCCATAGAGTCACAAAATATAATTGGCATTGTTAGATGAGCAAATAACTGCCCGTGTTCTGTGCATAAGAGCAGGAGCGGGCCATTCAACCCCTCGAGCCTGCTGTGTCATTCTAGATGATGGCTTATCATCTACCTCAATGCCTATTTTCTGTAATTTAAATTGGTACGAAGTCTCAATTTTATTTTAGTCTGCTATGCATTTTTTCACGCTATTCTCTTACAAGGAATGGTAAGATACACCTTTCTTTATTACCTTTCTTAAAGTTGTGACACCAACAAAGGTGTTACATCTGACCAACTGAGTAATTCAAGACTATTTGACCATCAACACAACTATTGGTGTATTTTACCATTCCTTGTAAGAGAATAGCGTCAAAAGATGCATAGCAGAATAAAATAAAATTGAGACTTCGTACCAATTTAACTTACAGAAAATATGGCATTGAGGTGGATGATAAGCCAACATCTAGAATGACACAGCAGGCTCGAGGGGTTGAAAGGCCCGCTCCTGCTCTTATGCACAGGACACGGGCAGTTATTTGCTCATCTAACACTGCCAATTACATTTTGTGACTCTATGGACACTATCAACACTCCTAACTGGGCTTGGCAAAGGAGAGTTGACTTTGCTATCATTACTCCACTGGAGAGGATGCCATCTAGTTATGCCTTTTGTTCCAAACTAACCAGGATACAGCTTAACTTGGACATTGCTCCTCCTTGAGCTGTGAATGCTACCACAGCATTAAGCTTTTACATAAAAAGTTACAAAAAATCTGCAAGGAGCAATTGCCAGAATGCCCTGTCTACACACAAATTTATCAAACCAAATTTGCCTGAAATGGAGATGACTGAAGTATCACCAAATCTTACTGCAGCAATATGCTATTATTTTCTGGATGATATAGAACTTTGATGAAGTTAGAGGGTACTCAAGAGATTAGGAATCATAAATGGCATCTATTTGTTGCTGGCGGTGATGGCTTAGTGTTATTATCACAGGAACTATTAATCCTGAGACCCGGGCAATGGTGGAAATTGAATTTTATAAAAATCTGGGTTTATGAATTTAATGATACGCATGAAACCATTGTCAGTTTTTGGGGTAAAAATAATCTGGTTCACAACTGTCCTTTGGGGAAGGAAACTGTTGTCCTTACTTGGTCTGGCCTACATTTGACTCCAGGCCCAAAACACTATGGTTGGTTTTTCACTGCCCTCTGGGCAATTAGGGATGAGCAATAACTACTGCCCGAGTTAGTAGTGCCCGCAAATCCAATGAATGAATAAAAAAATACAAATCTCACAACCTGCTTGAATATAAATAGCTCGTATTCAAGGAATAACATTATTTGTTTATATACAAATGTGTATTATTCAGGAAGTACCTGCAATTTCTTCCTCATGCTTTCAGTCCAAATCACCATGGGACCTAATGGGTGTAGGAGTTCAGGTATACCCACTGTACATGTATTCATTTGCCCATATCCAAATAAGAATTATCTGGTACATACAGAAGACAACTCCCACATCTGAGATAGTAGGAACTTCAGATGCTGGAGAATCTGAGATAACAAGGTGTAGAGCTGGATGAACACAGCAGGCCAAGCAGCATCAGAGGAGCAGGAAAGCTG
>NC_063365.1:15037966-15087966 GCF_021869965.1 Rhincodon typus | reverse complement strand
CTACGCATAATTTTATTGACAGTTACAATGAAGCTCCATGCATTAACGCGGCTACACCCGTTATAACAAAAAATATTCATTTCTGATAAACGCATATTTGCTTCCCAATCTGCTTCCTCTGTTACCGAACTTTGATAAGTCTCTTGAAAACTTTCAATCATGCCAAAGATGATGGAAAAGTTCTGACTCACATTAACTCAATTATCACAATTAGTTGCAGGGTAAACTCTCAGACTAAACGCCTGAAAAGCAGGAAGTGCAGCTTCCAGATGACAATCATATTTTCCAATAGTGTTCCCTTGTGTTTCTTTTCTGTTTACATATGCAAGTGGGAACAGGCAAAGTATGGAATTGATTAAGTTAAGACGTCTGTATGACAAGAAAAGTAAATTTGGTGGGCATGAAAACTGTTTATAGCATTTTTACATGGTCTTCAAGGAGGAAGTCAATGCTGGGAAATGGAACATTTGTTTTCTTCTCCGACACTTAGGGGCTGATTTTAAAGTAATTCAAAACCCACCCACATGTACAAAATTAAAAACAGGGCCTTGGTGTCAGAAACAACTAATTTCAGATTAAGGTTTGGGGATTGATGCTGCTGGTGTAGTGGCAATTTCAGGAGACTGGCAATCAAGCTAATGTTCTGCAGACATGGGTTCGAAATTCATCGAGGCAGATGGTGAAACCCGAATCCAATAAAAAGCTAGCTTGATGGTCAACATGTAATCACTGTCAATGGTTATTAAAAAAAAAAACCTGGTTCAGTAATACCCTTCAGGGGAGGAAATGTACCATCCTTACCTCATTTGACTAACTTGTGACTCCAGACCCACAGCAAGGTAGTTGACTCTTGGCTGCCCTTTAGGCAATTTGGGATGGGCAATAAACCTCAGCAATGCCCACATTCTATGAACAAAATTTTTAAAAAATCCCAGAAGTGTGAAATTGTTCAATTGCCAATCAAAACATTTATAAGAAATCAGAATTAGATTTTCAATTTCACCACAATACCTTATGGCAAATCATGTGGATTTTAGTCTACTGGCATTCGAATGGTAAACAGAATACAACAAAAACAATAAACTGCAGATAATTTTACAGCAAGTGGGAAGTTTAGGCTCCCATCTAGATTACATTTCAATATTCAAGTTTAAGTAGATAGGAAACAAAGGTGCTCTTCCAGGAACAGATGTGTTTGCTCCAATTTTCTGGCAATTTAATGCCATTTACTAAACACTCCTTCCCCTCAATCTCCTTGTGAAGGAAAAGGAAGATCTGTAGTCAATTAGGGAAATCCTCTCTCCAGCTCCTCAAAGACAATCAAGCCCAGGCAAATGGTCAACCCCAAAGCAATTATCCAGAAATAAATTGCATGAACTGGATGGCGGTCTAATCCTCTGTTTAGCTCATCTCTCTATTTTTCTCAGTCTTGACTTTCTCTGTTACTCTTGTTTTGATTTCCCTCATTTCTCTTTTGTTAGTGGTTTTCCTTCCCACTTCCGACACACACTTAAACTAAGGGTGTAATTCAGGACCTGCTGAGATGCACTAGCCATAGCACCACACAGAGAAGTAATAATAATGATGACTGCAGAGTTTGTTAGAGAGGATCTGAACCTGAATCAATGTTAGCTTTGTTTGCTCTGTAATTCATAAAGGTTATTCTTTAAAGCCTATTGTATTATTCTGCCCACGTAAAACTGATTTTTTTCTACTTTTCAGAGCCTGTCTTATTCCAGTTTTGAAAATGAGACTGATTCCAAACAGCTAATCCTTCCCAATCCTAATTATTATCAATACTTCATAGACCTCATTCCTTTATTTCTCAGAACTTAAAGATAAATATAATCTATTATTAGGAATTTATTTGCTTTCAGCTACTTAGTTCATTTAATGGTTTAATCTCACTTGGATAATATTTGTTAATTCTATGTAGATTAATGCTGTTTAAGGAATGAATGTCCTTCATGCCTTCAAGAGAGCACAGTATATATAACTGAAAATTAATGATATGACAAATGTTAAAATTTAACAGCCTTGAACAAAGGATGCTCAATCAGTCCCCTGACCAACATTCTTCTCTTAAATCAAAACATCAAAAACAGATTAACTGGTTCTTTCTTCATTCCATTGACTTTGTCTATACTTCCTTCTGCCTCTGGAAAACAGCCAACATAATCAAAGACCCCTCCCACCACGGTTATATTCTTTCTACCCTCTTCCACCAGGCAAAAGATACAAAAGCTTGAAAACCACATTCCAACAGATTTAAGAACAGCGTCTTCCACGCCGTTATCAGACTTATGAACGGACTTCTCATAGATTCAAACTGATCTTTCTCTGTACCTTCTCTGTAGCTGTGGCATTATATTCTGCATTCTGTTCTTATTAACCTGATGTACTTATGTAAGCTATGATTGCTTGGTTAGCTTGCAAAACAATATTTCTCACTGCATCTCAGTACACATGACAATAATAAATCAAATCGAATATACTATTTGAGACTTTGGTATATGCAAAATTTATACCACTTTAAACTACAAAAAAAGTTTGACAAAACTTAAGTGAAGTTTTCAGACCCTTCTTGACATACAATGAAGTAGTATATAAATGCAAATTTATTTTTTCATTGTAATGCTGAATGTCAAGACACACCAGTCACACATCACCTTGCTAAAGGTACACAAGATCTATTGAGAATATCAAGCCCCATTCCAAAAGGAAAGGAACACGTAGATGATGTTTTATCAGGTCTGATCAGCAAATCCTACTAAAACCAGAAAGTCGGAAATTAAAATCAAATAAAATTGCAATCTGTAGGAATTGAGAAGAGTTGTTCACACTCTGGCTGGTACAGTGGTTCAGTGGTTAATACTGCTGCCTCAGCACCAGAGATCGAGGTTCGATTCCAGACTCGGGCGTCTGTCTGTGTGGAGTTTGCACTTTCTCCCCGTGTTTGCATAGGTTTCCTCCCACAGTCCAAAGATGTGCAGGTTAGGTGGATTGGCCATGCTAAATTGCCCACAGTGTCCAGGGATGTGCAGACTAGGTGGGCCAGCAGGGTTACAGGGACAGGGTAGGGGGTGGATTAGGTGGGATGGACCTTTTGGGCCGAATGGCCTGCTTCCACACTGTAAGGATTCTATGATTATATACAAAAATACTGGCTAGCTAGAAGAGAGAGCTTTGTCTTAAATACTTGCTGGTTAATAAATTGCAATAGTTGACAATGTTTTAGATATATTTGGGAATAAAGATGGACTATGCTGTAGAAATAAAAACTAAAGTTGCACAGCACTGAGCCAAAATATAATTGGAAATTATTAATTTTGTAACAAGCATTTTTGCTTGGTTTATCCCAATAGTAACTAAATGGGCTGTGTAAGATCAGACCAATATCTGAAAGCCAAAAAACCTATGCACAGTAGGCTTGGGAGGAATTATGACAGAGAACAATATCCAAACTTTTAATCATCAAAATTATCATTTGTCCATATAAATAGTTATATCACATTGAATTTAAATGTAGCCAGATGTTAGCACTTAGCTTATATATTGGATAGTAAATAACTTCTAGCTATTTAATGGATTCTAAAGCTCAGGAAATTAAAAGAATACATTGGCTCCGTGGCTTCCCTATACAGTGCTGAGGCACATTACTTTGGTAGAAGTCTTCCAATGGCATAGCAATGAATGTTCATTTCTCAACACATAGTGGAAGATCATGGAGATACAGCAATCTGCTGGCTAGTCTATGGTCACTATAGAAACACACTATACAATGGTTTATTTAAGCCCAAGAGATGTGGCAAATGCAATGTGGCAAAGATTAGTGGTAAGACAGAGAATTGGGAAAGTTTCAAAAAAATGAACAAAGGATCACCAAAAAAACAGTAAACAGGACAAAAATAAAATTTGAGGGTACAGCAGCAAGCAATATGAAAACATACAGTCAGAGTTTCTTACAAAAGGAAGTAAGAGGTCAAAGTGATTGTAGGGGCTCCTTAAAGAATGAGACTGGGGAAATAACAAAGAGAAATCAGGAAATGGCAGAGGACTTGAATAAATATTTTACATCAGTCTTCACAATAAAAGACACTAGTAGCATTCCAAAAATACTTATTATTCAAGGGGCAAAAGCAGGGGTTGTGGGAAGAGACAACAAATTGAATATAATAACTATCACCAGAGAACACATACAAGCTCTCAAACCTATAAGCTCTCTGGACCTGGTGGGTTATATTCTGCGACATGAAAGGACCAGCTATAAAAGTAGTGGATACATCATTCGCAATCTTCCAAGACTTCTTAGATTCTGGAAAAATCCTGAAGGATTAGAAAACTAATAACGTAACACGCGTATAAAGCCCAAAAAATAGTTAAATATAGGTCAGATAGCTCAGCATATGACATTGGGACAATGATAAAATTTATTATAAAGGAGGTAATAGCAAAACAGTTAACAATACATAATTTAAAGCAAGCAGAGTCAGCATGATGTCCTAAACAGAAAAATATAATTGCATGGATAGAGGATTGGCTAACTAATAGAAGACAGAGAGTTAAGATAAAAGGGGCATTTTCAGCTTGGCAATCTGTAACTAATGGAGAGCTACAGGGTTTATTGTAAATAATTCTTGCCCCAGCAACGTATATTCATGACTTGGATGAGGGAGGTGAATGTATCAAGTTTGCAGATTACATAAAACTAGTGGAAAGGCAAGTAGTGATGATCACACACTGAGTCTGCAGAGGAATATTGATGGGTTAACTGAACGGTCAAAATCTTGGTACATAGAACATTAATGTGAGGAAACAAAGTTATGCATCTTGTCAGGAAGAATACATGATCTGAATATTATTGAAATGAAAAAAGATTACAGGAGGGATTTGGGAGGGTCCTCATACAAGGAATGGAGTATAAAATAGGGAAGTATTGCTCAAACTATACAAGCCTCTAGACAGACTAGACCGAGAACACTGAACAGTTTTGGTCCCCCTTATCTAAAGGAGGCTATGCTTGAATTGGAGGCAGTCTAGAGAAAGTTCACTTGGTTGATCCTGGGCATGGAGAGATTTATTATGAGGAGAAGATGAGTAGGTCCGGCTTGTGAACCTGTTGAATTCGTGACTGCAGACAGCTATAGAGGCTGGGTGATTAAGTATATTAAAGGCTGAGATACAGATTTTTGATCAGTAAGGGGATTAAAGATCATGGGGAAAAGACAGGAAAATAGTGCTGATAATTATCAGATCAATCATTATCTCCGTGAATGGGCGAGCAGACCTGATGGATTGAATAGCCTACTTCTGCTCCTGAGTTTTATGGATATACAACAAACTGCTCACTAGTTTGTGTGCTTACTATGGAAATATGCTATGTAGTAATACAAGTAAGCAAACATTACTTATTTCATTACAAAACACTGACCAAGATTAACTAACTCCACGTGGTAGAAACTTTATAAAGGAATCAATAAGGTAATGTATGAAGCTTTGCTTGGCATCAAAAAGAACCAATTTCTAAATAATCCACTGCAAATTATTAAAATACTTGGTTTCACATAAGATATTTAGCTTATACTTCTGAGAAATGAGTTCTTCATGTGCGAATTAAGGAGTTATAAAATATATTCATATTTGGTCATATTTAATTCACATTAAGCCATACTGGAAAAAAATCTAACTTGCACATATTAAGCTCTATGAAACTTAAATGGTCCTGTAATTTCAGAAACTTCCGAAATGTTATAAACAAACTTTAGAACGACAAAACTTTACTTGTGTCAACCACAGTGGCCTTTGACTTCCACGCCTATCAAGTGGTTACTCTGTTTACACAAACTCTGGTTTTGATTCTGAAAGTTTAGCTTTAACTTGGAGTTCAGGAATTTCTTTTCAGCCGAATAAAGTCAGCTCTACAAACACTGCTGCTTATTTTGACATACAGTGGCTGGTTTTACAAACTAAGCTCTTTCTTGCATCAAATGAACCACGGTCTTAACATTTCCAAGAACCTTTGCCGCATCATTGCTTCAGTTCTTTCTTTCCAAACCATGAACTTTTCTATAAAATCTCCCCCCTTGGAGATGTGTCAACTAAATGTTTATATATAGTTCCAAAATGTTCACTTCATTCAATTTGCAAGGGCTTTTTTTTTCTAATCTGAACTTAAAAAGCATTCATCAAACAAGTAGCATTGTCCTACATGAATAGAAGCTATGAACCTGAATAAGCAGGCTTTATTCAATCACTCCCTTGGCCTTTAAGTGTCTCAGGCCAGAAGGGGAAAGTCATCTATCTGAAGATCCTTTTAAAAAAAAAGCTGATGCATCACTATCAGAAACAAAAGCAGCAGACTTCACTAACAGTCTGCTTTAAAGGCAATAGTTTTTCCCCTATTTAATTTTCTACAAATAAGTTGCAAAACATCAATTAAAACTTTTTATTTAATTCAGCGCATTTACAACAGCTTGACCATTAATGACAATTGGAGAAAAGCATTTAATCACTGATGGGTTTTCAAAAAAAATCATTGTATTCATGCAAGTGTAATGCAGAGAATAATCACCCTTACATTTCCTTCTGCTCTAATTAATTTAACAATCCAAGGGACATAATTACACCTTGTAAAAACTGCTTGTTTGGAATAGGCAGCATCTGGGATTCAGAAAGCCCCAATGTTCAAATGCAGAGTTTACATGTAATGAAAGAAAAGCAAAATCATTCATACAAGAATCTGATTCCATATCTTTCAATTTTGCTAGTTGCAGAGAGATCTGCATACTCATAGCTTCCCCCCTGCTAGTTATCACTGTACATCCCCAGTGGATAGTAACAGTTCCAAATTTATATGGGCCAGATTGGTTTCTGGACTGGTTTGAAATAGCAATCCCATATGTTTTCAATGGGTAGTCATGGAGTGACTTAGCGTGGATTTCAATGCAGCAAGCAAGTTGGACTGGAAGCATACGCTTGGTGCAAATTTCAAATCAATGAATTTATAAAGTAAAATGATTAACAACTTTAGAAGAAAAAAATTTTGCAATGATTTATCTGGTTTTCCGCTTGGAAATTCCTGCTCATGAAACAACTACGGGGTGGCATGTTCGTAGGACTCAGATTCATAATCTACTACTGCCATAAAGTGACTCCTGAATTCAAGCTGAATGAAGAATGCAAGCAGTAAATAGAGTATAATATGCATTTCTCCCAAATATTGTGCTACCAACCCCATGTCAAACAGCCTGTGCCTTTCCCATTGAGTCCAGAAGCACGCGCTCAATAAAAAGGTTTTAATAATCACTTTAAAAATATGTTTTGGCACAATTTAAAATATGCATTTATTTCATCACTCAGACAGAAAAAAAACTGTTTTATTCGACATTTGGCATATGAATCAGATTATTATTTCTCTATTCACATACATTCTCTAACCTCTCTACAGAGGAGTTTTGCTTCCTCTTCACATTTCCACAATTCGCAGATGCGTTTTCCACTCCCATAGCCTGCCTAGTTTCAAAACATTCTCCCACTTTGTCAGTTCAGTGCCTCCTGTCCTCATCTAGTAACAAGCTAAGAATTTCCAGTTGTTCCAAGCAATTATCTTCTACTGAAATCAAGTAACAAAATAAGGTAAGCACTGGAAAATTGAACAAGCTGAAGGTCAAGAAATGGGATGACAAAAATATTCTAGGGAGATAATTTCAAGCAGCAAATCATCTTTGGAAAAGAATTCTTGGTTTGCTACTGAGGTGGAATCTGGATGTATGAGGGGGAGAGGAAATGTGGGAAGAGAACAAAATGAGAGAATCAATAATACTCATCCTCACAACTCTCCTAGAATCTCGATGGAAAATTATGTCCAAACCTTTTTTTTAAACTGAGAAATTGTGTTGCACACAAGGGTATCATAAAAAAGAAAACTTTAAAAAAATTAAAAGTCACTAAAAAGTCAAAAACAAATCTGTACAGACTGAAATTTTAGGATTTTAACAAAACGATACTTCATGTATAATATTATTAAAGAATGAGCACCATTCTCTACTGAATTATTTACAGGATAGTTACATTTTGATAAATCAGACTATAAAAGAAGAGTGATTTAGAATTAATGCATTGCTCATTGTGTGCAGATCTTCCCCGACACTCTACAGAAAGCAAATCTATTCTTTCTCCTTTTATTGAGCTTCTACAAAAAATGGCGTATTGAATTATTCAATTTCTTTTACAAAGAGCAGGATTCTACTGAATACTCAAGTGGATAAACTTGGCAGTCTCTGGCACATATATAAAACCACTGCAAAATAAAGCCTTTTCATGAAGCTGGGTTGATAGATCACAACATTTAGTTTTTGCAAAGTATAGTTTGGCTGCAGTAGGATAAAGGAATACAAGGAAATCTCCCACAGCAATGTGCTATGAAATCGAGATTTTTTTTTTTCTTTTTAAACAGTCTACACAGTTAACTCAATCTAAGCATAACTACAATTCATCCGTCATTGCAATATAGCAAACCTAATGTAACACAAGGTTATCATATTGTAACACCTTACTGATACTGGAAATAATGGAACTTCCCCAATCTTACTATTTTTTTGTCTCTTCATGAAACATGCTTTGGATGCAAGTAAAAAAGTTAAACTATCCCTTGTTAAAAACACCTTATCCTGAATTATCAATGTTGTGAAAAGGACTGATAGTTTATTGTTATAATTTCAGAAAAATGATTTCAAAGTGGAGGAAAAATAGTATCAGGTTTGAGTTCTCTGAATGCAACTTGCTTTCTTCTTAAAAGGCACCAAAAGATCATTTTTGACATCATTTCCAAGAAAGCATGTAAAACTAGATAAACTAGCTGGGGAATTTACTGATGAAATGTTTACAAAGTTAAATTTTTATGACATACAGATAGTTAGACTTAGGGTCACAATCAGATTTCAAATGAGAAGAACACTTTCATACTAGCAGAAAAGCAGTTTAGTTTGTGGCAGTTGTGAAGTAAGGTTTATATTTATGGTTACATTGATATCATTTATTTTCAAGTTTGGACTTTGAACTAGTGGCATGTAGGTTTTGGTTTTGTGTATAAAGTGCTTAACAACAAAATTGCCAGTATTTCTGGAGCCAAGGTAGGTAAGAAGGATGGGTGATAATCAGGATTTGTTCGCGTTGGGAGAGTTTTACAAGCAGACAGAGTAAACGTTAGCATAGCCTGCTTTCAGTTTGGATGGTTCTAGAGTCTTTTTTTTGCTTAAGGGAAAGTTATTGTTTTACAGATTGCAGGATTCCTGGTGAAAGTTATACATTTCAAACATTTTCTCCTTGAAACATAATTCCTATGATTGCTAGGAAATAGGTTACTTCTGCCTAATGATTCAAGTTTGAAAGTTCCAGACAAGTAATGTTTGGTTCGGTCCCCGAAGGGGTTATGTGAAATTCAGGAAGTTTAAGATCAGTGGTGTGACTAATCAAGGAAGAGGCTACCAAACTTTCAAGACGAGGAATCGGAGGGAACAGTTAAGTTAAATCTACAGATGTAATAGAGAAGAGAACTCTCTATAGTATTTAAGATAATGATGCTGGGACATACATGATTCTATTTTTTACAGTGTTTCAAAATTTTCCAAATTATATGTGAATAGTTTGGTTTATCTTTTTTCCTTTTCCATAATAAACTTCTATTTTATTGTTAAAAGCAAGTTTGCAGTATTACATGCTTGCGTTTCCGTAAAATATTAACTGGTTAAATAAAACAGAACAAAATATGATTTACCAAGCCTGATTTCAATCTAGAATCTGATGTGTCCAGTAATAACACCGCCTGGAATCACAGGGTTTCAGAGTGTGAAAGAAGTCTTAAAACTGATTTAGCAATTTAAGTAGATAGGGCTTTTCTTAAAATTCATTTGGAAAAGACAGTGAGGTGGCTGGTGCCTGTTTATCACAGTGCGACAGTAATACAGAGAATCACATCTGGTGTGTATATAGAAAATTATCAAAAAGAAATGCTTGCAACAATTGTCAGGTTAGTAAGATCTTAAAGAGTTAAGGAGTGCTACCTTACTGGGGTTGTGTCCATAAAGGACATTTTGGGAAAAAGGCTGAATCTTTCTTTTTGCCATTCGTGTTAACATCTTTCTAAATTGCCATATTTGAACATATAAAAAGCTTAGGCTTTTTCAAATTTGTGTAATGAACCTGTGCTCTTTTGTTAAAAGAACATTGGCATCCTTGCGCAAATATACTCAGTGTCTGACCACCGTGGTAGTCTAAACTGTGAAAATAAAACATATAGTTTATCAAGCCAGATTTCATGCTAAGATTTGACTTATCTAGTATTATCATCAGCTAGGGTCGAACATCATCATGTACCAGAGGCATATTTTGGTAAATTTATTGTTTTTGTGAAGCAAAGAAAGAAGATGCATTTGCACAATGCTTTATTATGCTTTCAAAAAGTGGCATTCCACAATCAAAGTACTTTGTGAAATGCCATGAAAAATTCTGGTGGCCAATTTGTACACAATAATTTTCAGTGCTGTTGGCCAAGGAAGCAATATTGCTCAAATGCAGCAAGGATAATTGTGGGAGGAGGTGGTAATAGGGCAGCTATTGCATCTCCTGCACTTGTTAAAACTTCATTCATGGATGTAGACATTGCTAGCTGAGCCAGCATTCATTGCCCATCCCTAGCTGCCCTTGAGAAGATG
This sequence comes from Rhincodon typus, assembly GCF_021869965.1. Lineage (NCBI taxonomy): Eukaryota > Metazoa > Chordata > Chondrichthyes > Orectolobiformes > Rhincodontidae > Rhincodon > Rhincodon typus. Next base: position 15,077,254 of record NC_063365.1, on the reverse strand, counting down.
GCGGTGAGCTGCCTTCTTGAATTATTACAGTCCCTATTGTAGGTCAAAAATGCCATTAGGGAGGGAGTTCCAAGGTTTTGACCCAGCAACAGCAAAGGTATGGCAATATGTTTCCAAGACAAGATGGTAAGTGGCTTGGAGAGGAACTTGCAGGTTCCCATGCATCCTTGATGGTGGTGGTCAGGGATTCAGAAGGTGCTGTCTAAGGAGGCTTGGAAAATTGCTGCAGTGCATCTTGCAGATGGTACTCACAACTGCTGAGTAGAAGGAGTGAATGAATGTTCGTGGTTGTGGTGACAATCAAGTAGGCTGCTTTGCTCTGGATGGTGTTAGTTTGAGTATTTTTGAAGCTGCACTCATCCAGGCAAGCAGGGAGCATTCTATCACACTCCCAACTTGTGCCTTGTAAACAAGACATACAAGCTACGAGGAGTCAGGCGGTGAATTACTTGCCGTAGGATTCCAAACCTCTGACTTGAACTTGTTGCCACAGTATTTATATGGTTAGTCCAATTCAGGTTCTGGTCAGCCCTCAGGATACTGATAGCAAGGGATTCCCTTATTTATAAACTATAACCCCTATTGATTCTTCCACGTGAGAAATATGCTCAAGAAATCTTGCCTATTGTTGCTGATAGATGCCTTCCTCTCTCTCATACATTAATACCAGAGGTATTTGAACCATTTAGCATAATGCTCTTAACAAATATGGCTTTGAGATAAAATTAATTTTTGTTTCTTCATTCACAAGATGTGGACATTATTGGCTGCTCTAGCATTTATTGCCCATCCTTAACTGCCTTTGAATTGATATTTCAGCAGGCGGATAATGTTCAACAATATCAAGTTAAATATGTAGGTCAGACCAGGTGAAGACAACATATTTTGTTCCCTCTCTTAGTCAGCCACATGCATTTTTATGACAACCAACAAAAGTTACAATGCACCACCTAGCTTTTAGTTAGAGAATTTTTAAAAAATAATTTCAAATTTTCCACACAGTGGAATTCAAACCATGTCCACAGAGCTTTAGCCTGTGTCTCTGGATTACTAGTCCAATGATATTACCAAGTACTCCGATATACTCATCTCCTATTCAGAACATGCTTCACCTTCACCGTATTCAGATAGAAAAATTTGCCAAATTTCTTTCCGTGACTTACTTATTGCAAGATTTTCCATACCAATCTCACGCTCTGCTAGGTTCACCACCCCCTTGTTTGATGATGGTCCTGATCTCTGCAGACCTTCTATTTTCAATTTTATTCACATGTTCCAGCAGCAGCCTTTTATGCGCCAGATCCTATACCCACTATCTTATCGCTCCTACCTGTAGTATCCTCAGATCCTGGTGTTACCTCTCTTACCATTTTCTGCAATTTTTGGAATCACTCCCACCTTAACCTGTTACAGGTTTCAGATTTTCAGATTACATCACTGTCACGTTGCGCAAGAAATGAACAGCGTCACTCTGATTCACTGCAACTCCCAAAATGCAGCTTACGCTCATTTCACTGTGCTCTAACTGGGATTGCATTTACAAATGACAAATAATAAACCATGCAGTCAATCATCACATAAATGAAGAAATCCCATGTTATAACTATTGAAACAAAATCTCTCCGAATGCAGCTTGAATGCGGTCAAATTCTCAAAAATAAATTCTCGAGCTACTCATTCAGCAGTTTTCAACAGGTAAACCTTGTGGAAAAGTGGACTTGAGAGCTATGAATTTCATAATATAGAAATTGCAGATCTTTCAAAGTACCTTAGTTAACAGCTGCAATGGAAATTACGTGTAACCAAAGATTTCCTATATTGTTTTGATGCATTGCGTTTGTTTTATAATAGCAAAGGCAAAAATGTAAAATGAAATCTAGTGCACTTCAAGATATGTTAGTCCTTTCAGCATCTTTCACTGCTGCACTCCCTAGGCCCTCCCATAGGTTCCCATTTTGCAGTCTTACTCAGCATGCTCAGCATAGAAACACAACAAACATTAAGATACTCCACAGAAAAGATGAATAACTTTTCAGTGCTCCAAAAGATTGTATCTGAGGTCTTATTATGGCCTGTTGGCTGTGCCTTATTACTTGGTAACAGTGGTGATTACTGGCAACCAAAGAATAAGAATCCCCTAAAAACCAAAAGAACTGCGGATGCTGTAAATCAAGAACAAAATCATAAGTTGCTGGAAAAGGTCAGCATGTCTGGCAGCATCTGTGAAGAAAAATCAGACTTACAATTTCAGTTGAGGTGGGGTCACTGGACCCGAAACATTAAGATACTCCATAGCACAGATCAATAATTCTTCAATGCTCCAAAAGATTGTATCTGAGGTCTTATTATAGCCTTCTGGCTGTGCCTCATTACTTGGTAACAGTGGTAATTCCAGTCATGTTATTCCAGTTCTGAGGAAGGGTCACTGGACACTAACCGTTAACTCTGATTGTTCCTCACAGATGCTGCCAGACCTGCTGAACCTTTCCAGCAACTTCTGTTTTTGTTCACAAATAAGAATCCCATGCAGGACCCCTTCCCATCCCGTTTATCAGAAGTCACACAACACAACGGTATCGTCCAACAGGTTTATTTGATATCACAAGCTTTCGGAGCAAAGTCCCTTCCTCAGGTGAAGTGAGAGAGGGACACAGAATTTATGGGCAAAGAGACCAAAAGATCATACAAATGGTGTGAGTGGAGTGTTGAATAATAAGTCTCTGCAGGTGATCAAGTATTAGACGGTGTTAGTAAAATGTCAACAGCTGAATAATAAGCTAAGGAATGACCTGTAATCCGATTAAATGAGGCAGAGAGATAATTATAAAAAATTAAAAATAAGGTGGTGCTGGAGACAAACCGAATGACTGGAATAACATAAACCAAAAGAACCACAAATGCTGTAAATCAGGAACAAAAACAGAAGTTGCTGGAAAAACTCAGCAGGTTTGGCAGCATCTGTGAAGAACAATCGGAGTTAACGTTTTGGGTCTAGTGACACTTCCTCAGAACTGGAAGAACATGATAGGTATGAGTGTTGCATGCCGTGGGTCTAACCAAAGTAATAAGTAATCCAAAACTGTACAAACTAATTAAGGTACAGAGATCATAACAATTTATCAAAGTGATGTCGTCAAAACAGGACAGTAAGGAAGATTTTACAGATACAAGACAGTGTGGTGGGGTCATATGTACTGCATCTTTTATGTGGCACTGCGTTGGCCCCTGCCATTGTTCTTATTCACAGTTATCGCATGCAAAACAGGAGAAATTTCAAACAAAATCGAAGACGGAACATCTGAACAGTTCTGAAATGTAACTCAGTATGATTGATGATAGCTGAGAGACAGCTTTAGTCACACAATTCAGGAAAATATGCTTCATCATATGCTCAATACCTACCTGTTGCTGCTGACTGCGTAGATCAGTGATCTCCTTCTGATCCTCCTCATGGAGCCTCTTCAACTCCTCACAGGTCTGTTGAACGTGATTGTGTTCCCGTAGCAACTGGGTGTTCTCCCTTTTAATGGCCTCCATTTCTTCTTTGAGTTGAGACTGATCATTTCGCAGGCGGCTGTGCAATGTGCTAAAAGACAAGAGCAGGGATTTGGGGAAAACCAACGTGATTTTCTTGTTACACCAACATTCTAATCTATTGTTTAATGGGTAACACATTTAGAATACGGTCATTGTAAATCATTTACAATTAAGGTATAGAATGTGGCCTCTAATTTTCAAGTTAAACATGGACTTGTTTATTTCTGAAAAATTGACCTCTTTTCTCCACACACTACAGTGTAAACTGTGATGACTCCCAGGTATCAAAATACTGTATAAGCCAACTGCAAGGATCTGGATGAATTGACTATAATAATTTCAAGAATATAACACATGGAAGAACGAATAGTAAGAAAATAAGTGACAGCAGTCCACAATTAGAAAAATGCATAAGAATCTTTACTGTGCAAACCAGAATAAAACAAACGTAAGCAGTAATGACTAAACAGGTATGCCAAACAGGAAAGAAACAAATCTCAAAGATAAATGATAAATTATAGCTCAAATTTTATACAACTCCAAAAGAACTAGTATCAAAACATTACAAAATCAGAGAACAGGACTGTGTCAATACTTTGGAAATGCCCACTGCAGTTGAGATGGTTTTGTTGCCTTCAACATTTAAACACACATTAACACATACTGGAGTCAGATATCTTGAAATCAACTTACAACAGTGACTTTTCACAAGGTTACATCATCATAGATTTACACACAGTCTGAGGTCTGGGCTTACTTATGTTACTGTACAAGAATGACTTACTCTACTGATACCACGACAGAGGAAGTGACTGAAGGCGAGATGGACGCCGTTATACCGGAATAAAATGTCAAGTCACCTCATACGAGGGACGGGAAGGGGTGGAGGAGAGGGAAGAGAGTCTGCGAGCAAGGGAGTGAATTGGTGTTGGTTTAACCTGAGGGTCACTACGTCTCAAGCAAGGGGAGAGATTACAATGGAGAGGCTCCTGGTAACCTCGGCTGGTGTCAGTGTGGGAATTGAAACCATCCTGTTGGTATCACTGTATTGAAAACCAGCTGTCCAGCCACCTGAACTGACAGAATATCCAGGAGCAACCAATTGCGTAAAGGGTCTAAAGTAAATCATAATATTTTATTTGTCCTACAGAACTATTTCGCCTTGATAGGTTGCTTTTGATACTAATATTTTATACTGTGATGTCATGCAACATTTAAAGAATACAGTGCCTGTGCAGTCTAGAATCTGTGCCACAGTACAACAAACCCCCTTTTCCCTTTAAAGGAGGGAAATCCTTTTCTGATAACACATAAAAAGGATAGTAGTTATATTGCTTATACACATTCATCACACGTCTTGGTGAGTGTACATGACCAGATCTAGTCTTGTGCAGTTACCATATCTTGGCAGTGTAACTTCACTCCATGATGTGATATCTGGCATTGGAGGTGGATATATGTTATTAGTTGTAGATGTGTGCTTGTTGTCTGATTTATATCTTAAGTATCCAAGTTGTCATCCTATCTGACAGGTGCTTGATGATATGCAGTTTGGATGCATCATTCATTTCTTTGGAGAACTTGGCCATTTCTATGATAATACCATGAGACTTAGACTGGACACAAGGTCACAATATCTTTCCATGAATCCTTGCGTTTGTATGAAGATCTTGATTTTGTATGGTTTCCCCTAGTCAAAGATTCAGTAAGTGTCTGTTTGTTCATTGATCATGATCCTGCATAATTTTCTTCCTTCTTTCCAGCAATGCGCACGAGTGATTAGGCGATGAAAATATGGGAGAGAGGAACTGTGTGGAGCTGTCTTCCAAAAATAAGAGCTGTCAATCGAGGCTTCATATAGGAGTAGCAAACAGATTTAAAACAGGTATCCAAAATTCTTGGCCAATCACTTTATCTTTAATGATCATCGTTTTCACACTACAATCAGTGCATTCAATGAGACCATTTGATTGAGGATAGCGAAGAGAACAAGTAATATGTTGAAGAGGTAATTTATTTCCTGCACACCCTTTGAACAGGCTCACTAGTGTACAGCAGACTTTTGTCAGATGATTTGTTGAGGTACACCAAACATCAGTGAGTAGGTTATTGCTAAACAGATGATGTCTGGTAGCAGCGTTGATGACACCTTCCATCATGAGATAAAGTAGTAACTGACCAGGGTGGATTTTTCCTGGTTTTCATTTACAGGCCACACTTGGGCAATTTTCCACATTGTTAGGTAAATGCCAGTGTTATAGTCAAACTGAGACAGTATGCTTAGGGGTATCTTCAGTACTATAGTCAGAATATAATCAAGGCCCACAGCCTTTGCTGTATCTATTGTCTTCAGCTGTTTCTTGATATCGCAAGGAGTAAATCAAATTGGCTGACCAGCAGATGTGATGCTAGGGACAACTGGAGAAGGCCAACGTGGACCATGGACTTGGCACTTCTGGCTGAAGACTATTGAAAATGCTCCCTTTTGTTGTGATGTGCCGAGATCCCCCACTGTTGAGGGTGGGGTATTTGCGGATGCTCCTCCTCCAGTGAATTGCTTAATTGTCACTGCCATTCATGACTTGATGTATTGGGATGGGAGCTTGGATCTAATCTTTTGGTGATGGAATCAGATAGCCCTGTTTGTCACTTGCTGCATATGCTGTTAGGTGCACAAACTGTCCTATTCAGCACCTTCACCAGATTAACACAAGGTTTATGTATGCCAGCTGCTGCTCTGACAGCCCTCTTGCGCTCTTCATTGAACCAGGGTTGAGCCTCTGGCTTATTAGTATAATGGGAATATGCCTATCCTTGAGGTTGTTGACTGAACTGAATAGCACGATGGATGGTATCCTTGGTGTGAAGTCAGGACTTCATCTCCACAATGACTATGCAGTGGTGACTCCTACTAACATGAAAAGAAGCACCTTGAGCAGGCAGATTGGTGAGGATGAGGTAAATATTTTCTCCTCTCCTTGGTGCTCTCAGTATCACCACAGATCCAGTCTAGCGGTTATGTCCTTTAAGACCTGATCAGCTCGATCAGTAGTGGCAATGTCCAGTCACTTGTTGGCAGACACTGGAGTGCGCAAGCCAGAGTATATTCTGCACCCTTTCCACCCTCAGCGCTTATTTCAAGTGGTGTTTTCCAAGTTTCCCACGTGGAAGACTACTGATTCATCACCTAAACACGTGACAATCAGCAGGAGGTTTCCTTGCTCATGTTTTCCCTGATGCCATGAGAACCTCATGGAATCTGGAGTCGACTTTGAAGACGTCCAGAGCAACACCCTCCTAACAGAACAAAACTGCGCTGACCCATCAGCAGGACAACCTAGGGATGTGATGCTACTGTCTGGCAAATTATTTGTAAGGTATGATTCCGAGAGGATGACTATAGCAAGTTATTAGCTTGACTTGTCTATGAGTCAGCTCTCTAATTTTGGCACTGGCCCCAGATGATAATAAGGGGGACTTTGGTTGATAGAGCTGAGCTTGCCATTGTCATTTCTGATGCTTATATTGGTGTCAGGTGGTCCACTGGTTTTGCTTCTATGAGACTTTGTAGTCGTTTAATACTACTGAGTGGCTTGCTAGGCTACTTCAGTGGGCAGTTATGAGTTAAATTAACCACGTTGTGGTGGATCTGGAGTGATATATAGGCTGGACTAGGTGAGGACAGCAAACTTCCATCCCTAAAGGATACTAGTGAACCAAATGGGATTTTAGGATAATTAACAACATTTTCAAAGTCATTCATTAGTCTTTTAATTACAGATTTATAAAATACAAATTCCACAATTTGCCGTGGTGGGATTCAAACCCAGATCCTCAGAGTATTACTTTGATCTCTGAATTACTAGTCCAACAACAATACCACTATGCCATCACTCCCCTAAATAAACTGTAAAAGTTTGCTTCTTACTAATCCAATAGAATTTCCATTGTACCCAAGGCAACTCATAACTTTATATGAAAAATATCGCTGGACTGAAAGTCCAGAGTTCGGTTCCCACCATGGCAAGTTGCAAAACTGAACTGACAAATTTGCTACTTTGTTAGTCAGCACTAGAAAAACAATATGATGAAATCTGTTGTATTTTTGTGAAAAGGAAACTACTCAGCTTGGTTTACACAGTTTACACTATGTATTTGATTCTGAATGCCATTCAGAAAACCAGGAATTGACAATAAACACTGCCTTGTTAGTTTCCCAAGAACAAATTGAAGTAAAACGTATTTGCCTCTTTAAATGCATTTCCTTTACTTGCTAATCACCTAGCAACCCTGGATATGATTTCTACTAAGAATCAATTAAGTCACAATGATAGAAAATGAGACATGGGAGGTTAGCAAGTCATCACTACTTTTTTTTAAAAATATCCCCAACCACTTTAAAGTAGTTGTTTTCATGCCTGACACAAAATAAGCTAGTGAATTGAGCAAATTGTAAAGTAGGCTAAAATGTGACCCACTTGCTGCCACATTTTCCATCTGTGGAATACCACACAAATTTTTCCTGATACTTAATTTCTTTCAGATACAATTCTAGACCCAGGAATCTGTTTCAATGGTCTGCAGGAGCAGTCTCTCTCTTCATGGGTCTTTCCACTCTGATAAATATTACTTTACATTTCATGGTGCCACTGCAGTGCACAGAAGCTTTACACCGATACACATTTAATGCTGCACATCCAGAGAACCCTTCTGCTCATATTTTATCTCATACCGCAGGAAGGCTTTTTCAATATGTATTTAATTCCACTGAATTAATTTAACATCTTTTTTACTTTTCTGTCACTACTCCCCAAGCTTTTCATCTGAATTATTTACTTGTTAGCAATTCAGAAAATTTTCAAGGTCTGCTATTTTGTACATATACTTTATTCTATTAAACATAGAATGAAATATACATAATATATAAATATAGAAAGGGCAGCCCAGCGGCTCAGTGGTTAGCACTGCTGCCTCACAGCACCAGGATGGAATCGGTCTTGATTCCAGCCTCGGGTGACTGTATGTGCAGAGTCTGCACGCTCTCCTTTCCTCACGCAGTCTAGGTGGATTGGCCTTGCTAAATTGCCCCATAGTGTCCAGGGGTGTGCAGGCTAGGTGGATGTGGGGTTACAGGGATAGGGTGAGGATATGGGTCTGGGTGGGATGTTCTCTGGAGGGTCAGCAATGACTTGATGGGCTGAATGGCCTCTTTACGCACTGTCGGGATTCTATGATTCTAAATCTCTAAGTTTTGAAACTTTATATTCAATTCCTGGCTTAGAATAAAATTTATTTAATGAATTCAGTAAATGATTAAAGCAGTTTAAAATAGATTTGATTTTATTACAATTAACTGCTACTTTCATCAAAAAAGGAATGATTCAATACATAATATGGTTACTGCAGATACACTGAAACCTCCGACATGGTTGGGAATACACTAATGTTAAAATGATTTTAATTAAGACTGCCTGCTCCTTCATTGCCTTGTTACTTCCTGGGAGTAGCTCAATGTTCAGGCCCGCAACTCAAAACACCTGGATAATTTTTAATCAACCTGTTCACAGATATTATTACACAACTCTGAAACAGGTGGAACCAGAATCCAGCCCTCCTATCCCAGAGACAGGGCTGCTAATACTGCACCACAACAGCCATTGTACTAGCATTTTAGTTCATTTAATCAGCCAGTTCTGAGTTGTTATGACACATTTCCAGAGGAGGTAGGACTTGAACCCAGGCTTTCTTGCCTAGAAGTTGGTACACAGCTGCCCCATAAGAGCTGTCACCTTAAAAATCTGTTCCCTACCCCAATTATTGTTTTCACCTGCACTGATTCTAATGAAAAGCTGTGACACACAACCAGCTAGATATTTTCAAATTGGGATTACAAGTTTCCTCGAATGAGACATCAGCAGAAAACCAAAGCAAAGGTTTGTTATGGCAAACCTCAGCAAGTAACCATGCTGTCGTGTATCCATCAGACTGTTTGCAATCTTGGGTCATATTTAAACCGGAGATGAGTTTCAACCACGTGTCCGCACTAAGACAACCTATTTCCACCATCATCATATTGTCCTAACTCCAACCATCTCAACTCATTTGCCATTGAAACTCACCAATACCTTTGTTACCTCTAGGTTTGATTATTTCAACACACTCTTGATCAACCTCATGTTTTACTCTCTGCAAACTTGAAATCATACAGAATGTCACAGTCCATCTCTTAACTTGCAGCCTGTTACCCCATCACTCCTAAATTATCTTACCTCATTGTCAAGCAAGACCATAATGATAGGATTGTCATTCTAGTTTTCAAATCCTTTCTTGATCTCACTGTATCCTGTATCCAATTTCCTCCAGCCCCATAATCCATTTACAAATTCATGCTCCTTTATTTAGATGTTTTAAATATCCATGATTTTAATAATATCACTGTTGATGGCTGTGCCTTAAATGCCTAGACCCTAAGTTCTGCAATACCATAAAATCTCAATCTCAATTTCCTCGTTTAAGACCAAATGCATCTTAAAGATCTCCTTATAGGATTCAGAGTCACACTTTGTTTTGAAATTCAATTTGAAATTCTGAAGCTCCTTGGGACGTTTCGATACGTTACGGGCAATCTATAAGTTGCTGCTGATGTACTTACTGATAAAAATCTGCTTCTTTGACTGCCTCCTCACATTTCTTAAGTGTTTTTGTGTGTTGGTTCTGCAGAGACTGCAGATCTGACATGGCTTTCATGCATTGCATCTTCAGTCTCTCATAGTCATGGCTCGGTTTTGGGCTGGGTCTGTTGAGACACAGATACAAGATAATAATGATTGCACAATCAAGGAGTCACAGGATTAAGGAACATTGGGAAGAGGAGTGAGTTACTCTGAGCTTTAACAATTAGATCATGGCTCATCCTCACCTCAATCCCACTTTCCTTCCTTAATTCTATATCGCTGAATATTCTTTACCAATAAAAATTACTCAACCTCAGTATTCAAAGTTCTCATTGACTCTCGATATCCACAGACAACTTTGAATTTCTACTCCCTTTACATAAAGAAATGCTGCTTGCTTTTCCTCCTGAATGGGACAGTTCTAACTTTTGTTCCCTATTATCTAGAACAGTACCAGTTGAATAAAACTAGCTCCAAAAGAGAAAATCTGCCTGTTAAAAATGTGTTTACATTTTAAGTTGACCTTGAGAAAATACATTAAAAATTGTAATGTAAATATTTGATTTCTCGGTCATCATTTTTTTCCATGATACACTGTATCAATGCAGAATATATTTAGTTAGCATAAATGACATCTTTTGAAATATCGATCTAAATGTTGAAAACCATTTTCACCCATTATATCCAGTGGAGACTTCAGCATGCATATCATTTTCCTACTTTCCAAGAAAATCTGACACTCAAAATAGAATTCCAGTAGGTATTACAAGTAATAGTACCTGGGGACTAATGATATTAGTAATATGCAAAAAAATGCACAATCTCCTTGGTTTAAAGTAGCATCTTCCTTTTTAGTCCACAGTCCAAATAAAGAAATAAAAAGCTGTTGTCTTTACAATTGATCAACAAGTCTCACAATATTACAAACGTAACTGTTATAGTAGAACATGTAATTCTCTGTACCAAGCATAAGATATTAAGAGTTACATTTGCTTTAGCAAAGTTACCCTATAAAAGCTTTAAAGGAGTTTCTTAAAGTACAGTGAAATAAAAGTTCAAGATTCATACCTGCAATCATCAAATGTAGACCCAGGGGAAGAAAGAGCTAGCTGTTTACGTAACTCATCTCGTTCCCGAGTGACCTGTCGAAGTTGAAATACGATGGATTCTAACTTCTCACTCATCTGCCTGGTATCCATGAGCATTGGTGGAGGCGAAGCAGCTTTCCCAGATGTACCTGTACCTATTTAAGGAAAAATCAATCCGTGTTATGATTTCCAAAATCAAAATTAACTGAAAATAAACACAAATCATTTACTGAAAGAACATTTAAGAGTGATTTTAACCTTGGCTTGGTAGAAAATTAGTGAGCAGTTAAAATCATTTATGGCACTCACCTGTAACGTCTTGTATTATTCTTGAGGGCTACAATTTTAACTTATTTTCTAAACCGGACCTGAGCACATCATCAGGATCAGACGTTTCTTTTTAGAAAACAATTGGCTTAAACTGAAAATTGCGATTTTTCCACCAGGACTAACCAGGAAGAAAAAACAATCAGTACCAGAATGCTAATAAGGTAAATCCTTTTTCCTTCTTTTGATTTGATAGGACAGTCCTAAGTCCTACAAGAATTTTTTTTCCCTCCATTGTCCTGGGCATTCCCTCCCCTGTCCTCAACCCAAAACCTAGTTGTTGATTGCCTTGATTTTCAACACAAGTTTCATCAGATTTTAGTTTGATCACATCATCTAATGTCTAAACTGTTATGTTATGCATTTGCTAACAAGGGTTAGCTGCTTCGGAAACTACGAAAAATTTTAATTCTATAGGACACAACTGTATATATTTCAAGATATCATTTTTTCAACAAAAAAAATTGTCAAAATATTTTGTGACGAGTTCATTTTGGCAGTTCCATCTTCCACAAATAAAATCACAACATCACAGAATTTTACAATTTGGAGTGCTTCACTTGGACCCAAATCCCAGTCCATTCCCAAAACCATTTGTTTCAGAGATAGTAGGAACTGCAGATGCTGGAGAATCTGAGATAACAAGGTGTAGAGCTGGATGAACACAGCAGGCCAAGCAGCATCAGAGGAGCAGGAAAGCTGACGTTTTGGGCCTAAATCCTTCTTCAGAAATTGAATTGAATTTAAAACAGAATTGTTTTATAGATAGGTGCGTTGAGACTTAAATGATTAACTGCAGCTCACAGAATCATCTAGTACATTGGAGGCCATTTAGACCAATGAGCCTGGGCTGAAGAGCAATCCAGTCTGTTCCACTCTCCATTAATTTCTCATATCTCTACAATTTATTTCTTTTTCAATACTCATGTAATTCCCTTGTGGAGGCCACTACTGAATGTACATGTACTACATAACCAAATACTGCTTTCAAAATCCAAAAACCTGGAAAGGTTTTATTTATGCTGTCTCTGGTTCTTTTGTCAATCACCACCTCAGATTTATAAGATTTGATTATTATCCTTCATTCATTGGAAAACATTTTGCCTCATTTATTCTATCGAAATCCTTCATGATTTTGAATACCTCTATTACATCTGTTCCCAAACGTCTCTACCCTCAGCAAAATAATACCAATTACTCCAATGTTCTTAAATCACAACCACTTATCACTGGAAGAATTCTAGTAAATTTGTTCTGTATTATGTGCAGAATCTTCAAGTCCTTCCAAATTTGATTGGTTATTTTAAATACATAGGGTAAGACCAAAGGTCACACCTAAAATAATATATAGGCATGGAGTTATGTTAGAAGCAAGGAACTACTTACTTTTGTAAAGTACTGCCATCTGAAACAAATAATCATTGCATGCAGTGGGAATGAAACTGTTCTTTAAACAGAGCTTGACAAGTTATTGAGGAAACAGCACATTTATCTATTGTAGAGGCTACGCAATAGGGAGTTTAGATAGTGATACATCATCAACAACTGTGGTTTCCTGGAGCTGTTTTAGAGTTGGAAAGGAATTTCCCACAGCTTGTCCTAGATTGTCCAAGATTGCTTTTGTTTCTCTGAACAGCTGCATCATTAAAAGTAGGATTACAACACACAGGGCTGCACTGTCTGATGGATGGGTCTTTCACACCCTTCTTTTCATATGTCTGTACTTGGTTTGCATTTAATAAAGGTAAAGTATCTGAGTAAAAGAGTAGGATCTGGACTGTATCACAGAGAAGGAGTGAGAACTTACCAATACTGCTGAGGGAGCTGCTACTTTCTGAGTCAGAAGGCATTGTTGACAGCACACTGTAGGTAGATCCTGTAAAAGACGACTGCAACTTTAGACATAAAAATCTTCCACTATGTTAAAGTACTTTTTGATGTACAATTACTGCTCGAATATAATGCAACGTGGAAGCCAACTAGCGTACAACAAGATTTCAGAAATATATTAAACAACAAGATAATCTATTTTAATGACATGGTTTCAGGAATGCCGACTAGGACAGAGCAAGAGCTTCCTTATTCTTCTTTGAGGTCTTTTTCATCAACTTTGGGAAGGAAGATATGGAATTAATAGTGTGGCTCTCCTTCAGAACTGCAATCAAGTATCAGTCAACATTGCAGGTTACAGTTTTGGATTGGGACTCAACCCAGGCACCCTGGGGCTCAAAGTGGAAACACTGCTTGCAGGTGCAGACACTAACATCTCAAGGTTAGCAAAATTAGTCATTCTGTACAAGTTTTAATGCCATACTAATCAGCTGATTAATCATGTGAACAGATTATAGTCTGCAGATATTCCAAAGCCGCCAAATTCTCAAATAACTGCAGCAGGCAGAAGTGCAGTTCTGTTACCCGTGCTCAACAGCATGGACACCTAAAAGCATTGACAGGTTATTGATGTCTCCTGCATGCTTAGAATAATTAATGGATGTGTTGACAAGAAAACTCATGTTCATAACCAGGGGTGGGGGGAAGAAACTAAGATGATGCTACACTCTGTCCATATTCCTGTATGCCTCAGAAACCTGGTCGATATGTAAAGATCTGTGAAGAAAATAGAGGTCTTTGACCCAGCTGCTAAATTTATGCTTAAAATTCTACGTACAGACGATAAAGACAAATGATGAGAGGTAAAAGACCTCTAAAAGTGACATCAAGAAAATGTCAGTATTTCAACTATTTGATCAGAACTGAATAACTACAGAGATTTTTTGAGATTGAAAAGTTAAAGGGCAGCAAAAACAGGGAATGACTGAGGCATAGTTGCATAACAGACAGCACAGAGGTTGAGACATGCGGCAGTGGATGGCGCAAAAGCTCTGTTTTGTTCCTCCAATCTCCATTACTAACAAACCTATAATCTTATTTTATGCTGTTTTTTGATTGTCAAACAAGACAGTAGCTGTAAGAACCAGACTGAAAAGTGGAGAATGCACCACATTAAGTCTTCATTAAATGATTCTGATCACAGTAGCGAAGCAACACAATTTAATTAATTGAGTTCTGAAGAAGGGTCACTTGAACTGAAACATTAACTCTGATTTCTCTCCACAGATGCTGTCAGACCTACTGAGCTTTTCCAGCAATTTCTGTTTTTGTTTCTGATTTATAGCATCTGCATTTCTTTCATTTTAGCAGTTTTTAATACCTACCTTCTTGAACCCCTCCCACAATGCTTATCATTGGCATCAGAAAAGACCACTTAACACTAACTTAACAAAACATTTGTCAAACCACTGCATTATCCATTCAAAATGACTATGCCAATCCAGAACAGTAATTATCAAGTTGGCTCTATTACAACTCTGTTGTGCCACAAACATGGTCATTTAACCACATAAGAACATAAGAACTAGGAGCAGGAGTAGGCCATCTGGCCCCTTGAGCCTGCCCCACCATTTAATAAGATCATGGCTGATCTTTGAGACTCAGGTCCACTTGCCCACCCACTCACCACAACCCTCAATTCCTTTACTGTTCAAAAATTTATCTAGCCTTGCCTTAAAAACATTCAGTGAGGTAGCTTCAACCACTTCACTGGGCAGGGAATTCCATAGATTCACAACCCTTTGGGTGAAGAAGTTCCTCCTGACCTCAGTCCTACATCTGCTTCCCTTTATTTTGAGGCAATGCCCTCTAGTCCTAGTTTCACCTGCTAGCGGAAACAACCTCCCTGCCTCCACTTTATCTATTCCCTTCATAATCTTATATGTTTCCATAAGATCTCCCCTCATTCTTCTGAATTCCAATGAGTATAATCCCAGTCTACTCAGTCTCTCCGCATAATCCAACCCTCTCAACCCTGGAATCAACCGAGTGAATCTCCTCTGCACCCCCTCCAGTGCTAGTATATCTCTTCTCAAGTAAGGAGACCAAAACTGCACAAGTACTCCAGATTCATGCACAAGGACACCCAAGGCCCTTTGCACAGCAGCGTGCTGCAATTTTTTACCATTTAAAACATAGTCCATTTTGCTGTTATTCCTACCAAAATGGATGACCTCACACTTATCAACATTGTACTCCATCTGCCAGACCTTTGCCCACTCACTTAGACTATCTATAGCCCTCTGCAGACTTTCAGTGTCTTCTGCACACTTTGCTCTACCACTCACCTTAGTGTCATCTGCAAATTTTTACACACCACACTTAGTCCCCAACTCCAAATCATCTATGTAAATTGTAAACAATTGAGGTCCCAATACTGATCCCTGAGGCACACCACTAGCCACTGACCGCCAACAGAAAAACAACCATTTACCCCTACTCTTTGCTTTCTACTGGTCAACCAATCCTCTATCCATGCCAATACATTACTTGTAATACCGTGCAACTTTACCTTATGTAGCAGCCTTTGGTGTGGCACCTTGTCAAATGCCTTCTGGAAATCCAGATACACCACATCCACAGGTTCCGCATTGTCCACCATGCAAGTAATGTCCTCAAAGAATTCCACCAAATTAGTTAAACATGACCTACCCTTCATGAACCCATGCTGGGTGTTCCTAATGGGACAATTTATATCCAGATGTCTTGCTATTTCTTCCTTAATGATAGATTCAAGCATTTTCCCCACTACCGAAATTAAGCTAACTGGCCTATAGTTACCTGCTTTTTGTCTACTTCCTTTTTTAAACAGTGGCGTCACATTGGCTGTTTTCCAATCTGCGGGAACCACCCCAGAGTGCAGTGAATTTTGGTAAATAATTACTAGTGCATTTGCTATTTCCCCCATCACCTCTTTTAGTACTCTGGGATGCATTTCATCAGGGCCAGGAGACTTGTCTACCTTTAGCCCCATTAGCTTGCCCAGCACTGCCTCCTTAGTGATAATGATAGTTTTTAGGTCCTCACCTGCTATAACCTTCTTGCCATTAGTTTTCTGCATGTTATTTCTGTCTTCCACTGTGAAGACCGACACGAAATAACTGTTTAATGTCTCGGCTATTTCCTCATTCCTAGTTACTAAATTGGCCTTCTCATCCTCTAAAGGACCAATGTTTACCTTCGCCACTCTTTTACGATTTACATATTTATAGAAACTTTTGCTGCCTGTTTTTATATTCGGAGCTAGTTTACTCTCATAATCTACCTTACTTTTCTTTATAACTTTTTTTATGGCTTTCTGTTGGCCTTTAAAGATTTCCCAGTCTACTCGTTTCCCACTACTCTTTGCTTTTTTGTATGTGTTTTTTTTCAATCTGATACTTTCCTTTATTTCCTTAGACATCCATGGCTGGCTCTCTCTTTTCCTACAGTTCTTCCTTATCACTGGAATATACTTCTGCTGAGCACTGTGGTCAACAGTATGGTCGAATTTAAAATACAGATGGAGTGTGAGAAGGTTAAATCCAGTACCTGTGTCCTGTGCTTAAACAAAGGAGACTATGAAGGAATGAGGAAGGAATTAGCTAAGGTAGAATGGAGGCAAAAACTTTATGGTGGGTCAATTGAGGAACAGTGGAGGACTTTCAAAACAATTTTTTCACATGTCGTTCTATAAGTATGACACAGGCTGTTGCAGTGACTGTAACAAGGTCAGCCAGGTGGACCTTATAGAGCATGATTTTCCTGATTGGACCCAATCAGGGAGCCCTAGCTGACAGATATAAACAGGAATGTCAGAGGTTCTATCCACTCAGAGCTGGCTCTGAGGAAGCCGGATTAGTGTCAAGCACTGTACTTACCAAAGTGTAACCTGGTGACAGGATACAGCCTCTGCGAAGTTATCTCAGCTGTGATTCATTAAATCTTTGACTTATAGATTAGCCCATTGACAGTATTATGGATTAACTAGAACAATTTCTTCTGATTAGCAATGTGCGAATACACATTTAAGAAGGGAGCACGGGATATAGTTGTACTTAGTCTGCAAAGCTAAGTCACCTGATATTGGGTACAGTACAGTCTTTCCCTCAAAAGTGGAAGACTGCAAATTAAAGCTAACATTAAACATTTTTCTCTGCAATAAAAAACATGTTGCCAATTATTTTTATTTGCACTCATGAGGACATTCTTGTGTTTGTTCCAATTAGTGCAACCAAAAGAAAATTTTGGCAACATCTCTCTCTTTTCAGCAATACATCTTCTGTTATGTACAATCAATACAGCTTAACAATGAACTGTAATTTCTTGCATAACACGTATAGTGTAGTCATTACAACTGTGAATGTGTTAACAAAACTATCCAAGATACCATGCAAACCTTTCATTCATGTATCACTGGAGATAAAAAGGAAGTATTTGGTCATATTTTGAACACGTGTGTGGACTTATTGTCACTGGCTATTTAAATATACACATTACTAATTTCTTAATTTCAAAAGACATTAGCTCTGCACCAAACTGATGTTGGATGCTGTCTGGAGCATGTAAATCTAAAATTACGGCTGTTCTCATATTAACACCACAATAACAACTTACAATATTATTTATTATATGCAGATTTAAAAATTAAATGATTTTAGCAGAAAATTTGTTCAATTTTAAAGCTTCAGAAAAAAAACACACAAGCTATATCACTGGGATGACTTATTCAAAAGCGGGGTATAAGAGGCAGATTTAGTAAATGGTCTCAGAGTAAAAAAGCCCTAGGGAATAGTGACCATAACATGGTAGAATTTAGCATTCTGTGTGACAGCAAGAAACTTGTGTCAGAAACAATTGTGAGAAAATTAATTGTAATTACGTAAAGAAGAGGGCAAAGGTGGGTGGAATGGACTGGGGAAGAAATTCAGCAGACAAAACCGTAGATGACTAGTGGCAGGTGTTTAAGAAATTAGTTCATGACAAACATCAAAGCTATATCCCAGATGAGGAAGGAGGATTCTAGAAAGGGGGTAAGCCAGTGATGGTTAATCAAAGTAGTAAACTGAATGAAAAAAAATACAATGTGATAAACATTGGTGGTAAGTCAGAGTTTTGGAATAATTTTAAACGACAAGAGATGGCCAAAAAGTTGAAGAGGAAGAAAATAAACTATGAGGAAAAACTAGGAAATGGGATAAAAAATTGATGGTAACTGTTTCTTTAAATATACAAAGAGCAAGAAACAGGCCTAAATGAACATGGGCTCCTTAGCCAACAAATCTGGGAAAATAACGATGGAAACGAGGAAATGGCAGAAGAGTTGAAGAAATATTTTGTATCAGTTAAAAATAATAAATAACCAATGGCAAAAGTAGGAGAGGAAATAAAGACAATAATCATCATCAGATAAAAAGTATAAAGGAAATTAAGACTAAAGGTTGTCAGAATTCCTAGGATTTTAGAGAAAGTAGCTACAGATATGGTGGATGCGTAGTAATCCTTTTCCAATAATCCTTAGATTCTGGAATAGCTCCAGAGGATTGCAAAACTGCTAATGTGACACCCTCATTCAAAAATTGGGGGAGACAAAAATAGGCCAGTTAGCTTAACATCTGTCATTGGGAAAATTCTAGAGTCTATAATAAAAGATGCAACAGTAAGAGTGTTTAGAAAGACATAACATAATCAAGCAGATTCAGCATGGCTTTATGAAGGTGAAATCATGCCTGACACATTTATTACAATACTTTGAGGTGGTAACAAGCAGGCTAGATAAAGGGAAACCAGATGTAATAGATTTGGATTTCGAAATGGCATTTGATAAAGGTACCATATATAAAGCCAATTAATCAGAGAAAGGCCCATGATGAAGTAGTATATTAGCATGGATAGCAGATTGGCTAACCAATAGAAGACATTAAGTCTGGATAAAGGATGCATTTTCAGCATGGCAATTTGTAACTAGTGAAGTGCCACAGGAATCAGTACCGGATGAGTATCGGTTCCAAAAATGTCTGATGGAGCACACCTGGAGATGTTCTATCAGCAATATTTGGCTCATCAAATAATTTTGTGGAAATCCACGTGATGTTTAGATGTATTTTATCATGATAGATATTTTAATGCCTTCACCATATAGCATTAGTTTTCCAAGAAAAATGATCACAATCATTAAATCAATGTGTAAACACAAAATAATATCCACACTGTAAGCTGATAACATGCTGAAATTTCTCATTCAAGTGGTATATCCCTCACAAAGACAAAACACTAATGGACTAGGTCGGATTGGGATATCCGGTCAGTGCAGATGAGTTGGACCGAAGGGTCTGTTTCCATGCTGTCTAACTCTATAACTATACTAGTTTTTGAATAAACTAATTTAAAAGGTATATACTTTTAAAACACATCTTATTAAATACTCATTGAGGAAAATTTTATTGATATTTTTGCAATGCAATATATCTTTGCTCTTCCATTGGTAACAGCTGTCAGCATTTGAACAGATGCTGAAGCGCAGTGATCAAAACTTTAGGTGGCAAGCAAACATTTCAGTTTATTGTTTGTGGTTATCTAAGCACTGAATCAGATGAGTTGGCAGCAGTCCAGCTTTCTATGGGGAACCAGAACATTAGACTGAAATTGGAAGAAACTAGTTGAAAATCCTTTTACACTTAACCACTGAAAACAATATTCTTGAACAACAAAGGCAACAGAAGAATTTGTAACACTGAGCCTCAGTGGATCTGTTTAGCCAGGAACTGTCAGAGAAGGGAGAGCACACAATAAAACAATTACTTCTTCAGTAAGTCACATGACTGAACAGGACAAGTTTAAAGAAGGTTAAAAGAGGAATAGGTGCAGCATGCAACTGCAGCCTTGCTTTTCCAGCACCATACATAGAAAGTAAACAAAGTATTTAGATGCAGATTTTCTCCTGGCATGTTCCAGGCTTGCACCACTTCCCTATGAGTAACTTGCAAATCTACCACAAACTCTGAGTGGCTACAATTATGCCTTTTATCCTTGTTAAGAAAGGAACATCTTAACTGAAGGAATTAAGATAGTAAAATCTCAAGGGCATAGAAATTTCCCAATTGATTGTCACAAACTAGGTCTTGCTTTAAGCAATCCTACAGATATGTGATGCTTAAAAAAACTGAATTGCATTTTAGGTTTTAAATGAGGTTAAATGAAAATGATAGGGCACAAATACAAATACTTGGAGAGAATGGTATGCAAAGTTCACAAATAAAAGGATGCAAATTCAACCAAAATTCATATGCCCCAAAGTAAGTGTCTAAAGCAGCGTGCTGAGTGCTGAAGAACAAATTCAAGCAGGTGACAATGCTTCTAATATACAGCCCCTCATTAAAGTTAGGACATGGACAAATTATCCCGAGAAAAACGTGATGACAACAGATGGTTTAACTTTAAACTTTCACAAATTGACTCAAGATTTCCTCTCAATTTCTGCCTCTACAGATGCTGCCAGACCTGCTGAGTTTCTCCAGCAACTTCTGCTTTTATTTCAGATTTTCAGCATCCGCAGTTTTTTATTTTACTGAAACAGATACTCTGGTCCTTACCTATTTATCATACCAAGCTGAATGTTGACCAGGTCTTGCTGCATTTCCAAGATGGTGGCAGCAAAGTGGCAGCATTCAGTGCTAGGCCCTGAGCCTGGGATCATGCGCTTCTGTCTGCCTCTCTTTTCTTTTTGCTCTCTTTCTTTTCTTCCTTTTCTGCAGCATCAGACGCTTCAGACTGTTGGCAGCGGCAGGAGCAGTTTCTTCCCTGAAATGGCAGTCCCAGGAGGCAGCAACAATGTAAGCCAGAACGAGGCAGTGGCTGCTTCAGCGTGGTAGGCCCAACGTCGAGTATAGGCCCAGTTTGGGATCCAGCGGCTTCAGCACCAGCTGCATTGGTAAGATTGGCCCAGCGCAGACTCATGGCAGTGACATGTCGGTGGAGGCAAGACAGTGGTAAAGAATGGCAACATGGTTCCAGCGGCAGCAGTGTAACTCCAGGACATTGCTGGGCCCAGGTGCCTGACAGCAAAGGCAGTGGCATCCAGCTGCCGCAGCATGTGGGAACTCGGGCACTTGAGTGCTCACAGACTGTGGAATGGGCTTTGTTTTTCTGGCAGCAAAGATTCATGGCAGAGGGAGAGGAATGATCTGGACATTTCCTTTTCTTTTGGCTGTTTATTTCTGCTTTTTTTTTAATCTTGTCTTTTGCATTCTATGATGGCACCGGAGAATGGCGACTTGTAGACTTTTTACTGTACACGGGCACACATGACAATAAAATCTAATTAAACAATTATTCATTTAATCCCATCAAAGGTGGAGGCTTTTAAAGGTACCCTTCTCAACAATAAGACATTTTCAAGTTTGGTGCTACACAGATCGGAGTTTTGATAGTTATCTCTATGTATAGGGAAATCAAACTGGTATTTCAGTTTAGAATTTTATGATGACACTTAACCCAGCTCAAGCTGTCTAGCAAAAACAGAGCTAAATTAAAAAGATACAGTTTGGCCAGCTGCAAGAATACAGAACATGGCGTGCCACACAGTCATTAAGGAAGATTTGATATATTATTAAAACCCTACTTGATTTCATACCTCCATGCAATCGAGGATGTTACAATTGTGAAAATGAAGAATAATTGCTTCAGAATTACAACAGCACTTTCAGAAAAATATGAAATAACTCTGTCTCAGCATTAAAGTATCAGAGCCTTCCTACATGCAGTTTAGTAATTTATAACTCAATCACAGTAAAGCAGTTCTACTGATTTCAATTTTACTGAACAGCAACATCAAGGATTGTAATAGCTACTTGTCAAAAATGAACCTTAAGTAGGTTAGCACAACCTACAGAATCAGGTAGCACATACAAGTATAAATGGTTGTCTTTGTATATTACAATGTATGCACAATCTTTTATCAGTTTTCATCGATGTGTAAGATTTTCTTGTAGGGTACATCTTCAGTGAGCTGCAGGAATGTGTTCGCTTTTAATTTGAAGGCAGACTACTTTTCATACTTGTGCTTTTTCTTGGATTACACTCCATAAGTATCAAAACTGCTCTGTCCAAACCTTTTCCAAACAATTTTGTACTTATGAATGCAAATCTGACTGGCTTTTTATCACATAGAACATCTAGCAAAGCCAAAGTGCTATGTTGTACAGTGTGAACACTCCTCAGTAATGCTAGAATTTTGATCAAAATTTTCTTAAAAATGTATCAATTTTAATTGTTTGATTAACATAATCTCTGAAAATTCTTTTTACCTGTAATTCTCTAATAGCAGCTGAAAAGTCCTTTCTGTTGAAGTCATCTTAAAGATGTGGTCACTTCCTCAGTCCATTTTCTTTTTCTCTTTTAAGATTAGCAGGTCAAATGTATCAATATGTTCAGTTACCCAAATGTTGTAATGAAGTTAATACATATCTTATTAACTGTTCTGGCTTAGGCTGCATGTAGAGAAAGGTAAAATCGCCATAGTTCTATCAGACCATAAAGCTGCGCTCTCATTAGAGAGAGACACACAACTGGTGGTAGTTTAATCTGAGGGTCACCACGCCTCAGACAGGGGGACAGGTTAAGGAGGACAGTCCTTCATGGTAACTTCAGCTAGTGCAGGAATTGCTGTTGACATTACTTGGCACCACAAACAGGCTGAGCTAACTGACCCCCAATTAACTATTACAACAGAAGATTAGTAACATTTGGCCTTATGTACCTCAGTTCAGGATGTTAGATGACTCGTAATGACTTTGCATTTAAGTCAAGTCTTTTCTCACTCTGAACCAGTTCACTACACTTATTCCATCTGATACAAACACATAACTGAAATAAATACTCTCTGAGAAACAATTTCACTGTATGAAGAAACTGGAGGCAACACTGCAAATTGCACCAAATCATTACAACACACAATTTTCTATACCTTGTGCTCTAATCTATCAAATGTAGATGTCTTGTGCTAACTGTTGATTTACACACATGTAGTTACACAGTTTGAAATAATTTACCTATCACATAAAGTCAACAAATAAATTTCAATAAACTAGTTCAACACAACACCTGGCAATGTACAGATCGAGAGCAATCAGCAGGATTATAGATTAAAGTTTCAAAGGAATATTAAATAAATATACATTTTGTTGCAGGCATATTACACGCAGGAACCAAAAATAAATAAACCATGAAGAACTGAATAATAGTAACATAACAAGGGTTTCACGTGCGACTATATATAAAGTACATCTGTTAAAAATTCAGCTAATTTGAAATTGTGGTGCATTAAGCACCTGACTGAATTCAATACTGCTTTCCATCACGATCTAAGAAATCTCTCTGGCTTCAATGCTGAATGTAACATTTATATTTGAAAAATGGTCGAGCAACATTATAAAATCCAGAAAATTTGGAACTTGTTACCCCTTTTGAATGGTGCAAAAATGCTGGAATAAGGCCATTAATGGACAAACTACAACAAAAACATTCAAGTCAAATTCTAAACAAACATACATTACTGTAAGGCATATAGATCAAGATCTATTTTGTTTTCCAACATCACAACATTTCAGCAAATGGTGCAGGCAGATTAGCAGAGCTGCTGGATCCCTGAAATAATCTTTACCCAAAGGCTGCAAACACGTATTCCACATTAGCTAAGCGTGCACAAAAAGATTCAGACCAAGTTTAGCAACATGTTAATAAATGTGCTAATATCAAAAGGATTTCATCTGCATTACTTGCACAAGAGAAACTTGGCTTAAGAGAATTGATTATTTTTGTCTGTTAACCAGTAAGTGGGTAAATTTGATAACAAAGATGATGGCAGACAGCACTAGAAATTAAAGTTGATTTTATAATTACACTGACGCCGATAATTCTTATGCCTATCTTTGATGTCTTTCCCAATGTCTGCCTGGAAACACAATGGTCAGTATTTCTCCAGTTGACGTGACGCTTTCAGAGCCTTAATAGTTCAAAGTCAGAAAGATGTATAAACAAGAAAGTACACATAAACAAAAGTACAAGTACAGTTGAAGCATGGTGCAAATTCCATTCACTTACATCATTTCAAATTGTCATATACACAGCCAGTGACTCCTTATAAATAAGATTCAATGCATGAACTACCCAAATAATGAAGAACCCCCAAAATCCAAATACATTGGGAAGCAATATCTGCCTCTTCAGAAAAGCACGGTATCCAATAATACCGCACTCCTCAACACAATTTTTTTTAAAAAGCTTTGAAAATTTCAGAGATATTTTAGAGCAAGCTCATGTTAGTCCTATAGTAAGCCAAAACTTTCGACTGTCTAAAGAATTTTGTAGCTTAGCAACATGTAGACAGGTCTGTAATTATAACAGTAACTGGAAGAACTCCACGTATTTTTGAAAGGCATGACTAACAGGAACCATCAGGCTGCCTGTTAATTCAGTTAAATCAGTTATATTTCCAGTGAGAGCATAAAAGTAAATGCTGACCTGATTTTAAACAATCATAAACAGATATTACCCAAGTTTAACAATAATTCTACAGCATTCAACTGTAATGAAAATTATGCAAAATAAACCAAAATACGCTCTCACAGCAAACTATCATTTTGTACTTCAATTTTTTTTTCAAAACTGCAGTAGAACCATATAAAACATGATTGAGCGGATTAAATCCTGACTTCTTCAGCATCAATTTCCACATACTTCTAACCGAAACCATTAAGTAGGGGTTACAAGAGGTAATCTTGTTTATTCCTGTCTCAATCTCTGGAGACTTGAATTCAACTTCCAACAGACCCAAGTCCCACCTTTGCTGAGGTAATCTAACCTATGGTAATATAAGAACCCAGATTTTGGGATTGGTTACAAATTGAATATTAACAAAGTTATTAACTTTAAGAAATCTACAGCACAAAAAGAATGCCACCATGACTGCCACAATTCCAACCTCAAGCACTGCTTTAAAAACAGGCACAATTTGTCCAAGGTTTGACCAAAAGATCTTGCTTTCGTCAAGACATTTTACAAGAATGCAAATTCAAATGGAACACTAACATTTATACTGCATTACTGGATGCTGTCAATCAGCAGCAACAGTGCCTTTAACTATGGCAATGCATCTATCAGAGGCACCTTGCCAACTAATTAGCACTTTCCTCCCATACAGTATAAACATTGATATTCCCCTTGAATTTGTATTCTTGCAAAATGTCCTGATGAGTGTATGATGAAAAGCTTCAGCAAATTCACACCTACCAGGTAACAAAGTTAACATTAGCCACATTAGTCATAAAACTGACGATTCACTTCCAAGAGATAGGTATAAAATACACTCCAATCTGAAAATACTTTTGCTATTTGTTTGTTAACATGTTTAAGACCTCAGATCATCACCACATTCTTCATCTAATCAAAAACGAAATAAGCTTCATGTTGACCAAACATTTACGCTGCTTTTTTGCAAACATGCCCAGTTAGCACATGAAACAACAAATACAAATGCAAAGAAGTGATAAAGAATCTGGCCAGGCTAGAGCTGCAGTACTTGATGTAGTTTTGGGTACCTTATTACACAAAGATGTAATGAAATTTGGACTGGTTGAGATAATGACACATTTGTACAGTATCTCTCACAACCACAGAATCACAGCAGGTTACATTCAGAGCCAAAAATGAGATTTTTTTAAAAGTAAGTACTTGTTACTCTCTTGGAAGGACCATGAGGCCAAAGTGTTTTAACAGCAGGAGCTTTATTATGGAGATGTTTATTCTATAGGCTGCAAAGTTGAATTAACTGTTTTCATGCTCAAAATGGCCAATGATATAATCGTTATGTCACATAATTGGACTCAAAGTGACAGTCCGTCATACTTACACAAACACATAACATCCCTCCCCCTTAAAATCAAAATGTATTTAAAATTAAGATTTTTTTTAAAAGTAGGTACTTGTTACTTTCCAAAATGGACCAGGGGTGGAAGTGTTTTACAGTGGTATTGTTGAAATGTATGATACATAACGGCCAATTTGCAAGGTTCCCACAGTCATATGGCAATGGACAGATAATCTAATTTGGTGTCAGTAGTTAAGGGATAAAGACTGGGTAGGAAACTGATTTCTTCATAAAACAGCTTTGCACCTTTTTCATCTACCTTAGGGAAAAGATAGGGCCTCAGTTTAACATCTCATGAACAACGAACGGAATCTGCAACATTATATCACTCCCTCACCGGTACATTAGAGCGTCATCTTTGATTTTTTATGCTGAAATCCTAGAGTGGCACTTGAACACTCCACCTTTTTAACTTCCCAGCTCTGATACTATAGCCACCATACCCTTAAATCAATTCATTTGAGCTCCTTAAGGCAGTTGCCGGATACATTTCTGCTTAGAAATGTAAGGTTTTTCAGCATTAATTACCATCAACTGCCACAAATCTGGGTGATATATTTCTCTAATCATACACCATCAGTCTGACTACAGAATTTCTGGGATCGGTCTTAAGCACATATTATCTAATAACATGCAGGAGAGTAGCACTGAACAAAAAAAAAAAATTAATGTAGTTAACACACATCACTGTCCAACATTTTCAACAATATCAAAGACTTAGACAGCTATCAGGGTATACACACATAGGGGCATGCATGCCCCTCAAACATATGTAGCCAATTTTGTGTTGGTGCAGTCTACGGTGCACTCAAATTCATGTTTCACTGAATTTGGAAGTTCTACACTGACGACTGATAAGCCTTCTGAAGGTCCTAATTCAAGCCAATTTTAAGTAAATGGTCTTCAAACAATACTTATCCTACTAGCATCTTCAGTAAACAGCTGAAGAAAACCAGCAATCCAGGGCTTTCCCGTTCCAATTTAGAACTTGCTAGTTAAGTAATCTGTCATTATAACATATAAATTGTTCAGATCTTTCACGCTGCAGTTTCTGCACCTTCTTTAGATCATTAATTTCTGCTGTTGTAAGTTCTGCAGAAACTTTGGCAATATGGATACTGGCAGCAGCTGTTTCCGATGCAGTAACAGATTGCTAAACCTAAACATTCCATTGGCCTCCCAAGTAAAATGATAGATTTAGAAGTTGAACTGCTCAGGTACAGGGGCCAACAGCATGGCACAATAACCACAGTGACCAGAGCACATTCTTCCAGATAATCACATGAGAATATCCAATTGACTTTGGCGACAGTAGGGATCCAGCAACAAGAAAGGTCAAATATCAAGCGTAATTCCATCAGTCACGACCCACTTTTCCAAGATCTGAAGATTGAAAATTTATGAAAACACTGCTCACGAATGAGGATCCACTGTCATCTCTAAATGTTTGAGGGGGCCCCCAAAGAAGGAGAAGTCTAATCAAATCATAATGGGATGGTTGCTTTTATTGAAGCAGATTTTCTCTGGCGGGAAATCTGCTGCAGTTGTCAGTAACAAGAAGCTGATGTTCATCAGTTATGCAAATCTGCAGGTTGCTCAGATACCTTGAGAAGATCATTAAAATTTATGGTTATGGCTGCTTGACATGGCCAACATGGCATGATTTTGTGCTCTATCATGCAGTCAATTTCTGGGAACCACACTACTTTCCCCAAGGAGCTTAGTTTTGTCAATTTGTTGGTCGCCTTAACGTGCTACATCTTCCATACATCATCTCAGTGATTTCAAAAAGACAATACAATTGCTACATAAAATGAGTCCAACATGGTCATTAACTGAGAGCTCACTTTGAATATTGTGAAGATCTGGTAGTAAATGTTTTGTTAGTAGACACTTATTACATCTATATATATTTTGCAATCATGTTAATTCCAGTTTCATGACTCCAAAGGTGCCGTATATTGTTGTAACATTTCATCTTGTTTTGTTACAACTTTGAGGTCATTAGCATGAATGACTTTGGCATTGGATTTTGGTTTACAGAGTTAAGAAATTATTCAGTAACATTTTCTTCATGCCCAGTAGGACTGACAAGGGATGTTGCTTACATGGCTGACATGCAGTCTGGAACTTGTACTTTTGTAATCCGAGTATGTGACGCTCTCTTCAAGTGGGGTGGTTTGCTAAATGGTTTGTTGGACAAGCTCAATAGTGGTTTGTGATCGGTTATTACTTCAAACTCAATTCCACACAGGTAGACAGAGTGATTAAGAAGGTGTTTAGTACACTTTTATTGTTCAGACCTTTGAGTACAAGAGTTGGGATGCCATGTTGAGGTTGTACAGGACATTGGTGAGGCCTTTTCTAGAATACCATTTGCAGTTCTGGTTGCCCTGCTATAGGAAGGATATTACCAAATTGGAAGGGCTCAGAAAAGTTTTACCAGGATGTTGTCAAAAATGGAGGGTTTGAGTTATAAAAATAGGCTGGGACTTTTGACACTGGAACACAGGAGGTTGACAGATGACTTCAAAGAGGTTTATAAAATCGTAAGGGGCATAGATAAGGTGAATAGCAAGGGTGGAGGAGTTCAAAACTCGGGGGCATATTTTTAAGGTCAGAAGAGAAAGTTATTAAAAGGACAAGGGGCAACTTTTTCTTTAAACAGAGCGGTTCATATGTGGAATGAACTGCCAGTAGTAGTAGTGGATGCAGGTACAAATACAACATTTAAAAGTCATTTAGATAAGTTCATGAATAGGAAGGGTTTGGAGGGATATTGGTCAAGCGCAGACAAGTGGGACTAGTTTAGTTTGGGAACAAGGTCAGCGTGGACTATTTGGACTGAAGGTTCTGTTTCCATGCTGTCTGGCTCTAGAGATGAAAATGTATGGTTTACAGCCTGTTTAAGAGACTCAGTCCACTCTCACTTGGTGGTTTCTTTTGTAAGATCATGTTTGGGGAGGCGGGCGCACAATGTTATGGGTTCAGGCAGGAAACATTATGTGATGAGTCATTGCAAACCTGGGGTTCTACGCATTGAAGGATATCCATCATTTGCAAGAGTTTCAACTTTCCATGGATAAGATGACACTTGTTCAACACTGAACACAGAGAGAGAGCAAGATGATGTGTAGTGAGTTTAACCTGAGGGTCACCATGCCTCAGGCAAAGGCGGAGGCTGAGAAGGTGGGACCCTCACGGCAACCTCAGCCTGAACCGTTGCGGGATAGGAACCTGCACTGTTGGTGTCAGTCTGCATCACAAATCAGTCATCCAGTCAAAACTGAGCCTTCATTGAAAATGTAGGTGGAGAATACTGTAAGATATTGCAATTTCTCTGCAAATTAAATTTGATAATAGCCTGTACTGAGGTCAAGTTGAGAGAAATGTTTTGCATCATTCTCCTTCTCTACATCATTTGTCAGTGTCAAGTTATCTTTCTCATTGTATGGCTTGACTTGGTGACTACGCATCAAAACACATTGATTTGTTTCTTGCTCTTGGGTTTCTTGACAACTTGTATACATGAAAACGGTAATACAGTTCCAAATCAGGATGATATGTGGCTTTAACAGGAATTTGCAGGTGGTGTGCCACAAGGATCAGTGCTGGGGGCATATTTTACAATATATTATTAATAACTTGGATGGGAAGGCAATGGCCAAGTGATATTATCACTGGACTGTTAATCCAGAGATCCAGCTAAGGCTCTGGGGACTTGAGTTCGAATCCTATGGTGGAATTTGAATTCAATAAAATACATGGAATTAAGAATCTAATGGCGACCATGAACCCATTCTCGATTGTTAGAAAAACCCATCTGGTTCACAAGTGTCCCTACCTGGTCTGGCCTACATGTGACTCCAGACCCACAGCAATATGGTTGACTCTGAACTGCCCTCTGGGCAATTAAGGTTGGACAATAAATGCTGCCTAGCCAGTGATGCTTTTATCCCGTTAATGAATACGGAAAAAGAATACCATCACCAAGTTTGTAGGTGACAAAAACAGGTGGGAAAACAAGTGATGGGGAGGACACAGTCTACAGAGAGATACAGACAAGTTAAATAAGTAGGGAATCTAACTGCCAAGTTTAATATAATGTGGGAAAATGTGAAGTTATGCACTTTGGCAGGACATATAGAGATGATTATTATTTAAATGGAGAAAGAAAGCAGATTGCTGCACCAGAGGGGGCTTTTGGGGTCCTTGTGCATGAATCACCAGAAGCTAACATCCAAGCTTAGAGTGGAATAATGAAGACAAATGAAGACAAACTTATTTCAAAGGGAGTACAGTATAAGGATAGGGAAGTGCTGCCAAAATTATGCTGTACAAGAACTGTTTGGGTTCACTTATCTAAGGTAAAATATACGAGCAATGGAAGCAGTTTAGGGAAAGTTCATTAGGTTTATAAACAGGAGGCTGGAAGAACACAGCAAGCCAGGTAAGCATCTGGAAGGAAGGAGCAGGTAACATTTCGGGTATAACCCTTTTTCAGGACTGGATATGGGGAGCTGCAGATAAAGAGATGGAGGGGTGGAGGCAGAATGGTGGTGATAGGTGGACGCTGGTAGTAGGTACGACCTGGTTGGTTGATGGGAGGGATGAATCTGGTTGGTGGCTCGAAGGGAGGATCAGAAGGTGGAATGGAATGGAGGAGGTGGGGCTGGAAGGGGAGCCGGGGGAATTGGTGGGAAGGTTATTTGAATTGAGTTCTCTGGGCTGTCGGGTGCCCAGGTGGAAGATAAGGTGTTGTTCTTTAAATTTGCATTCAGAGTTGCTGCGACACTGGAGGAGGCCGACAATGGATATGTTGGAGAGGGAGTGGGGTGGGGAGTTGAAATGGGCAGTGACTGGGAAGTTAGGTTGGCCATTACAGGCCAGGTGAAGATGTTTCGTGAAATGGTCAACTCATCTATGTTTGGTCTCACTGATATAGAGAAGACCACATCGGGAGCACCGGATGCAACAGACTAGGTTGGAGGAGATGCAGGTGAAGCTCTGTCTCACCTGGAAGGACTGTTTAGGGTCCTGGATGAAGGTGAGGGAGGTGGTGCATGGGTAGGTGTTGCAGCTTTTATGGTTACAGTGGAAGGTACCAGGCGGGTTGGAATAGTTGGTGGGAGTGTAGCATGAACCAAGGAAGGGTGAAGGCAATGGTCCTTGCAGAAAGCAGAGAGGGGTGGGAAGTGGAAGATATTCTGGGTGGTAGGGTCTAATTAGAATTGGCAGAAGTGTTTGATGATGATATGTTAGATGTGGAGGCTGGTGTGGTGAAAAATGAGGACAAGGGGGACACTATCTTTATTCTTGCAGAAGGCAGAAAGAGGTCAGGAGTGGAAGATGTTCTGGGTGGTGGGGTCTTGGGTATGAAGGGATTTTCTTGACAGCTTGAGCACGTACTCACTAGTTTAGAAGACTGAACAGTCTTTACTGAAAAAGCTAAGATTCTTAGGGGCCTTGACATGGCAGGTGTGGAGAGGTCATTTCCTCGTGAGACTAGCTAGGACCAGAGGTCATAAATGAAGAGTAAGGGGTCACTTATTTAAGACAAGGATGAGGAGGAATTTCCTCTCTGACAGAGTAGTGAATGTGCAATACTGTCACAGAAGGCTATCAAGGCTATGTTGTTAAGAGCATTCAGGGTTGAGTTGGACAGTTGTTTAATCAGTAAGAGAATCATGAGGTATGGGAAAAAGCAGGAAAGTGGAGTTGAGGATGATAAAATCAGCTATGATCTCATTGAATAGTGCAGCAGACTTGAAGAACTGAATAGTCTATTTCTGTTTGTTTGTTGTATAGCGTATGGTCCAGTGCCTTCAACCATTTCTTGATATTACATGGAGAGAATCAAATTGGTTGGAGACTGGCATCTGTGATGCTGGATTCCTTTGGAAGATGCAGAAATGAGTAATGCACTTGTTACTTCTGGTTGAATTTTATTAGTTTTGTCCTTTCTAATAAAATGTATTGGATGAACTCAGGATGGGGATATTGATGGAACCACTTCTTTCTACTAATCGTTTAATCTCACAGCACAATGGGACCTTAATCAGAGAGGCTGAGGAGTTGCAGTTTGAGTTTAATTTAGATAAATAAGTGTGAGGTGTTGCACTTTGGTAAGGCAAATCAGGGCAGGACTTTTACACATAATGGTGGGATCCCAGGGAGTGTTACTGAACAAAGAGACATTGGGGTGCAAGTTCATAGTTCCTGGAGTCACAGTAGACAGCATAGTGAAGGCAGTGTTTGGTATACTTACCTTTATTGGTCTGTGTATTGAATACAGGAGTTTAGAATGTCATGTTACGGCTGTACAAGGACGCTGGTTGGGCCACTTTTAGAATACTGTGTTCAAATCTGTTCTCTCTGCTATAGCAAGGATGTTGTGAAACTTGAAAGGATTCAGAAAAGATTTACAAGGATGTTGCCAGGGTTGGAGCGTTTGAATTATAGGGAGAGGCTGAATAGGCTAGGGCTAATTTTCCTGGAGCATCAGAGGCTGAGGGGTGGCCTTAGAGGTTTATAAAATCATGTCAGGCATGGATACAGTAAATAGCCATGGCCTTTCTCCCAGGGTGGGGGAGTCCAAACGTAAAGGACATAGGTTTAAGGTAAGGTGGGGGGGATGGAAGATATTAAAGAGATCTAAGTGGCAATGCAGAGAGTGGTGCCTGTCTGGAATGGTACAATTTCAACATTTAAAAGGCATCTGGATGGGTACACGAATAAATTCATAGAATCCCTATAGTGTGGAAACAGGCCATTCAGCCCAACAAGTTCACACCACCCCTCTGAAGAGCATCCCACCCAGACCCATTCCCCTACCCCTACATTTCCCTGGTCTAACCCACCTAACCTAAATATCCCTGGGCACTATGGGCAATTTAGCATAGCCAATCCACCTACCCTGCACATCTTTGGACTGTGGGAGGAAGCCAGAGCACCCGGAGGAAACCCACGCAGACACGGGGAGAATGTGCAAACTCCACACAGACCGTCGCCTGAGGCTGGAATCGAACCCGGGTCCCTGGCGCTGTGAGGCAGCAGTGTTAACCACCAAGCCACTGTTTAGAGGGATGTAGGCCAAATGCTGGCAAATGGGACTAGATTAATTTAGGATATCTGGTCAGCATGGACTAGTTGGACCGAAGGGTCTATTTTCTTGCTGTATGACAATTACTTTAAGACTCATGTCTTTTTATTGTGGTATACATACACGACACCCTTCTGGTGGAATTGGTCTTAGTAATTGATACCTCAAATTTATCTGATTTTCAGACCCAGGTTGATAGAAAGCATGGACCAAGTTTCTGTATTTAACAAGAATTACTGTTTATTCCAAGTAATTAGATTAAAGCTACAGGTAAATAGTTATGAGATGTCAGCATATAACACCACAAATTAAAACTTTAATCCCCTTATAAACTCCCATTTACACAAACACAGATAAACAAAGAGATAGGGACAAATAAGTTATGGGTAGAGTAGTGGTTTCTATTCATGGGTTGCTGTGAAGACTATTCTGCTGGTCAGGACATTTCTTTTTCATCATCTTTCTTTGGATGCTTCCACTGGTTTGCAAGAGCCAGAAGGTGGCTGCTTTGTTTATAGAAGGTCTCTGACTTACCAGTTAAAAATCGCCACTTACAACAACTGAAAGGAAGATAAACTGGTGTCTTTCAAAATTAAAAAGGGGTTTTGACTGCAGACAGCAAGGAGACATTTTCTGTCCCAGCAGAAATCAAAATACTTCTATCTTGTTCCCAGCCCCAAGCTGTTCAGTTACCTGAGAACCAATCTCACAGGCACTGGTGAGCAAGGCTTTGTCATTGATAACTGGTCACTAATCCATAGATCAATCAACTTCTTGTTGCCCCCCCTCAGCTGCTTTGTATGCAGAATTCCCTCATCTCCAATTTGATTACTGCCTGTTCAAACAGACATATATTGTGAAGGGATTTCTCTTGTCAATCCTAAACTACAGTGCCCCAGTATATTTGACAAGCAGGTTTACAGAAACAAAGATTCAATGATTTCAGACCACTGTAAAGAGCTATAGAAATAACTGAATGCCCAAAATGTTTAAAGCAGGATATAATCAATGACATAACCTTGAGTGATTTCAAGACTAGATTATATAAACCATTTACACAGGATTTAATCTCCAATTTTAAGACAAAAGCAAACAAAGTGTACAGCGTTATTACTTATACTTGATCAAGAGCTTCTCGTTCATACTAAATTCATTTACTGTACATTAAGATATGCAATTACCAATGCTTTATCCTTCACAATTTCATTTGTCCAATCTCCCAACCAGGCAGAATACAGCCAGTCCCCTGAAAAGGAACTTTATAAGTGTTTTACATTTTGCACGCAGTACAGAATCAAAAGTAGATGCAATTAGAAAGTTTTAAGGTAATTTTGGTACAGGTTGGACCAAACAACATTGTTCATCTAGAACAGAAGTCATACTGCTAGTCTCTTGTAAAGTGGCTGCTAAGTATGTCCTGAGATGCATGCATCCACAGCAAATTTGACCAAGCGTTCATTCTGATGTATAAAATGACGTCCCATAACAATCAGCCAGTTCAATCTTGACAGCTTTAAAAGGTGAAAATAAAACAAAGAACCATGGAATTCTGGAGATCTGAAACAAACAAAACCAGTTCTGAAGAAGGATCACCAGACTCAATGTTAACACCGTTTTCTCAGCAAAGATGCTGCCAGACCTGTTGAGTTTCTTGAAGAGTTTCTGTTTTTGATCATGAGAAGAGTCAAAATAAAAACTGACATCACTATGTACCCCAATGATATGGTGGGAGTTCGCTGAAAATCCATGAATATTACATTACACTGTTGTAACATTTCTACTGATTTACTTGAGACCAAAAGCAATAGATGGGAAGACCAAACATCAGTTTTAAAGCATTGAATACTTTGCTAAATACAGTATTTGAGGCAGTGATCGTTTCATATTGAGAGAAAGTAAATAAATATTTTAAACATACTATAAAGATAACAGTTGTTTCTTGATTGCTTTTGGCAAAGAGCTCGGAGAAAGAAAATAGATGAATGAAGCTTCACCGGATACACACGGACTATGTTACCTAGCAGGGTGACGAAATGTCTGCAACCAAACACACCAGTTCGGTAAGCAAGTCTACAACCTCATCCACAACCTGAGCTATAAATCTTCTCAAAAATTTTAATGGATAAAATGGATTAGCTACCTGCATAACAGTTTCTAACAGTTCCATATTTATCTGGCAGCTGGACAGCAAACTTGATGCACTTTATTTTGTAATCAGACAGATAGGAATTAGAACCACAAGTTTTTTCAAATATCTCAGTGACTTTGCTTCATGCTGATTCTTGGTGTAAGCCACACGTATACTGCTTGCCAAAGTTTGGGGTAATATAATTATACTGTCAGAAAACTACTTACCTCAAATTAGCAAGAAAACATTTCTTTGAAGTGAATTTTTTGAAGATCTTCAAAAGTACTTTGCATCACTCATCTTGCGCTTTTATCAATAAAAATCTACTTCAATTTTTTTTGAAAACCATCCAATAAGCAAATCAAATTTTATTTTATATTAACAAAGCACACAATGAGAGAAACACACTTAGTGCATTAACACCATTCTTTCCAAACATCAGGTACAATTTAGATAAATAGCAAATATAGCACAAAAAAGGAAGCCATTCAATTTATCAGGGCAGAGCCAGCTCTTTGGTAGACCTATTGAATCAATCCTACCCTCCTGCACTTTGCCTACAGCAGTGTAAATTATTCTTCAAATATTTATCAAATTCTCTTTTAAATGATACAACTAACCTGGTTCCACCATTCTTTCAGGCAATTTAGTCCAGTTCACAACAATGCACTGTGCAAAATTTTGACATATCTTCACGTGAAGGACTCGCTGACACTACTCTCTACAATTCCTAAATGTAAATTGGTTATCATGTTTGCTTCCATAACCACGACTCAGAATTTTGGCAACTAAAAATCTTTACAAGTGGTCCAAGACGGTGCTAAGATGATATTGAAATGAAATTTTAGGACTTCAAATAAAGACAGGAATCTACAATACAAGAATTCATTCCTTGGCTCTTAACAGCTGTCCCAAAGATCTAGGTTCACAGCATTTCATATTATTTAATCATTCATTTTCATGACCTATGTTAAAATCTTCAATATTATGCTAAACTTCTGTCATGAAATTCATATTCATCAGGGACAGCAACCATTTTTTTTGTTTGGAAATTAAATGTTTTAATTAAAGCAAGACCAATCAACCACAGGCTCTTTTTCTCTACAACTAACCAGCTTCAGAGAGATAGATCTTATCGCTATCCAGCCTCTATACCTCCAATATCAAATCATTAATTCATTAATTTCAAAAAATGAGTGAACATGAACATATGTAGCTGCAGAGATTGTTCAATAATCGTTCAGTAAAGAAATACAGAAGCATTTAAGGTCCAACATGCAGCATGCAGAACTCAAATAACTGGAATTAACAAGCACCAACACAACTGGAGCACAAATTAATTAATAAGCATGTCAAAAAGAAACTATTCAGCTTAACTGACATCAAGAGTTCCTAAAAGGAGAACAAGGAATAGGATTCATTATGACAAATATCATGACGTACTAATATGATCATAAGTGCAAAAGGTGACAGAGGGAAAGAAAAGAACAGATGTCAACTGCAACAAGAGAAAATCTTTCAGTATACAAAAGGTAACGAAATGCAATAATAAAAGATGCAAATAGGTTCAAAAAAACACAGGTGTAAGAATAGTAAACATTAAGTAAAAGCACAAACAATATGCCCTCTACAATGTTCTCACAAGAACAATAAATCAGTGGAGATGAAAGACTCAATTCATAAAATACAGAAAAAAAAAGGCCAAAATATATGTGACCAGAACAACTGAACATGAATAGAGACAAATGTAAAGTATTAAATAGTGTAAGAAACAAAGACAACACATGCTCCATGAATCGTGCTGAAATAATGAACAAAAAAACCAAGGAATCTATCAAAGTGTTTTGTGCACACCATACCTTGACCATAAGTTTACATGCTTTTTGAGGCTCAGTCAACAGAACTCCCACCTCTTGACTCAGAAGAAGACTTGTACGTTCAAGCTCCACCCCAACTGACACTCCAATGTACTATTAGTGCATCAATCACTTATCAGAGGTGCTGTCTTTCAGATCAGATGTTAAACCTAGGACCCACCTGCTCTATCAGGAGAGCATAAATCTTATATGACATGATGTAGTGGCATCTGGCCAACTCAGGAGATGATGGACTGTGCCCAGGCTGCCGTCACTTCTGGATTGTACTATGTTGCGTTGTAGAGGACAATCCCAGTATCCGTCTCTTTCACAGCTGGCAGATGGACAGCATCAGCCAGAGGTCAACTGATGAATTTGCCATCATTCAGTCATTTATTTTATCCTCTGCTTTTTCCATGTCCTTTACAGCTACTAGCCTCTTGGCACTGTGGTCAGTGACCTGTTGGTCTCATGTTGATAGCAAGTTTGCCACATGGTATGTTTCTGGAAAGGCACCGATTTCACATTCAGTTCACATGACTCAGCCAGAGTAGTTGCTGACTCCAGCACAAACATTTCTTGTGAGAAGATGCCCAAAATCCATTTAAAACAATGGAGGCAGAAACAGTTCAGCTGCTTTGCTTGGCTTGCACAAGTTGTCCGTGCTTCCCTACTGTAAAGTAGGTGCTCCCTCCACCACTTTGATGTCACCAATGTGTGACCCTAATAAACTCTAAATGTGTTTAGTGCTTGAACCTTTCCGATATGGTTGGTCATGAGTCAGGGTCAGTGAAGATGTTTGACCTTGATGCTTTGAGA
Source organism: Rhincodon typus (assembly GCF_021869965.1). Lineage (NCBI taxonomy): Eukaryota > Metazoa > Chordata > Chondrichthyes > Orectolobiformes > Rhincodontidae > Rhincodon > Rhincodon typus. Next base: position 15,038,929 of record NC_063365.1, on the reverse strand, counting down.
GCATTCTTAAAGTGTTTTCATTGTTGTTCTGAAAGGTTCTGCCAATGACTTAGCTCAAAATGGAGCTATTGCTTTGAGAATCTGGTGTCAGTCGTATGAGCATATTCTGCCCAGTGAAGCTGGTTTTAAGTAATTAGTACCTCAATTTTGGGCATGTTGTCTTGGGAGATGGTGCGGATGGCAAGCAAGTTTTCTTTACATCAAAGGGATAGCTGTACTGAAAACAAGGGTCATGCTAAAATTCAACAACTAATTGAATGCCAAATGAAATTTCAAGGCCTTTGATGGATAGATGACCTGAGATTACTCAATAGGCTTCCACAACTGTGTTAAAAGTCACTTCTGCAGAATAAAGACAGAGTAAAACTTCCCAGGGTTTTCAGCATCTTGAATCCATGCTTTCAGATTCATACTCAAGACAGTTTTTTTTTAAATAAAAAAACCTTTGTCTACATCACACATTCTTTTATCATTTTGAACTGCATCGCCTCTTCATTATCAGTAAGTACCAATTTTGGAATTTTAACATTATCTGAATAATTCTTCACTACAATCTCTCTAGTTAATCGACAGTTTTTGAAAAAAAAAGGAAATGACTCCAAATGTAGTCTCAGTGATAATTAGAGTGATTTAAAATAAACTCCTTTGGTGATTAAATGCACTAGAGATGCATCTCTTAACCTGACTCACTCCATTCACACAGCTGTCTCGATTTCCATTTTGATTAGTGGAAGCCCACCCATTATATACACACAGTCCTGGTCTTCAAACAATAGTTATTGCCTTCCAGGTCTCCACATTAAATATCATTTGTCTGTTGATGAGCAGCTTTACAATTCCTCTAGAACAATTTTTTTTAAATTTATAAACTGTATGTCTGTCCACATGGATTGGTATCATCTGTAACATGCACTTGTATCCAAATACCTTGCAAACATAAAAGTTAGCATATGTTGTAACTTT
>NC_063365.1:15011007-15037466 GCF_021869965.1 Rhincodon typus | reverse complement strand
CTGAAGTATCATAACTGAAGCAATATCAAAACAGTTAGTTCTTAAACAATTTTACCAGTAGCTGATTTAAACTTGATCAGAATTCAAATAGCAAATTGCCTTGTTATAGAACTTAAAACGCATAACAGTGGATCACTATGGCTACAATTTTCCATTACAAACATCTTAAGAATTAAGAAATGACTCCAAATATTCCTTTGCTACGATTGGAGAAAATTTCATGACAACCACAGCCAAATACATCAACTGACCAGACACCATACATTCACCATACATGACTTATTATGGGAGCAAAGTGAATGGAATGCTTGCAACAGTTAAATTGTGTGTTGTGGAAGACTACCTCTGTCAGAGCCTGTAGTCAATCGTGGGTATCGGGTGTTTGAAGGGATTCGAATCCGTCCACTTTTACTCGGAGCAAAAGCCAAGCTGCTTGATGAACCTGCTGAAAAACCAAAACAGAAGGTTTAGTGGTCGCTATGCTGCAAAGATATCAGGTAGTATTGATAAAACAAAAATGAGAAGGTGAAGAATTACCAATACGTGCACTGGCTGGCAGAGACTGTGTTCCATGTGATGCTGTGCTTCTAGAGGACTCCAACAAATCAGCTGAGTGTTTGTTGTCTGAGCCAGTCAGATCCAAGCTATGATGTGTGAGATGTTGTGGGCTAAAAAGCAAAACAATTAAGTTGTATTCAATGATAGTTTATGTTTTTTTTATATCAGCATGTAGAATTCTCCAACAGAAGTGCAAATTCAAAACATGAATTTAGAAATGAAAGTATTATATATTTAACCCTCTGCTTATGTCATGGCCAAAACCAATCATTCTTTGTCCCCACCTAGTTCTGAAGATAATTTTATTTAACTTTTACAACCAATTCCGCAGTTTTTGAGTCACAGTGCTGACCGCATTTTATCCCATAAGATCCAATTTCCTGAACTCTTTGTCACTAAACTAAACTAAACTAAACTAATTTCATCAACCGCCCTCAAACTAATTGACATTTAATGATTGTCTCCATATCTTATAACACCCATCATCTACTGCCTCAAAAGAAATTACCTTCAATCCCTTCCAATCTCCAACTTCCTTTTTATCTTCAAAACCTGAAAACATTTTCTGACATCCAAATTGTGCTGAGGTTTGATTATTCAAACCTAAACTAAGTATCTGACTCTATGTGCTGTCCACCATCTCTACATACTGCCTTACTCAGCCAATCTTCTGTTCAAACTCCTGTCCTTTCCCTTTCCAGATTCATCCAATACAATGTTTTCTATGCTGGCCTCCCTCCCTCCAGCAGATCCAGAGTAGTGAAAGAATGGTGACAGTTCAAGTTATGATAGTGTGTGCAGCATACAAGGGAACTTGCAGGTAGTGGTGTTCCTGTACGTCTGTTGCCTTTTTCCTCCAGGTGACAGAAGCCATCCGTTGAAGTGAGCTTGGCAAATTGCTACAGTCCATCTTGAATATGGTATGTACTTCTGTCATTGTGCATTGGTGATGGAGGGGGACAGTATTTTAAAGTGCTGGATGGGAGTGCTAATCAAGCGGCCTGATTTGCCCCGGATGATAAAAGCAAAATACCGCAGATGCTAGAAATCTGAATTAAAAACACCAAGTTCTATAAAAACTCCGCAAGCCTGGCAGCATCTGTAGAGACAGAAACAGAGTTACTGTTTCAAATCTAGTATGACTGTTCTTCAGACTGAAAGGAGCTGGGAAATGGTGTTTTTATATTGTTGATGGACAGAGAGGAGGAGCAAGTAGAACAAATTGCGAAGGTGCCCATAGCAAAAGACAAAGGAAATGCTAATGGATGGTGAACGAAATAGAAATATAAGTTGTCACAAATTAGGGTTTGAAAATGGGTCTGCTGTGCTGTGAGGTTAGCATGGGTATAAGATATCTTATTAAAAATGGGAAGCAAGTGGAAGATCAGTGTAACTCCCACTGACAGAATGGAGGTGTTCTGCAAGTCAATCACCCAGTCTGCAATTGATCACGCCAGTTTAAAGGAGGCCATGCTCTGAGCACAGAATACTGCACACTAGTTTGAAAAAAGTAAAACCACTCCCTTTGTCTTTTGGTCTGGGCACCCTCACAATCTTTTCCATATGCTCCTCCTCCCCCTCTGTAAGCAACCATCATTTTCGAGCTGCTTTCAGTTCTGAAGAGGAGTCATCCTGAACTCAAAACATTAACTCTATTTTTCTTTCTAGATATGCTGCCAGACGTGCTGAGTTTCTCCAGTAGTTTCTGCTTTTATCTGTCATAGATGATGTTGAACTTCTACAGTATTTTTGGAGCTGCAGCAATTGGAGCATATTCCATCACATTTCTGACCTACCTTGGAGATAGGGATAGGCTTTGGGAAGTCAGATGGTGAGTCACTTGATACAGAATTCCTAACCTCTGACCTTCTCTTGTATTCACAGTATTAGTAAGACAAGATCAATTAAGTTTCAGGTCAAAGGTCAACACTACCACTTGCCCTTCCCCATAAGGCCTCCCCCTTACAACTTCTATCTTGAATCAAGCTTTTGGTCATCTTTCTGAATATCTTCTTTGGCATTGAGGTTTTGTTGATTATGCTTATGAAGCAGAACGGAATGTTTTCAAGATTAAAACTGTCCCATCAATTTTTGAACTGTTGTTGCAAGATTAGTGGTGCATCCAATGTGATGTCATTTAAGATTTAATTTTAAAAGCTGTACATATAGTGCCATCTTAAATTTTTTTTGCTAAATCTGGTTCAGCCAGTCTAAAGCTATAATGAATGTTTCAAGTATTCTCACCTAAAACTGTCAAAGGCATGCACAGATTCTGGAAAGCAAATTGCACTCTGAGGCCTATGCCGGGTCCGTGGAGAACCATTAAAGCTTTCAGTTGGTGAATGGTTTCTTGCTCTACTTTAAATAGGAGGAAAACAAACTGTAAGTGATTTAAAAAGGTTTCCTGATCCGATATATAATACTTGCGCCAGGATTTCTCTCCTAAGAATAGAAACACTAATTTGGCACGAACGTTTTTAACTGCTCAGCAAAGGTTTTTTACAATAAAATTCTCTTATCTATTATTTGGAATAGTTTTAAAATACCTGTTTTAAGCCACTTACACTGAATCAAACCCAAGATGTTGGGCTTTAATCAGTATTAAAATACATATACCTTTATCCAGTAAAGTTCAGCTGTTGGCACTGCGTCATAGGCAGGTAAAGTTTATTTTAAAACTTATATAGAAATATGCTTTTTAGGTGCTGAAAGATCATTATCAGAGTACTTTTACTCAATGTTCTTTTACAAAAACTTTTAAGTACACAAGACAGCTCATTGCTAGCCAAATCTAATGGGTGATTAATACCTATGCTGTTGTTGGGGATAGCACATCTGACTAGCCATGGAAGGATAGTTGGTACTGTGGACCATACGACTCCGAACCGTGAAGAAAGGAACGTTTGGATTCCGCAGGACTGCTGTCACAGCTGGACAAGGCACAAAGTTTCTCTGTACATTGCCTGTGTTTGAAAGGTAGAAATTATGTTTAAATGGTCACACCACTTAAACAAACACCTTCATTTATACATTCTTTAATGAAAAGTAGGAAACAAATTAAAGCAGAAGTGAGCAATGTTCAAGAAAGCCAACAGTTTTTTTTCCAAGCTGTTACTCAATTAGAAAAACGTAGATCCTAAACATAGACAGAAAGGCATCCAGTGAAAACTTAATACTTGACCCTCCTGGCAGTGGAAAACTTAGTTATTTAGTTTATAAAAAATCTTTCATGATTTTGAACACCTTTTCCAAATCCCCTTTTATCCTCCCTGCTCTCAGTACAATATCAATTTTTCTATTTTTTGTGTAACAGGAGGCCCTCAGCCCTGGCTCAATTCTGGTAAATCTCCCATCACCCTACGGAAAGCTTTCACATACTCCTGAAATATGGTACCTAGAATTGAAAAGAATACTTCAGTTGAGGCCAACCAGTGACTTTTAACGGCTTATCTTAACTTACTTGTATTTGTACTCCATGTCACTGTTTGTAAAGCCAAACATTCAGGATGAATTTTTAACAAACTTACCCACATCGAGTCGTAGAGTCAAAGAGATCTAAGCACAGTCAAGTCTGCACTGGCCAAAAACAACCACCTAACTATTCTAATCCAATTTTCCAGCACTTGGTCCTTTGCCTACACGCAAGTGTACATCCAGATATTTAAATGTTGAAGGTTTATGTCTCTACCACTCTGAGAAGCAGAGTTCCAGGATTCCCACACCACCCTCCAGGTGAAAAACTGTTTCCTCATATCCGCTTTAAACCTCCAGGCCCTACCTTAAATCTCTGCCTATTTATCCCTGATCCCTTCATCAAAGAGATAGATTCACCCTATGCCCCTCATAATTTTATATATCACAATCAGGTCCCCCCTCAGTCTCCTCTGCTGCAAAGAAATTAATCCTGATCTAGCCAATCTCTCTGCAGAATTAAAATTCTCCAGCCTAGGCAACATCCTGGTAAATTTCCTCTGCAACCTCTCTAGTGCAATCACAACCCTCCTATCATGTAAATTCCAGAAATGCACACAGTACACAAGCAGTCACCTAACCAACATTTTATACATCGCCAGCATCACCTCCCCGCTCTTAAACACTTGTACCTCAGCAAATAAAGACAAGTTCTTAACTACTTTATCTAACTGTCCTGCTACCTTTAGCAATTGGTGAACATGCATACCAAGGTCCATCTGATCCTTGGTGCTTCTCAGAGTCCTGCTGTTCAACACATATTCCCTTGCTTTGTCTGTCCTGCCCAAGTCACCTCACACGTATATGGATTGAATTCCACTTGGACTGCCATTTTAAAAGATTTGTGTATCTCTCTGCCCTGCACCTTCTTTCAAATTGTACCATTCAGTTTACATTGCCTGTCCTCATTCTTCCTTTCAAAATGCAGCTGCAATAAATTTGTAATGATTGAGATTAACATTTCAAAGTTTTTTCATCTATGGTTTTAACATACTATATGTAAACTACTACAGATACAACATATATACAACCAAAGACTAGTGATATTTAAATTATGATGCATGTTAATTAACTAAAATCACCCACATTTTGTTTCTATACATTGTTATATTCATGTAGGCAATACACTAATTATGTTGGAGTTTTGGCTGGCCAACAACATTTAGATTTAACAGAGTAAATACATTTATTTACTGATGAACAATAACTCTCGAATTTCATGTCCAAAGGTTTGGATTATGTTTTGAATCGCATTTTAAGAAAGTGCAGAAACAAGGATATGATTCAAAACACAAGAATTTAAAAATTTAGTTCGGGTTACGTCTGCTTCTTATTCATATGCTTCTTAATAGCACCAGATGTCCTAAAAATTACCTTATGAACTAACCTGCTGATGCTGGACTATTATAGCCTACAGGTACATAGCCACTACTGTGCCTATGTGAGCGTTTTGGTGCGTTCCGGTGCCATTCGTGTAGTTCCAAAGAGAGGTGTTCTTCACTTGAATTGTACTTGAGAATTGGTGAGCAAGATACATGACTCTCATAGTGTGATTGGGGGTCAATATTTTCCTGCGAATATAAATAGTGACATTCAAATCATCTACAGTATACAATTCTTCACGGAAAAGCAAGAGGGCTTCCAGAATCTTTTCTGAACTTGGTTCATATTTTTCTAGCACCTTGTTAGCTTTTTTGTACTGGCATCTTCATTACTTCATACCTTTCGACTCTCTCTCTCTGGGTACCACAATGTAACTACCATACTGAAAACAGAACACACTCATGTCAGTGCTTCTCTTCAACCAAGTACATAAGCAGAGTCTGCTCAGAATTTGCCTTTTTGCCATACTTGTAAGTCTCAGAACTTTCTCAGACATCCTACTATTCTGGAGCTTAGTATGGTGAAAACATTCCTCCATCTTCCTCAACATCATTTCCAGCATACTTTTGAAACCTTCTCTTCATTTTCAAACACCCTTCACAGGGAATTCTTGCCTTAATATCTCCCAAGAACTTTTTCACCTGCAACTCTAGCTGATTCTCAAGTTGCATTTTTCCAGTTCAAAGCAATTAATAATTTGCTTCATTTTAATACAAACCCTGCTAGCTGTTACAGTACTTTTAAGTTGCTCTCATTGACAATAGGTGAACAAAGAATAGCATCATGGTCAGCAGAGACATGGTGGGCTGAAGGGCCTATTCTATTATCTAAAAAGACACAGTGAGCGACAAGCTTAAAATTCCAGCTGTTTCGTCTTCTCTATATCTGTTCCATTTTAAGCACTATTTTTATAACAACTACCTGCAGTATCGTTGACCAAACTAGCTGTACGAATGTATGAAATTTAACAGTGTGAAGGAACAAAATTCAAACATGAAGCAAATTCAACTGTTCTGCTCAAGTACTTGTACTGCATGTAATGCTGGCTCTGAAAATAAGCTCTTCGAGCTGCACTTCATTTTCCAGTTTACCAGATGTCTACTTTTGACTAAAGGCATCATTTCTGAGACCTTGCTAAAAAAATAAAAGGCACACCATGATTTAGGATGGAAGGATCACCTGGCATTGACCTGGGCACTGGAAAAGTCAACGGCAGTAACAGCCCTGGCGAGCCTACAAAGTCCTCCTCACTAACAACTGGGGGTTAGTGCCAAAATTAGGAGAGCTGTCTCACAGACTAGTTAAGCAACAGCCTGACATCGTCATACTCACAGAATCATACCATACAGACAATGTCCCAGTTACCACCATCACCATCCCTGGATATGTCCTGTCCCACCGGCAGGACAGACCCAGCAGAGGTGGTGGCACAGTGGTATACAGACAGGAGGGTGTTGTTCTAGGAGTCCTCCAATTGACTCCGGACCACACGAAGTCTCATGGCTTCAGGTTAAACATGGGCAAGGAAATCTCATGCTGATTACCACATACCATCCTCCCTCAGCTGATGAATCAGTACTCCTCAATGTTGAACAATACTTAGAGCAAGCACTGAGGATGGCAAGGGCACAATATGAACATGGGTGGGGAATTTCAATGTCCACCACCAAGAATGGCTCGGCAGCAGTACTACTGATCAAGCTGGTTGAGTCCTAAAGGACATAGCTACTAGACTTGGTCTGCGGCAGGTAGTGAGGAAAGCAACAAGAGGGAAAAACATACTTGTCCTCATCCTTACCAATCTGGCAGCTGCAGTTGCATCTGTCCCTGACGGTATTGGTAAGAGTGGCCATCGCACAGTCCTTGTGGAGATGAAGTCCTGCCTGTTGTGTGGCTCTATCACCGTGCTAAACGGGACAGACTTCACACAAATCTAACAAATCAAGACTGGGCATCCATGAGAGGCTGTGGGCCATCAGCAGAAGTGTATTCCAGCACAATCTGTGACCTCATTGCCCGGCATATCCCCCACTCAACCATTACCATCAAGCCAGGGAATCACCCTGGTTCAATGGAGAGTGCATGAGGGCATGCCAGGAGCATCACTAGGCATACCTGAAGATGAGGCGTTAACCTGGTAAAGCCACTACACAAGACTACTTGCACGCCAAACAGCAAAAGCAGCAAGTGATAGACCAACCATCTTCAGCTGCTTCATCAATGACTTTCTCGGCATCATAAGGTCAGAAGTGGGGATGTTCGCCGATGATTGCACAACATTCAGCACCATTCATGACTCTGCAGATATTGAAGCAGCCCCTGTTCAAATGCAACAAGATCTGGACAATATCCAGGCATGGGCTGACAAGCAGCAAGTGACATTTGCGCCACACAAATACAGGCTATGACCATCACCAATAAGAGACAATCTAACCACCGCCCCTTGACATTCAATGGTGTTACCATCACTGAATCCCCCACTATCAACATTCTGGGTGTTACTGACCAGAAACTCAACTGGACTCACCACATTATCACAGTGGCTACAAGAGCAGGTCAGAAGCCAGGAATACTGCGACGAGTAACTCACCTGCTGACTCCTCAAAGCCTGTCCACCATCTACAAGGCACAAGTCAGGAGTGTAATGGAATACTCCCCACTTGCCTGGATGAGTGCAGCCCCAACAACACTTGAGAAGCTTGACACCACCCAGGATAAAGCAGCCCGCTTGACTGACACTACATCCACAAGCATCCACTCCCTCTACCACTGACGCTCAGTAGCAGCAGTGTGCAATATCTACAAGATGCACTGCAGAAATTCACCAAAATCCTCAGACGGAACCTTCCAAACCCATGACCACTTCCATCTAGAAGGACAAGAGCAGCAGAAATATGGGAACACCACCACCTGCAAGTTCCCCTCCAAGCCACTCGCCATCCTGACTTGGAAACATATCGCCGTTCCTTCACTGGGTCAAAATCCTGGAATTCCCTCCCTAATAGCATTGTAGGTTAGCCTACAGTGGTTCAAGAAGGCAGCTCACCGCCAACTTCTGAAGGGCAATGAGGGAGAGGCAGCCAGTGACACCCACATCCCACAAATGAATAGAAAAAAACAGAATAAATTACATGCTAACAAGATAAATTTAAAATTTTAAAACACTGCTTGCAGATGCGAAAACAGGTGCTGTCTCAAAACGTAGACAAATACACTTGAATTCAAAGTGCTCTTTCCTATGAGATGGGGTTGCTATTCCAGGTGGGCTTTTTATCTTACAAAGGAGGTTTGCTTCAGCAAAAAGGTTATCAATATGTCAGCTTGTAGCACACATTTCTGAGTGCAGAAATTGCTTCATGGATGGCTGGACACGAATTGATTACTTTTGGAGTATTTTCAGCCTGAGATGCTCACTTACATCTGGATATATTCAATTTTCTTCTATTGCAAATCCTTAAATACTTCATCACAACACATGCTGTTCATATTACTGATGCCAGCACATGAGACAAACTTTGCAAACAGGTCAATTCAACTTCAACAAATTTAATCCTGTACCCTGAAACATCGTTGCGCATAATGCAATGGTTAATTATATACTCTACAAAGACAGCAAAACTTTGGATGCTCAGCTGGAAAAATGTTTATGGCCAGGAAGTCTTACGGGGTTCACCCAATCCTCTGCTATAATTTGGCCGGGGCGGCAAGGTGGCTCAGTGGTTAGCACTGCTGTCTCACAACACCAGGAACCCAGGTTCAATTCTACCCTCAGCGATTGTCTGTGTGGAGTTTGCACATTCTCCCAGTGTCTGCGTGGGTTTCCTCTGGGTGCTCCGGTTTCCTCCCACAGTCCAAAGATGTGCAGGTTGGGTGGAGTAGCCATGCTAAATTGCCGGCAGTGTTCAAGCAAGTGCAGGCTAGATAAGTTAGCCATGGGGAATCCCTACACACTGTAGGGATTCTATGAATTTCAGCAGATCAACATTTAGTTTTCAGTCTATTTCTCCATTTAGATGTTTTTCTGCCAGGAAATGCACGTGGGAAGCTTCAGGACATTGCTTAGGATGATGTTTTGCTGCAATGATTCCCATTGTTATAAAACATGTCAAACGACAAGACTACTCAGACCCCTGGGTATCATGGTAGCCCACGAACCAACGACCACCCTGCGACGGCTACTGACGAATATAAAGGATCCCATACCCACAACCAATAAGACTAACATAATATACAAAATACCATGCAAGGGCTGTCAGAAACATTACATAGGCCAAATGGAAGAAAACTGACAATAAGGATACACAAACACCAAATAGCCAGCAAGAGAAACAACTAGTTCTCATACAGACAAAGAACGACACAAATTTGACTGGGACAACACATCCATAAAGCACAAGCCAAACAGAGATGTGCCAGGGAATTCCTGGAGGCCTGGCATTCCAACTGAAACTCCATCAACCAACACATTGAATGGGACCTGATTTACAAACCACTGAAAAACAGAACCGGAAGTGATGCTGACCACCCCAGCAAACCGAGTCCTATAAACAACAAGCAGGATTGAACACCAATGCTTCACCGGAGGCGCACTGACAATGTTACCTAGCAGGGTGACGAAATGTCTGCAATCAAACACACCGGTTTGGCGAGCAAGTCTACAATCTTATCATACAGATTGTAAATGTTCTCAAATTTCTACCTGTCAAAAACTACCCTTCCATTAATAGGTTTGTCCAATGTAATCAGTAGGCCAAATCTGGGTGGGGATCTATGCTCCTTCATCTTTATCCATTGATTTTATATTTTAATTTCTCATGTGAAACTTAATTAGTAACATTTATTAACTGATTAAGATTACTTGTTCAGTTTTGTTAACAATCTCCTCCCCAACAATAACAGTAATACATTAACTGCATGGAAATCAAGTTGAAGGAGGAGGGAATTCTCACAATTATATTTCATGATTTGATAAATTTCATCACACTGATGATGACTCCACTTTTGTCAACTCTCAAAGAGAGAGAAGTTAGTCAGTGCTAGGATTTTTATGGGAAGACTTGACACCCAATATGCAAGACGATTCCCAAGAAGTGTTTTCAGTCCTACAACTGTTCAAGGAAGAGTCACAGTTTTAAGTATATCAAAGGAATTTCACTATCAACTCACCTTTTAAATGTCAATTATATACATACACAAGAGTTAAAACCTTCACATAAGGTGCATGGCCACCAGTAATATATCAGATAAGACTGCACCAATCCACATCCTCGTCATACCAGTCAGGCATTTTTTTATTTTGAATCACGACTGTCAGGCTTCTCTCAAGTGGCTGGAGCTTGAGATTTACAAGCAGAAATACCATTCTAAGTCATGACTGTAGATCTTAATCTCTAACTGATCTCTGGACATATCGATTATCAAGTACCTTCCCACAAGAATTACCTGAGAATAGCTTTAAAACGATGACTGTAAATATCACATCTTTAACCTACACCATGTCGATAAAAGTACTACCACTCATGATGATCTTTAAACAAGGACAGAAATTTGTCATTTACAAATCAAATATCATTGCATACCTGAGGGGACAGTCCAGAGATAATCAAGGGAGCAAGTTTGCTTGGTCTTAACGCAGGAGCAGATTTTGGTCGTCGTCTGTTCACAGGTTCTTCCTCGACTCTCTGGTTACCTTCTGATTCCTCAGAAGTCCTTGAAGGCATTAAAGCAGTTCCCTCCAAGTACTGACTAGGCTGATAGTGGCCAGCCTTCATATCATGAGCTTCATGTGGTGTCTCTTGTTTTACTCCAAGGGCCACAGGAGACTGAGGCCCTGTGGGGCTGGTTGGAGGTGACCCAGTAGTTATTGTAGAGTCTGAAGTAGAGCTAGTTTGTTGTTTGTGTTTAAATTTGAATGAATCACTCCTCTTAGGTGGTGTTGGAGGTGTTGAACCAGATTCACCCTTTGAGGACTGCAAAGAATGTGCCTGCTTTTGAGTTGGAGAGAGATAATCCATCTTTGGGGGAGTCTGTGGCCTTTTGAAGGTATCTGGATCAAAGATAGGCTTCCTTTGTTTTGGCAGTTTGAATATGGAGAGTTTCCCAAGTTCAGAAGGTGAAACATCCACCATTGTTTTTGGCCAGGTGCCACCACTGTGTTTAGAATTATGTGCTTTATCTGCATCAGTCTCCACCACCACACAATCTGTAACTGTTGGGTCAAACGTAAAGCGTCTTTTGTCATGTTCTGCAATCCCATAACCTTGATCAGAAAATAGCTCTGGGTTGAAAGGGCCTGATTTGTGGTCTGAAAAATTGTGGCAAGTACGATCAGCTGTCCTATGTGTAGTAGACTGCAAAGGACAGCTTGAAAATTGTTTATGTTCACAATAAGTGCCGTCTTCATGACTGGCTCTGTCATTTTTGCTGTCAAGTAAGCTCGAGTCTGTGCTGAAAATGTCAGTCTGTGTTGAACTGTTGTGTTTCAAGTTTCGAGTATTAGGAACCTGTACTTCTGATTCATGAATCCTACAGTTACCAGATTTCTCAGATTCCTTTAGTGTTTCAAGTATGTTCTGTCCACTCCAAGAGGAACTCTGAGGAACCACCTTCAGAGACATAAAAAAGTACAGATTTTCAGTAATTCACAAAGCTACTCAAGTAGGACCTTTTTTTTGTAGCTTGTACACAAAAATACTGTCTCAACAGTTAAGGAGGCTGCATCAGATGTACCTATAATTAGATTAAAAATCAAATACAGCGGGACACTTAGATTTCAAAACAGAAGATAATCTTATCTACAACAAACTTTACAAACATTGCTAGGGATAGATGGCCTACCAAAAATAATATGCATGCGAAGGCAAAGCATTGTAGTTTGATCAGGAATGAAATATCTACTATTTCTTAAATTTTCATATAGCCCCTAGAGCATATTTTGGGTCTGAGTGTTAACATGATATATCCGCTGAAAGTGGTGGACAATATCACAGATATTTCTAAATTTAATCAAAGGAAATACATACATAGGGAATTAAAAAAGTAATGTTTAACAAATTTCTATGAATAGTGGTAGTTTCGTTGAAGGAAGTGGCATTGAATAGAGGTATGCATTTAACATGATAGTTTGGCTTTGTAGTATCCCTCCAAAACAGTTTGAAAGCTCATCTCTAAATACACATATAAGTGTATTTAGATACTGTGAACCAGAAGAGTAAATGGTTGAATTTGCAGAAGTATTAAAACCATGTATAGAGGATTAAGGTAATTGCAGTTTAGCAATCTGCAAAGCTTTCACTGAAAACTGTATCTGCCCAAAATAGTTGTACTTAATGCGTTGCAAATAGAAATCAATTGCAGAGGCTCTATGACAATTTAAAACGTTTATTGTGAATCGTCTGTTACCTACCATCAAGTGGGTGGAATGAATAGTGGGGACGGTAGTTTGAAATAATGCTACTCAAGCACAAAATTCAAACTGAAGAAATTTCAATTAAGCTACAACATGGCAGTTATCAGAATTACAATCAGTACCTTCAGTTTTGATGATGAACTCAGCCATAGTATGGACAATTTAACGTATTTCTATACAATTTATCTGTATATGTCTGCAAAGTCTGTCTGTCCATCTAACAAATTATGATAAAAACTGAAAGAACTGCGGATGCTGGAAATCAGAAACAGCTAAAGAAACAGAAATTTCTGGGAAAACTCAGCAGGGCTGGCAGCTCTATGGAGAAAAATCAGAGAATGTTTCGGGTCCAGTGACTCTTCTTCAGAATTAATGGGAACTAGGAAAAGGTTGATATTTATGCAGAAGATAAGCTGGGGGCAGGGGGAAGAGTAAATGACAGGTGGAGACAGAGCCCAAAGAGAGAGAGAAACAGGTGGACAAACAAAAGAATAGTTAAAGGTCAGTATGGGGAATGGCTAGTTGCTAATGGGGGCTATTAGTAGCTGACAAGGAGTTATGTGTGGTAGCAGCCCATGTGGTGACAAAGCCTGGTGTGTGGGGGTTTGCTAAGGACATGGTCTCAAGCTCTAAAACTGTTGAACTCGATATTAAATCCAGAAGACTGCAGAGTTCCCAAGTGGAAAACAAAGAGCTATTCTTTCAGTTTGTGCTGAGCTTCGCTAGAGCACTACAGCAAGCCTGAGACAGAGATCTTAGCGATGAAACACAGTGGTGTGTTTGCAGAGAGAATGTAGGCATTCTGCAATGCAGTTACTGAATTTCTTTTTCCCAATGTAGAGGAAACTACATTGTGACCAGTGAATAAAGTAGACTAGATTGAGTGAAGTGCAAGTAAAACGTTGCTTTACCTGGAAGGTGCGCTGTGAAGAAGGGTCACTGGACCGGAAACATTAACTCTGATTTCTCTCTACAGATGCAGCCAGACCTGCTGAGTATTTCCAGCAATTTCTGTTTTTGTTTTGTACTTTAAATGAGATGGATTATCAAAAATGTTTTCAAATGAGTTCTTCACACACTACGAAAGTATAGTTTAACATTGTAGTTTCTGGGGAAACCATGCATGGACCAAATATGTGGTGTAGCCTCCTGTCACACTGCATGAATCTACAGGACTAACATGATGATACCCATTCACTTGAGCTAAAGCAAAACTAAAATAAACTGCTGTTCCAACGTCGTAATCTTTTCAGGGTGATATCACGAAACGTGCAGGGCACATTCAAAAGAACAAAGACAATCTTTAAAGACAGGTACATTTTCTGCACATCTGGGAGCATATTCAAGTAGTGCATATTTAGGATGGGGAAAGAGTCCCAGGGGTGCTAAAACACCAGCTGTCAGGATTGATCTGCCAAAGTGTTACACAGGCTTACGTGCAATAGTCAACTCAATATAGTCATCTCTTGTTTAACCAGTGTTTCAGAATTCCATTACCTTACAACCTTACATCTCTCATAAACTGGAATATAATGCCTAGTAAGTCTGGATTAAATTTTAGCACACCCATCGTTCTTTGTTGGTGTTACAATTTCTACACAGGTTCCCCTTCCCTCTCGTATAGTGTATAGTAGATTAGTAAACAATAATTAAAGGGTTAAGCATGCTCAGTTATTTGCAGAAATCTAAGAGATGTTACTTGCTCAGAAAGGTAACGAAGCCTATCGCTGGATACCTCTACTATGATGAAATGCTTTTGTTTTAAAATATATATTTAGACTGTGCTTTCCCTTTGAAGCTCTGAGGAGAAGGTTAGTAGGAAAATGATAATATTGAGGGAATGTGGTGTTATAGTGATTATCACATTCAATTCTGCCTACGAACAAGGGCAGAGCCTCTTGTGAGGTTTTCAATAGGTCACTCAGAACTGTTGAGGATTACCGAACAGTCATTTTTCAACAGTAGATTGGAGGCAGTGGAAGCTAACATTCCAGGCTTTTAGGTTGCTGGTCTGGCGTTTAGGACAATGAAGGTTCATTCCAAAGTAGAGAACTTCCTGTAGGTGAGGCTAATTGTTTCGAGTTAGGGCTCAGGAAAAGCTCTGGGAAATGTGGGGGCTCATAAGAAGCCTCTGAGCCATTAATAGTGCATTGCAGCTGAGAGTGGGGATGAAGAAAGCCCAAAAGCTATGTGTGCTTGATGCAGCTGAGAACGAGTGGAGAAGCCAGGAGTTATATTAGATCAGTGAAGCTAGCTGCTGCAGGCAAGCTGGAATTGTGCCCATGGATAGGCAGTGAACCCAGTTCCAAGAAAGGAGAGCAAATTACCAGATGTGAACAGTTGTTGGGCGAGTCTGTGATAGATCCGCTTCTGAGCGAGTTCCAAAACTAGTTGCTCAACTGGAAACACTTGCAGAGATGACAAAGTTTCAATGAGATTTAGAGACCCACAGTGTCACTAATGTTTGGGAGATTGCTGAGAAATTCATTTGGATCTGTCTTGACCACATTTGCTGTTTGATTTACTATGTATGGCATTTGACTACTGTTCGTCTATTATCTATATTGTGTTAATTCTGGATGTTAGTGTACAAACTGTACATACATTGTAAATTGTATTGCTATTCTAAATTGTATTACTATTCCAAGTTAGCACAGTAAACTTTATTTTGTTTTATTCTATATTCTGGAACCTTGTGTCTTTATTCTCTTAGTAAGTACTTGGAATCTCTCACTTTGTCTGCTTTAAAAAAGATACTGGTCTTTAGCCAGACTGCAACATAAAATTGGTGATCTAGCTCGGGATCTTAACGTTAAATGACTGCTGCATTAAAGGATTTCTAAATGGACCGTCCATTCTCAAAGGTAATACAACAAATGGACAAGAGATCTGGGTTCTATGCTGTTTACTCTGGAAAATCATTTTTACCTGAAGATGTAATCTTGTGATGTAGCCACCAGTATAGCATGACCTCCCACCAAAGAAGGGAGAATGTAATGGTCAGTATAGCAGACAACTGAGGTGTACTGGGTTATGGATATCCTCCATTGTATGTTTCTGCATCTAATTGTAAATAACTTATGTGCTAAATGGGCACTTTGCCAGAGGAGTTAAATTTCCTCAATACAGGACATTAATAGCATTCCAAAAATAGAAATAGAGAAAGTTCACTAGATTGATCCTGGGAATAGAGGGATTTTGTTATGAGGAGAGGTTGAGTAGGTTGGGCTTATACCCATTTGAGTTTAGAAAAATGAGAGGTGACATTATTCAAACATACAATATCATTAGGGGGCTCGATAGGATAGATGTGGACAGGTTGTTTCCCCTTCTGGGACTGTCTAGAACTATGGGGCACAATCTCAGAGTAAGTGATCACCATTTAAAGCAGTGATGAGGATGAATTTCTTCTCTCAAAAGGGTAGTGAAACTGGAATTCTATACCACAGAAGGCTATTGAGGCTGGGTTGTTATGTATACTAAAGGGTCATTTCTAAATAAGACAGATTTTTAATCAGTCAAGGAATTGAGGACAATGGCGTTAAGACGGAAATGTTGAGTTGAGGATTAGCAGATCAGCCATGATCTCATTGAATGGCAGAAGGGCTTTATGGGCTAAACAGCCTTCTTCTGCTCCTAAGTCTAATGGTTCTATTTCCCTTTTTCTCCTGAATTCACTTTCACTGTATATCGACAATGTAAAGAACTCTTTTTAAAAATCTGCTCATGGGATGTGGGTATCATTGGCTATGCCAGCATTTATTGCCCACACTGATCGTCTTAATAAGGTGGCGGTGAGCCACCCTCTTGAACACTAGCTGTCCATAATATCCATTATGCCGTCAAAACTGTACTTTGTTCAGGGGCTGGGGTGCACTGCATCTTTACTCACTTAAAAAGAGAGGCTACTCAAGGGGTTACAGATGCAAGCTAGTTCCTAGACTTTCAATTTTCTACACTGGATTTAGAGATTCAGACGGTCATTTTATTTAAAAAGAAACAATTGAATGAGTTAAAGCTAACATTCTACGCTTTACAAAGAATCATTTCAATTGCACTCTTCGAACACTTGAGAGATTTAAAATATCAATAACCAGTTCTCTTAGCTACATGGAGCTGTTTTGATAGCTATTGCTGCAGAAGCATGCCACACAAGTATGACTGAATCGAGTCCAGGGAGGCCTCAAGTAAAGTTGTGGTTGCATTCCTAAAATTTGGGATGTTGAATGCAACAACTTTAAGCGAAACAACTTTAAATGAAGCATTGCTTCCCATTACAGTCAATGTTAAAATTAAAGTTAGGTACCTGCACATGTTTTTATTTGGAAGAAACAATGTTCAGATTGAAATACAGTACTGTACATGTGGAGGACTGTGTATTTATTACTGAAATCACTTGTAACATAAAATAAATTCGGCGCCTTCAAGGAGTTATATATAGCCCTTAGGGCTAAAGGGATCAAACGGTATGGGAAGAGATAGAGTAAAAGATACTGAATTGGTTTATCAACAGTGGTCACATTGAACGGAGCAATAGACTCCAAGGTCTGAATGGCCTACTCCTGCTGCTTTTTTCTAGGTTTCTATCAACTATACCTTCATCAGTGAAAGACTGACAGAATCCCTGCAATTTCGCAACAAAGCTTCACATTCTGTCAGTGACTTGTTTTCTAGTGCAATACCATTTATCTGTGAAAGAGAAAGACTAATTAATAATCAAGCACATTAATACCAACTGTAAGAGTTCAAATACAACTTCCATGTTTTCAATATTTGATTAGTCATGAAAATTAAGCTTATAAGTTATGCTGCTTTCTCAAATAATTAATCTGCTTACTTCCACAACATCCATATTTGTATTAAGTCTCCCCTTAGCATTTTCTTTAAAATAAAGCTATGTTGGTTGCTTGAGCTGTGCTTTTAATTAATTCATGGCATGTGATGCCGCTGGTTGGACCAACAATTTTTGGCCCACGCATTGCTGCACTCAAGAAGGTGATGGGGAGCTGTCTTCTTGAAACACTGCAGTCCATTTGACATAGGCACTCCCACAGTATTGTCAGGGAGTGTTCCAGGAGTTTGACCCAGTAACACTTAAGGAATAGCTTCCAGGTTCCAGTTAGGATGATGAGTGGATACAGTAGATTTTGCAGGTGGTGTGCTCACCAGATCTTTCTTTGTATTTCAATCACCCAAAGTCACATTTTGCTAACGCTTTTTCTAAACCATCTATTCTCTTGGACATTGTACTCTAAAAGAGATCTTGCTATTATATGCCCTACAGTGTTTATTAATAATTACCCCACATTGACAAAATCTTCCCAGTATTGAGAAATGTTCACACAAACCTTTTACCAATACAGATGTTTCGTGTTATGCACATGATGATTACCTGTTGCTGTAAGCTTCTCCTGCATGTCGTATCCTAATTGAAAGGATGACTAGCTTTACTTGCTACCTTCCACAGTAGTGTTCAAGAGATTGGAAACTCAGTGACATGAGGGACACTGAAACTGTGTTTTACTGCTCCCAAGTACAACATGCTGCACTCCAACAAGCTACTTTGCCAGAGGGAAAAACTGCCATATACTTTAGGTATAGTTGTAAATTCAGACTACTAACTGTAATCAGTCTGTCTCCCACCGTTAAGGATCCTTCTCTAGCAGCAGAACTGCCAGGAACAACAGTAGCTACATATACTCCAGTCTCCAAGCTGATTCCAATGTCTGTAAAAGATAGAAATGCAAAATTGGTACAGCATAGGCTATTTACCCTACATTCAAACATCAAAACAAGCCTTTCTACTTTAAAATACTGTCAAATATGGTTGGCAAGATAACTAGTTTTTTAGGCCTGTGAGTTCTGTTTGTATTCATAGCTCATTAGGCATATGCAATGGTGACTTATGGGCCTCATAAAATACAACTTAATGTTCTCATTAGACTTACAACCTTAGGTCCTGGGAAGTTAAAGATCTACGTGTGCTGATTTAGTATTTCTCCAGCAGCAGTTCCCAACTTTCTAGTCCAAAAAAATTCAAACAGGACAATGATGCATGTAAGAATAGTTACCAAAAATTTTATGACCAGATTATCAAGGATCATGTTGTGGAAAAGATTAGTATCTATAATTTTGACATAAGGCGTTGCCTGTCGCAAGAGTTTACTTGGAATATGCACTGCGTATACAACTCAAACAATGTTTATTAATAATAGATGTGACAAGAGAGAGTCAGAGTATGTAGTAACTCTGAAGAACTAAATTGCATTTATTGCAATACAAGGGGTCTCACAGGTAAGGTTGATGAACTCAGCATATTTAAGAACATGGGATTGGGATGTCATAGCTACTACAGAAACTTGGCTGAGAGATGGTCAAGACAGGCAGCTCAATGTTCCCAGTTTTAGATGCTATAGAAAGGATAGAAAAAGAGGCAAGAAAGGTGGTGGTGGGGTGGCATTTTTGATTAAGGAACACATTACTGCTGTACCTAGGGAAGATATTTCTGAAAAATCGTCCAGAGAAAATACATGGGTAGAAATTACAAATAAAAAAGGAAAGATCACTTTGATGGGATTGTATTATAGGCCTCCTAATAGTAAGAGAGAAATTGAGAAACAAATATTTAGGGAGATCTCAGATATATGTAAGCATAATAAAGTTGTAATAATGGGGGATTTTACTTTTCCAAACACTGACTGGGGCTACCTTAGCGTTAAAAGTTTGGATTGTGAAGAATTTGTCAAACGTGCTCAAGAAAATTTTCTTTATCAATACGTGGATGCTCCTACTAGAAAAGGAGCATAACTAGACCTTCTTTTGGGCAATAAGGCAGGGCAGGTGACTGAAGTAAAAGTGGCGGAACGTGTTGGGTTTTGCGATGATAATTCTATTAGTTTCAAAATGGTTATGGAAAAGGATAAGTCTTCCATAAAAATTCAAGTTTCTCATTGGAGTAAGGCAAATTTTAATGATCTGACACAAGAACTTTCAAAAGTTGGAGTAGACTGTTCGCAAGTAAAAGCACGTCTGACAAGTGGGAGCCGTTCAAGAGCGTGATGATAAGAGTTCAGAGGCATTTTGTTCCTGTTAGAGTGAAGGGTAAGGCTGGTAAGATTAAAGAACAATGGATGAATAAAGATATTGAGGTTCTTGTCAAGAATAAAAGAGAATCTTTTTTAAGATATAGACAACTTGGCTCAATTCAATCTCTTAGTCAAAATAAAAAGTGTAGGGGCATTCTTGAGAGAGAAATCAGGAAGGCAAAGAGTGCATATAGATAGCATTGGCAGATAGGGTTAAGGATAATCCAAAGAGATTCTACAAATACATTTAGACCAAGAGGGTAACTAGAGAGAGGGTTGGATCTCAAAGATCAAGGAGATCATCTTTGTATTGAACCCCAGTAGATGGGAGAGATACTGAATGAATATTTCACGTCAGTTTTTACTGTAGAGAAAGAAATGGGAGACTAGAGAATGTAGAGAAATGAACTTTGATGTTTTAAAAACAGTTCACATAACAGAAGAGGAAGGTTGGGAGGCTTGAGAGAATATAAAGGTGGATAAATCTCTGGGACATGATCTATTGTATTCCAGAATGTCGCGGGAAGTGAGGGATGAAATTATGAGACCCCTTGCAGAAATATTTGCATCATCTATAACTACAGGTGAGGTATCTGATGACTGGAGAGTTGCTAATGCTGTACCTTTGTTTAAGAAGATTATAAGCAGAAACTGGGGAACTATCAGTTGTGGGTAAACTGTTGGAGCTGATCATAAAAGATAGGACTAATGGACAGTTAGAGTGGCAAAAATTGATAAGGGACAGTGAGCGTGGCTTTGTGTGAGGAAAATCGTGTCTCACAAACTTGAGTAAATTTTTTTGAGAAAGTTACCAAAAAGGCTGATGATGGCACACATTGTTTATTTGGATTTCAGTAAAGCTTTTGACAAGGTTTTGCATCATGGACTAATTAGTAAAATTAGGTCACATAGGATTCAGGGCAAGCTCGCCAACTGGATACATAATTGGCTTAACAGCAGCAGACAGACTGGTGAGGGTTGCTTTTCAGAATGGAGGCCTGGGACCAGCCGTGTTCCACAGGGATCGGTTCTGGGTCCTCTTTTGTTTGTCATTTATATAAATGATTTGGATAAGACTACAGATGGCATGGTTAGTAAGCTGGTGGATGACACCAAAATTGGTAAGACAGTGAAGAAGGTTTTTTAAGATTACAAAGGTATCTTGATGAATGAGTCAATGGGCTGAAAAATGTGAGGTATTGCATTTTGGTTTAACAAACAATGGTAGGACTTACATGATTAACGGTAGGGCCTTGGGTAGTGTTGTAGAACAGAGGGGCCTAGGGGTGCAGGTACATAATTCTTTAAAGTTTGTGTCACATATAGACAGGATGCTTACAAAGGCATTTGGCATGCTTGGCTTCATTTCTCAGTTCTTTGAGTGTAGGAGTTGGGATGTTATGTTGATGTCATACAGGACATTGGTGAGGCCTCTTCTGGAATACCGTGTCCAGTTCTCACCCAGCTGTAGGAAGGATATTATCAGGCTGGAGAGTGTTCAGAAGAGATTTACCAGGATGTTACCAGGTATGGAAGATTTGAGTTATAAGGAAAGGCCGGGACTTTTTTCACTGGAGCGTAGGAGGTTGAGGGGTGACCAGACAGAAGTTTGTAAAATAGTGAGAGGTATAGATAGAGTTGATGGCAGTTGTCTTTTCCCCTAAATGGGGAATTTTAAGACTGGGGCTTAGGCTGGGAGCAGAGAGAGATTTAAAAAGACATGAGGCAAATTTTTTTACACAGAGGGTGGTTCTCGTGTGGAATGAACTTCTTGATGAAGTAGTGGATGCGGGTACAATTACAACGTTTAAAAGACATTTGGATGGATATATGAATAGGAAAGGTTTGGAGGGATATGGGATGAGGAGCAGGCAGGAGGGACTAGTTTAGTTTGGGATTACATTTGGCATGGACTGGTTGGACCAAAGGGTCTGTTTCTGTGCTGTATGACTGCATGACTCGATGTTTAAAGATTTTGCAATATGGTCGGATTATATAATAATAGAACCCAAGTACTGAGACATGCAGGCTAAATATGTCCCTGCACAACAAACTAGTGAACTAAACACCTTAGATCTCCCTTATATGATGCATCCTCAATGCGGCAGTTTACACTCCCTAGATTCACCATATTTATGTCTTTTCTAACAGAACTATAGCTGTAAATGAATATACCTTTTCTTGATTTTCCTTATTATTAACTCCTGACTATTCAATATGTCCCAAGGTCAATGACAAAAATGTGTAGCCATATTACGAAAATAAATAACATGTGTAACCCACTGGACATCATACAGCAGTGGAGATGCATCATACGATTAAGCAAAACAATGATTTCAAGTAACTGGTCATAAATTTCATTTGCATTTATTCCAATTACATTTTTAAAAGATGCATAACGATCAGTTATTTGAATCAGCAGTTAATTAGCAACTGATGTGAATTAGAGTCTTTTCTGGAAATGGAAACTGAATTGGATACAGAAATTTAAAATTACCTTTGTGGCCCACAAGATTGATATGAACTGGGGTAATAGCTCTGCCTCCCAGAGACTTTCTCCTTCGAACTATCATGTTAATTACCCCTCCACCGTTTAGTACAGCTTTAATGACATGCTTTCTGTCCTTGTTGGTAAGATCTACATCATTTATCCTGAGCAAGCAATCATTCACCCTAAAATATAAATAAAAATGTGCAGTAAACAAAGTCATCAAAGACAATTTTTGTATCATTTAATGGAACTTTTCTTTTAAAAAATATTTTTCTTTCAGATGCAGAAAAGTCAGAAATTTGCTAGTCTTACCTTAACCTTCCATCTGCAACACTCCCTTTATCTACCTTTGTAACGAATATCCCAGAGTCTCCAGGTAGGTAAGGCTCATCAGCTCCTCCTGCTACATCAAAACCTAATGCCTTCAAATCCATGTCATCCTACATCAAAAATAAAATTCACTGTATTTTCTTCTCCAGGCTCTTGGGTTTACAACTGCATGATAAGCAATGACAAACAAAGATTCACCAAGGCACACAGAATACTTCCTTCACAAATGTGCTGTATAACGTACTTGTGATAGCAGACCCAAATGACACTGCCAGCTCCAATGTTGTGGAGTCGTGAAGTTCTGCTGGGAGTGTACTATAGACCCTCTAACATTCCAATAGAAATTAAAGAGCAGATATGTTGGCAAATTTCAGAGAAGTGTAAAACTAATAGGGTTGTGATAGTAAGGGATTTCAAGTTACCCAACATTAACTGGGACAGTCATAGTATGAAAGGTTTGGAGAGAACAGAATTCTTAAAATGTATCCAGGACAGCTTTCTTGGCCAGTACATAAAAGGTTCCAAAAGAGCGGGGCGGTCCTAGACTTAATTTTAGGTAACGAAGCCAGGCAAGTGTTTGAATTAGCACTGGGAAACATTTTGCACACAAGTGATCATAGCTCTGTGAGATTCAAGGTTGTTATGGAAAAAGACAAAGATGGGCCTGAAATCAAGGTTCTAAACTGGGGTAGGGACGATTTTAATAAGATCATGTATAGTTTGGCCACAGCAGACTGGAAGCAGGTACTTTTAGGTAAATGTGTCAAAGCTGTGGGACACATTCAAGAAGGACATAGGCAGTGCACAGGGCCATCATGTTCCAATAAAGATAAAAGTTGGCACAAACAAATCCAATGAACCCTGGATATCAAGGGACATTTGAGATTGGATAAAGAGAAAAGACAGGCTTATGGCAGATACAGCAAGCTCAAAACAGCAGAAGCCCTAGAGAAGTTTGGAATGTGTAAGGGGAAACTTAAAAAGGATCACGAAAGAATGGTAGGTAACCTAAAGGAAAATCCTAAGTTATTTTACCAGTACATTAAGGGTAAAAAGATACATAGGGAACGACTCAGGCCCATTAAGGATGACAGTGGCAATTTGTGCGTGAAGCTGGAGCACAAGGGTTCTAAATGAATACTTTGTGTCAGTGTTCACTCATGAGAGAGATATGGGTATATAAATAAGGAAAAAGGACTGTGATATACTTAATGAAATTAGCATAGACAGAAAGGAGGTTCTGAGTGGTCTGGCAGGTTTAAAAGTAGATAAACACCCAGCGTCGGATGAAGTGTATCCAAGGCTGTTGAGTGAGGCAAGGGACAGAATAGCAGGGGTGCTAGTAATAATTTTCAAGTCCTCTCTATCTACAGGAGTGGTGACAGAGGACTCAAGGACAGCCAATGTGGGGCCATTATTCAAGAAAGGAGCAAGGGATAAATCAGGAAACTACAGGCCAGTCAGTCTAACCTTAGTGGTGGAGAAATTACTGGAAGCAATTCCAAGGGACGGAATTAATCTGCACTTAGAGAAGCAAGAATTAATCAAGAACAGTCACCGTTATTTTGTTCACCGTGTCTGATCAACTCAATCGAATTTTTCGAAAAGTTGACCAGGTGTTTAGATGAGGGCAATGTATTTGATGTAATCTACTTGGATGACTTGAATATAAACAGTAGCCACATTTAAATCTATTCCAAGTACACAAATAATCAATTCTTCTCCTTTATCATATTGCATGTTTATTACAAATTAAACTTTAATTTCTTCAAACTACATTCATATTTAGATTGACATTTATGCCTTCCATTGTTAAAAATGGACTGAACAATCCAAACTCAGATCCGAAGCCCTATGAAAGTCTGCAAAATGCAATTAATCATAATTTAGCACAAATTAATAACCCCAGAGGCTATATTTGAAGATGATGCAGTTAACAAAAGGATAGATAGAATAAGGGCACTTCCCTCAGATACAGGGAACTCTATTTAAAGTTGATTCCTTTTTTTTAAATTCACTCATGGAACAGGGTCACTGGCTGGCCAGCATTTATTGCCCATCCTGCGTTGCCTTTGAACTGAGTGGCTTGCTAGGCCATTTCAGAGGGCAGTTGAGAGTCAACGACATTGCTGTGGGTCTGGAATCATACAGACCAGACTGGTTAATGATGGCAGATTCCCTTCCCTGAAGGGCATTAGTGAGCCAGATGAGTTTTTCTGACAATCAACGATGGTTTCATGGTCATCAGTTTATTCTTAATTCAAGAACATTAGTTTTTGGACTAACAGCCTTGCGGTAATACCACAAGCTCATTGTCTCCCCACTAATTTAACATTTCACTTAAAGTTGTTTCACTTTAACATTACCAATAAATTAGGACAATGTATTTGTTTAACGTTGTGAGTTTCAATTATTTCCCACAAACCTGTTGTATGACCTCCCACATACAATTTGGGCTGGCCTTCAAACTGCTCCTGTCCCTGTTTCTCACACCCCACCCCAGCCCCCTTCCCACCTTTCAAAATATTTTCTTTAAAGTTTTTAAATTTTAAAGTTCTCTCCTTTAAACCTCTCCTATCAGCTTTCTCTGTTGCCAGCCGTTCCAAATTTGAACTGCAGTCCTGGGCTTCACCTGGTGGCAAATATTGGGCAGTGCAAGTAGATCAGCCTGCAATGAGCAGCTTCTGCCACTAGATGGGGCCCAGTCAATTAAAATTTAATCTGGTGATTTTAAGATTTGATTCATAGAATCCCCCAGTGTGGAAACAGGCCCTTCGGCCCAACAAGTCCACACCAACCCTCACAGCATCCCACCCAGGCCTATCCCCCTTTAACCCTCCTAATCTAGGCACCCCTGAACACTACAGGCAATTTACCATGGCCAATCCACCTAACCTGCACATCTTTGGACTGTGGGAGGAAACCCATGCAGACACGGGGAGAATGTGCAAACTCCACACAGACAGTCGCCCGAGGGTGAAATCGAACCCGGGTCCCTGGCACTGTGAGGCAGCAGTGCTAACCACTGAGCCACCGTGCCGCCCATTTTTTTCCAGCAATTTCCAGCTCTGTAATGATTATCAGCTCATAGATATTTATTTATAATTGTCCTACCTGTTCATCCCTTTTGTTGCAAATGCAGTATGGGATTCAGATGCAGAGCCTTACCTGCTGGTGTACTCTTTTAATCTCTGTCCCAAGCTGTCTCACTCTGCTTATAATCACCCGAATCGCTATCATTACAATTGTATTGTATATCTTCTATATTTTAAAATTTATCTTTTTTTAGACATTATTTTGTTTAAGAATGTAGGCATTTACAGTTGTACACTATTTTAACAATGTTTTACAGTTGTTTTCTGCTGAGTAAAATATACAAGCACCTAACTTAGTGTTGCTTTCATGTTTGTAAATTAATTTATGTTGCAACTGCTCTTAGCTTGGAACTCATATTACTGCACATGATGCAGAGTACAGTACTTTTTGTTAAATAAAAATACTGAGCAAAAAATGAGTGCATGAATCTAACTAGTTTTAATATTGATTGTTATAGAAGTTAGTCCTTCACTTTACATTGCAATTTTCAAGAACGTAACCAAAAAAAATTCAGCGAGGACTTCCAGTCTGTTGTTAAAGTATACATAGACAGTTTCACTTTGTATAAAGTGCTACATACATAGTGCTATGCATGTATAAAGTGCTAAGTATACAAGTGCTACGCATGTATAAAGTG
>NC_063365.1:14987466-15010997 GCF_021869965.1 Rhincodon typus | reverse complement strand
TATACAAGTGCTACGCATGTATAAAGTGCTAAGTATACAAGTGCTACATGTATAAAATGTGAGCAGCAATAGGAGCAAAAATGTCACAGTAGTAATGCTTGAAGTTTATACATACCCTGTCCTTTGCAAATTCAACGACTTCAGTCTCCCATTCAAGGGAATCTGTGTCAATGGCTGAATCATGGGAATTATGAGCCATAAGCTGCCGAATCCGGGCCTCTTTTTCCAGCTGGTTTTCCATTTTCTCTCTTAAAAAGGGAAGAGTTAGGAAAAAATACTCATCACAGACTCAAAATATTAAACTAGAACTAAAAAGGCAATTTATCTTATGTCACTATTTCAGTTGTGCGTTGCAGATTTGTGCATTCATCTGATTTGGAACTTTCATTTCAAATTATGAAGTACGTAAAATAACTGCAATTTCTGATGCCAAATGCAATTCAGCTCACATAGAATCTGACCATTGAAAACAATGGAAGCGATGAAAGCAGCACAACAATGCAAACAGCATGAAAGGCAACAGCAGGTGAGTTTGGGGTTACCACTCTCATTCTATGGACTAACCAAGTTCTGAGAAAAATGACAGTGTAACATGATAGAAAAAACAGGTGATTGAGTTGTTGGTGAGTATTTTTCTTGTTTCTTTCAAAACTCAGGTTATTTATAGTAATTGCAAGAAGCTACTGGTAAAGTAGATGAATAGTACTAAAGTTTATTAGCAATATGCATTAACTATAAGTTAATAAAGAACAATAAATTAAGTAACACATAATAAAGATGGCAAGGCAAGTGATTTTTTCCAACTACAGCATGTGGGAGCTAATGGATATTATTGTAACCCAAAACAACCTGCGTAAGTGTCTGTGGGTCAGGGGCTCCAGCTAAAACATGATGAATTTGATGCATTAGGGAAGGGAAAAGATCTTTGAACAGTTTGTTGCAGAAGGCAGTTCCACCTCTTAGAGTAACATCTCCTGATTTGGTCTCTGGCTGCAAGTGAGGAAAGGAAGGGGATCAAGAAAACATCTCAGCCATTGCAATTTTCCAACATTCTGCTGCAAATTGGATGAGGCAACTGACCATGTCACTACTATTCAAGTGGGGAATTAATAGGAATGTAGTAGAAACATATAGGAAACATTACAGTTTGGGGATAGACTTCATTCTCTGCAGCCAAAAACATAATCCAGAAGGCTGTATTACCTACTTGGTGCTATTATTTGTGACATCTGCTCAGAGATGGTAAGGATCCTACAGTAGAAGGGGGAAGGATCCAGTTACTGTGATCTACGTGAATATCAATGATGTAGGTACGAATGGGAAAGAGGTTCTGCTTAGGTATTATAGCAGACGAAGCCAAATTAAAAAGCAAAACCTTAAAAGGTAATAATCTCTAGATTGTTAACTGAGCCATGAGAAAACTAGTGCAAGGTAAAAAGGTTTAGAATGGTGGATGTGTGTCTCAGACTGGTATGGGTCTCATTCGTGGCACACTAGCATCAGTACTGGGTAAAGCAGGAGCTATATCATTGGACCAGGCTTTCACTTGAGCCACATTAAAACCAGTGTTCTTGGGAAATGTATTATTAAGGCAGCAGAGAGAACTTTAAACTAAATGGCGGTGGTGAGGATCATGTATGCATAGATGTGGTCAATAAAAGAATGACAATGAGGTAATAAAACAGCACAGCGATTCGGGTGATTATAAGCAGAGCGAGACAGGATGAGACAGAGATTAAAAGAGTACACCAGCAGGTAAGGCTCTGCATCTGAACCCCACACTGCATTTGCAACAAAAGGGATGAACAGGTAGGACAGATATAAATAAATATCTATGAGCTGATAATCATTACAGAGACATGGTCACAGAGTGACCAAAGCCGAGAACTGAATATTATTTAGTATTTAACATTTTGAAAAGACATGAAACTAGGAAATGGTAGTGAAGTAATTTTTCGAATGAAGAATTATTAGTACATTAGTACAACAGTGAGGGCCCTCCTTAATGGTCAAAAAACAAAACTTAATCTCAGTTTGTGTAGAAATAAGAAGAAAGTTCACCTGGTAGGCCCACTAACAGTAGTTACACTGTAGATAAAGTACAGGGGAAGAAATATATGGGAAGGTAAGAAATACACAATAATTGTGGATATCTTTAATCTACATGCAGATTGGGAAAATCAAATTGGCAAACATAGGCAGGAAATGAGTTTATACAGTGTATTCAGGATAATTTCTTAGAGCTGTATGCTCCAGAGCCAACGAGACAGCAGATTATTCTTGGCCTGAGATGGAGCAATAATTAAATTATTAAATAACCTCAAGATAATTGAGCCTCTAGGAAATGGCAATCGTACGATAGAATATCATGTCTGATTTGAAGGGGGTGAAATAGAGGTCTAAGACTAGTCTTTTCAACTAAATAAAGTTAATTACAAGGATATGACGGCTGAGCCAACTAAACTCAACCGAAGAACTAGGCTGAATAAATATTAATAGTTGAATAACGAAGTTAAGGATAGTGCCTAATACAAGGAAACACTGCACAATTCTGCAAAGATTAGTGGTAGATCAGAAGATTGGTCAGATTCTAAGAACTAGCAAAGAATAACTAAACAAAACAAAAAAAAAGAGTAAGCAGAATATGAGGTGAAGCTAGTTAGTCCTCAAAAAGCAGACAGGAAATATTTATATAGGAAAACAGTGTTGCTAGAGTAAAGCTATTATTGATTCTCGAAAGTGATCTAGGGAATTGATGAAAGGAAACAAGGATATTGCCGAGGCACTAAATAGGTATCTTGAGTTTGTCTTGCAAGACTTCCGAAGATGTTTGAAAATCAAACAGTGAAAGGGAGGGAGAAAATAAAGACTGCTATCACCAGGGTAAAAGGAGTTGGGAAAAATATTAGACTTTTTCTATTCATTTGTGAGATGCTGGCATTCTGGCGAGCCAGCATTTATTAAGCTTCCCTAGTTGCCCTTGAGAAGGTGGTGCTGAGCTGCCTTCTTGAACCGCTGTAGTCCGGGTGCTGTGGGTTGATGCACAACACCATTTTGGGAGGGAATTCCAGGATTTTGAACCAGCAACAATGAAAGAATGGCGATAGATCTCCAAATAAGGATAGTGAGTGGCTTGGAAAGGACCTTGAAGGTGGTGTTCCCACGTATCCACTATCCTTGTCCTTCTAGATGGGAATGGTCGTGGGTTTGGAGGGTGCTGTCTGAAGAACTTTAGTGAATTTCTGCAGTGAAACTTGTAGATCGTACACACGGCTGCTATTGAGTGTTGGTGGTGGAGGGAGTGGATATTTGTGGATGTGATGCTCATCAATAGGCTGTTTTGCCCTGGATGGTAAAAAGCTTCTTGACAGTTGTTGGAACTGCACTCATCCAGGCAAGTGGGGAGTATTTCATCACACTCCTGACTTATACCTTGTAGATGGTAGACAGACGTTGGGGAGTTACTCATCACTATTCCTAGCCTCTGACCTGCTCATTTAGCCAGTGTTTATGTGGCAAGTCCAGTTGCTTCTGGTCAATGGTAACGTCAGGGATATTGATAATGGGGGATTCAGTGTTGGTAACACCATTGAATGTCAAGGTCAGTGATCAGGTTATCTCATACTGGAGATGGTCATTGCCTGGTATTTGTGTGGCACGAATGTTACTTGCTATCTCTCAGCCCAAGTTGGGATACTGTCTAGATCTTGCTGCATTTGAAAACAGACTGCTTCAGTATCTGAGGAGTTTTGAATGGTGCTGAACATTATGCAATCTCGTGATGGAGAGAAGGTCATTGATGGAGAAGCTGAAGTCAGTTGGGCCTAGGACACTACCCTGGAGCTGAGATAACTGACCTCCAACAATTATGACCATCTTCCTATGTACCATGTATGACTTCAACCACCAGAGAGTTTGCCTGGATACCTATTGATTCCAGTTTTGCTAGCGCTCCTGGATTCCACACTCAGTCGGATGCAGCCATGATGTCAAGGGCTGTCACTTCCACCTCACCTCTAGAATTCAGCTCTTTTGTCCATTGTTGAATCAAGGCTGTAATAAAGTCTGGAGCTGAGTGGCCCTTGCGGAACCCAAACTGGGCGTTGCTGAGCAGGTGCTGTTTGATAGCATTGTTGATGACACCTTCCATCAATTTACTGATGAAGTGAAGTTTATCAACCTAAAATTTTATTCTCCAACACCAGGTGGCTTGTATCCTAGTCTTACTAAGATATCTGATGTGTTAGTTATAATCTTCCAAAATTCCTTCGATTCTGAAGATCCTGGCAATTTGGAAAATAACTAATACAAAATCTTCATTCAAGAAAGATTGGAGACATAAAGCAGAAAGCTAAAGACAAGTTAGCCTAACATCTGTTATAGGGAAATAACAAATTAGATTAATCTCTAAAAGTTTAATCACAGGCTAGCAAGGCCAAAAATGAAAGGGAATCTAAGAACCTGACTTCATTCCTAGAAGGATAGAACTGGAAAGTAGGAAGGCAATGCAAAGCCTGTACTGAACCTTGGGAAGACCCTGTGCAATTCTGGTCTGTGAATAATAAGCAGAATTTGGCACTTCTGGTCACCATATTACAAAAATGTTACAGAGGCACTGAGGAGGTTACAAGGATGATACCAGAAACATGTGGATATGCATAATCATCAAATAGTTTATAGGTTGGGTCTTTTCTTACTATAAACATGGCTAAGGGGTGACCATGTAGAGATCTTTAAATTTATGAAAGGTTTCTATAGAATAGAAACAATGAAAATGCTTTTCTCCATAAGAGGAAACTAAAGACAATAGCTGCCGTGAAATTCAATAAGGAATTCAGAAGAATTTTTTTTTGCCTAAGGAGCAGTATGAATGTGGAACTTACTACATCAGGGGGTGGGATGAAGTTAGTACTATAGATGCCTTTTTGGGAAAAGGGACAAACATAATGAGCCAAGATGAAACAGATGGTTATGATAGTAGAATTAAATGAGAAAAGATGGGTGAAGGCTTAAGTACAGCGTAAACAATAGTATGGTTGGGTCAAACAATTGTTTCTGTTCCATGTCATCTTATGCACAAACATTAACTGTTGCTTAGGAGTACGCCATAGCCTGTGTTGTCACTGAACTCTTCCCAGCATTCAGTCTTTTTATAAAGGAAATTACAAAGCATGTAGACAGGGAGTGAAATCAAAAGCCTGTAGACACAGATTATACTTATGTATTTAAAATAAATCTTTTCAGTGTTGTAAATACAATATCTCCTTTCCCTTGAAGCCAAATTTATTTTAAAGTTACTGTCAAGACACTTATTTCAAACAATAAACCAGCAATATTATGAAATACCAATCATGCAAAGAAATGGCGATGAGCATAACTGAAGTCTTAATCCTAGGAGTTATGTAAAATTACATAGAAATAAGTGAAAGCTTAAAGTGCTGATCTTTTATATCCGACATGATGTAGTTGCTTCTTTAGTTTTTAGACTACTTAGTTAAAAAGCTTTATTTCAAGTAAATCCCTACTTAATCCGAATAGTTACTGCACCAATAGAAGAGGATAATCTGTAACACATTTAAGGCTGAATTGTGCTTTACCACACAATGTTTTATTTTGGGACACAATGACTGGTTCATACAAAATGTTTCTATTGCCAAAAACACAGAATATGAACTTGTTAGCAGTTTTATAGCAGGCCTTAGTATGTTCACTTTTAATATACTCTGTATCTATTTTCCCAATCAATAATTTAAAGAGGAATCTTTCTTTTTTTGAGGGTTGCAGAGTGCTCCCAATACTTTTCTCATCCACACACGGCGAGGTCAGCTTTTATCGCACATGCCTAGTTGCCCATAGCACAGTTTTGTAATTTACTTGAAGCTAAAGTTATGCGAAGTTTTTTTTAAATTAACCTTTAAAAAGAAGTGTTATAGTGTGAAAATCAATTGGAGCAAGCAGTGGAGTTATCCTGTCAAGTCCTACATTAGAGACATGTTACATTGACTAATAATAGGTCCAACACAAGTTAGTTCTATTGTAAAAACACAGATCAGCATGTATCCTAGTCTTAAAATGCTGATTATAGGATTCCGAAGCAACTGAAAAATAATTCAGACTTAGTTCAGGACATTTAATAGCTGATTACTTTTATAGTACAAGGCGAAACATTTTAAAATGTTAAAAACATAAGCACTTGTTGCTCCACTTCCTCTAAATGGTGGCTCAGTGGTTAGCCCGGCTGCATCGCAGCACTAGGGACCCGGGTTCAATTCCAGCCTCAGGCAACTGTCGGCGTTACGTTTGCACATTCTCCACGTGTCTGTGTGGGTTTCCTCTGGGTGCTCTGATTTCCTCCCGCGGTCCAAAGGTGTGCAGAGTCTGGGTGGATGCTCTTCAGAGGGTCGGTGTGGACCCAATGGGCTGAATGGCTTGCTTCCACACTGTAGGGATTCTGTGATTTCTTTTTTTCCAT
Source organism: Rhincodon typus (assembly GCF_021869965.1). Classification (NCBI taxonomy): domain Eukaryota; kingdom Metazoa; phylum Chordata; class Chondrichthyes; order Orectolobiformes; family Rhincodontidae; genus Rhincodon; species Rhincodon typus. The sequence goes on along the minus strand of NC_063365.1, from coordinate 15,004,525 downwards.
TATTTTTTTCATTCAAACAATGAAACTTGAGGTTATATTGCCCAACTCCATATCAATGGATCAAGCAAGCATCAATCAAACCAAGTTCAAAATTTAAGATGTCACTACTTACTTCAGTTCCTTCAATTCGCGTATAGCATCATTTTTTTGTTTCATCATATCATCTAGATCCCGAAGAGCTTCAGCCAGGTCACTCACTGCTCTGTCCCTTTCCCGCCGTAAGTTATCACATAAAGTTCTAAACAAAAGTTAAATATTCTGGATGAACAGAATCAAAACTTACAAAATACAAATTTTATCATACCATATGGTACAGACAACAATTAGATTACACGGAATTGAAAACTAGGGTCTGAATGATGGTAAATCATGACAATAAATCACTTTTTTTTTGCAACCTGATGCCTAAGACCATGTTTCAGTCTGTATGTCACTTTACCACAACTCTTTCTTCATAAAATAGGAGAATGTATTATTTTAATAGCTTGAAGTAGCAATGATGCAGATAAAATACAGAAGGCTGGTGGACACACAGAAGTAGCTTCACCATAACAGTCCATTAAAATAGCAGAGGTTGGATGACCATTTATGGCAACTAGTAATATCAAATTATGATAAATGGAGATATTGCTGGGAAGAGAGTGTAAGGAAGGAGAAAGTTGGATGTGCGCTGCTGAGAGAGAGCAGTGACGAAAGACTAAACTGAGAAAGAAAGAGAAGAAAATATTAGAAATGAATCTCTACTATATAATATTAAACTATGATCAAAATGCAAAAATGTATTGATGGTATATGGAAAGTTACAAATCTTGTTTGGTAGTTAATTATATTCACATCAGTAAATAGGGACTAAACACAAATACTCTGCAGGAAAATTTATCTCACCTAACAAATCTGTTTCAAGGTAACCAGGATATATTCTACAAAATACAGAATGAAAGAGCTTTGCTGCTTCCCAGCAAAGGGTTAAATGGTATAAGCTGTGAAAAGCTGAGGCACCAGGACCAGAAAGTCTTAATTTCAATTGCTGATCTGTGCTAATAGCTGGTAGCAGCTGGTATAGGATGTTACAACTAGTCTCAATAGCATCAAGTCAGACAAGGAAAAATCAAATCAGTGTTCAGGCACTACCAAATACATGAAAGTACATGAATGCTATAACAGCATAGGATTCTGAAATTGCTGGCAGCTGCCAATTTCAATTGGCAGAGGGGCTGTTGTTAAAGACTTCAGATCGAAAATTCCACCAATTTCATTTTTCAAATAAAAAACTGCTTTGATAATACAGCCAACAATTTCAAAACCCTGCCTGAGTTGGTCAAAACACTAGCTTGGTGGCAAACCTAGATGAGAATTCGAGTCCGTTGTCATATCCTTCCCACTACCCACATTCCCTATCCACTCCAATACTGAAGTGCTGGACAGTAATCGTTGCCAAAACTCTACTATAAATGACCTTTGGATAGTGTGCTTAAGACTATATCTTGAACATATTATTGCCTTCTGCGTAGAATCAAGGAAAATATATGACCTTTAAGGTTAAGCTAATTAATTTGTGAATGTAATTAATGTGCAAGTGCACTTACCTTATGCTTTCTCTTTCTGCAACTATTTTATCTCGTTCTTGGAATGCCCAGTCTCGCCTACGTTTAGCTACTTCTGCCTCCTGTATGCCTTCCTTCAGTTCCTGGGACATTGCCTCACACTGCTTCCGAAGCATCTCGATTTCCTTACTGGCCCTTTCCATGTCCAATGTAGCTGAATCTTGTTTCTGTAAATTCAAACACTAAACAATTTGTGCTGCTTTGAAAATTTTAACAATAATCTATCATCCTATTACTATGAAGCATAAACAGACTGTATTTGTACGGAGCAATAGGTCAGGAAATAGGAAACAGTTACTCAGTGCCGGATCTGAAGATACATGCCAGATGTTCATGTTTCATTTATTAAAATTAAAAAGGTAATCTATTTTGATAAGGACAAGATATTTTTACTCAGTCACTCTTTGCTCGCTCTTGCTAATTTGCTGACCACTGCCACACATTATTATAAAATGATTATTAATTGCCTTCATTTCCAAAAATACAATGAGAAAGCTTTCCAAAAGTTAGCATTATTTAAGTGTATTTGGCATTCTGGGCTTGCTACACCGGTATTTCTTCTATAACGCGATAGTTGCATTCTTGTGAGACCTCACGCTGTAGAAAATCACCATAGAAAATCGCATTATAAGGAAATCGCTATCCTGTACAGCAGAAAGTTTGTGTTATTCAAATAGCGTCCAGTATTCATCAATCATATTACAGCCAATTCGCATTAACAAAACACACATTACAGCAGAAATACCTGTATATAAATTGGTTATAGTGTTTGTGAACCAAACTGCAGTGTTTCTCCAACATCACTGGGTATCAAGTGTTTAGGGAGGCCCTGAAGATACGAAGGGCACTAATATAAATGCCAGTTTTTTTTTAAATTTCTTGACGAAATGGCAAGAAACAGAAAAAAAAACTGGCATTTATATAGTGCCTTGATATTCAATGACTTATCTTTGGAGAAAAACTGCTTTGTTCACAAACACAGTAGCTAATTTATATACAGCAAGATCCAGAAGTAATAAAATACAACAAAATAAGAAAAAAAAAATCAGTTGCATTTGTCTTAGTTTTGGTTCAGTTAAAGAAGAATTGTAATACTGGTCAGGTAAAATAACACGACAACCTTTATAACGTAAGTACCTAGCTGTATAACAGTTAAGATCACAACCAGAAGTAAGTGATTACTAGAAAAAATTATTGTTCTTTAACCAGTGCAAGAGATTGCATGACCTAACCTATGTATAATATTGACCTTAATGAATGCAAACAGCACTTGAATTCATGTTTACTGAGCTTTCAAAATGTTTCTCATTTCTTATAATAAAACAATGCTACCTAAAATAACTGAGTAATGTATTTCTGCAAGTTTTAAATTATGCATTACTTTTGTACTCAAAGGAAATGTTCATACTATTATCATTTGAACTGTGGATGATGATGAGCAGGACAATTAAAAAGGCCTGCAAATGCAGAAATCTGAAATAAAAATAGAAAGTGATAGATATTTTGCAGGATTTCTCCAAGTGGCAGTGTGTCAAAATCTGCCTCCTTGTCTTGCCTCATAGTCGTGGTGCAGTTCCCTTCAAGATATATGTAACCACTTATCTGTGTCTCTGTCTAATGGAGAGAAACGCCTCTGATTCTTTGTGAACTATGGCTAATTTTATTCCTTTCTCTATGACACGAGGACGGCAGGTCATCGATATGTACCATAATCTTCAACTTCAATACCTTCGTTGCCCTTAGCTACTTCTTTCACAGGGAGCAAGATTAATAGAAAAATAAATGCAATGCTCTTTTAGACAGATGAATGAGCTTAAGTATGATGAATGGCAGAAGGTGGCATAACTTATTCTGGTTTCAGAGTGGCCACCATGGCAACACAGAATTGCTGCAGTAAAACTGTCTTGAATGAATAACTGGCATTCAGAAGGTAATGAAAATTTTCAAAAGTCAAAGCCAGGTTATGGCGCACTCCGCAGTTGCACATCCGAGAGAAAGACCACGTTCCTTAAGTGACTCATCTTTCAGCAGAAAAACATAGAAGCTTAAAATAACATTGGATACAAATGTTGAATTCATAGAAAGTTCAAGACAAATGGGAAGTGGGCTGTGGTGCAAGTTGCCTGTCTACTTGGAGAAGCTAATATCTTATTGGCATCATGAATGTCTAAAAAGTCCAACGTCTAAGGAGTCTATTCTAGAAATGGCTACCGACCAAACAGGTGCAAGTGCAGACTCAGTCACTTCTGGATGCAAGCACAATAATCAGCATCTTATACTCCTTCCAAATTGGATGACAAGCAGGACACAAACTTCTGGTAAGAAAGATCAGAAACTGCTCAGCCTGGTTATCAAAGAATTTTAGCTGCTCTGAGAGATTCGATCTAATGATTACACTAATATATGGTTATTACAGAACTGGTGAATCTTGAACTTCTCCCAATATGATATGTTAACGACTGAAGTAGTCATTTCTAGCCAACAGTATCACATAATGGGTGCTTCTCCTGCACACCATGCAGAAAATTCCTTCACACCAGGAACTTCATCTAATGGATAATCATTTTCCCGTAATGTAACAGCTGTCCTGTACAGAGCTTTGGAGAGGGTCAAGAAGAGATAGAAGTACCAGCAAATGCATCATTCTTCAGAAATTACACAGAATGCCAATCTTCTCATAAAACTCAATGCCATTTTCTATTGTCACATTCCGTAATCTTTGAAATAACCACAGACCAATATTCAAGCTGGCAACATTATTAGATCTTTTAAAACTTGCAGGTGATGCCTAGCACTGACAGGTGGTCACTGCGGTTCGCCTAAGAGAACAATTATTAGGAGCCGTAAGGCGAAAGACGACAACCTCGAAAAATGGCTTTTGTTCCAAGACAACCAGGAACAACAGCTAATGAAGATAATGTTGGGACCATCACTGCTTTTATTTTCCTCATTTTTACTTAGCTCTATGAGCTGAAGTTGAGAGTTGAACTTTGGACTTTGAGCAGCAGCTTTTAAAAAAAAAAACAAGAAAAAGAAAACTGATATTTGTTTATAGGAACTGGCCTGGAAAGTTAATTGCAGGTAGATTATTGTTCGAAGAATACTACAAATGTTTCAGTACCTCAGATGTATTATGCTCAAGGACTGGCAGCTGCTTGGATCAAAGGAAGGCCAGTGCCAGCCGGTCAAACAGAGAAAGTTGAAAAAAAAGAAACCATGAATTGAACTGGTTTGGATGGGGTTTTGGGTATGGCTGTGAACGCTGCTGAAAGGAGTTTTGGTTGCTCTCTAGTAATTTGCCAGTTATTGAATTAAAGAAGGTTCTGTGAAAGGAACCCCAGTCTGTAAGACACAAGTAAGTCTCTCACCACCTGCATAAGATGTTTGCACGAATCGGTGACTTGTAATTCAAGAAAGTTACAATCCTACATGTCTAGAATACCACACAACATTCAAAGATTTCTGAAGGGCTAGCAAAGTATTGCTAGTTAATGGCAGAACCCTTCGGAACATTAACATACAGAAGGATCTGGGCGTGCAGATCCACAGTTCCCTAAAAGTGGCAATACAGGTGGCCGAAGTGATTAAGGAGGATATGGCATGCTTGCCTTCATTGGCCAGGTCATGGAGTACAAGAGTTGGCAAAATATGTTGCAACTATATAAAACCCTTGTTAGGCCGCATTTGGAATTTTTTGTGCAGTTTTGATTGCCACATTACCAGAAGGATGTGGAGGCTTTGGAGAGAGTGCTGAGAAGATTCACCATGATGTTGCTTGGTTTCGAGGGCATTGGCAATGAGGAAAGGTTAAAAAGACTAGGAAGGACGGCAGCTGATGGCAGACCTGATAGAGGTCTACAAAATTATCAGAGGCATAGTTAGGGTGGATAGTCAGAGGCTTTTTCCCAAGGTTGAAGTTTCAATTACTAGGGAGCACAGGTTCAAGGTGAGAGGGCAAAAGTTTAAGGGAGATGTGCGAGGAAAGTTTTTTGTGCAGAGAGTGGTAGAAGCCTGGAATGCACTGCCAGAGGTGGTGGTGGAAGCAGGTACGTTGGCGACATTTAAGAGGCATCTGGATGATTACGTGAATAGGGAGGGAATAGAGGGTATGGATTGAATAAGGGCAGAAGGTTTGTTTTCTAGTTTAGTCAAGGCACGATGATCGGCACAGGTTTGGAGGGCCGTACTTCTCTTTTGTTCTTTTGTTTTTGTTCTTGTTCTTTTGTACAGATTGTGAAACCGTTGAACTGACAAATTACAATTCTATATTTTTTAAAATTTATCCCTTAACTGCATCTGTCTGTCCATCTGTATGAGAGGGAGTGTGGTGTTTAGAGAAGACGCGGTGTAGATCATAGGTATCGAGTAGATTGTCTAGCTGATTATCCAAGTTCTGATAAAGTTACATTATTAATACCGAACCATTAAGTCTTTCACTTTAAGCATAAGTTTGCTATCTGATATTTTTACAATTATTCATAAAGCCTGGTTAGGAACCAGTGGGCAATTTTGAGAATCATTGAATATTTTAATTTCACTGTGTTGCGATATCCATTGTTAATGAGTCTGATTCAGTCTGGTTTGTTACACCTATGTTGTAACAATAATGCTGCTGGCATCCATGATAAAGCTAACTGTAATACAATAGTTCCAGAGAAGGGGATTTCAGGAAGAGAAGACATTTCATAGTCGAGGACTACTGCATAGAAATATATGCAATAGCAAAATGACTGGGCACCCACAAACTTCATCCACCTGAAGCGATGACAATACATGCCAACACCAAAGTTCAGAGCTTTCTTTTGTGTATAAATTCTAGCATTGAACGTTCCCACTTTAAATACTATCAAACCGCTGTAATTGGAAAATTTGAAACTTTATGCTTCTACATTGTATTCCCACAGTAAAATATTGTACAGTAAACACTGGAAGCTTTGAATTTCTCAATTACATGAAAGCTTCCAAAGCAAACACCTCTAATTGGGGCCTATGTCAATTTGGAAAAGTGTTGGTTTCGAGATACTTGTTATAGATTCCTACGCATTTAGCTTCTTTAGTGCAAAGAATGATTTGCATTTATATAGTGCCTTTCATAACTTCAGAACATCGCACAATGCTTCACAGGGAATTAAAACATTTGTGAAGTAGTTACTACTGAAGAAAACAGCAGCCCATTGTCACACACAAAGGTCCAACATACAGCAATTTGACAATGGTCAGATAATCTGCTTTTTGGAACAACGTACCTTCAATTTTGCATTGCAATGTCAACCTAGATTTTAAGCTTAAGTTCCTGGGTGTGGGAACTTGGATCCGCAGTCTTCCGAACCATAAGCTATTATTTGCTCAAAAAAATCATCAGGCGATGTCAGCATTAAAAGATCACCAGCTGATTATGGGCAATGACCATTGCTTCAGTTCAGTCACCCTGTATATCCAGTTGTTAGGGTGTCAGTTTGCTCGACTGACTGCACGGCTGGTTTATCATGCACAGTGATGCCAACAGCGTGGGTTCAATTCCATGAGGTTACCATGAGGATCCCACCTTCTCAGCCTTGTCCCTCGCCTGAAGTGTGGTGACCTTCAGTTTAAACGACCACCAGTCGTCTCTCTCTAATGAGAGAGCAGCCCTATGGTTCTCTGAGACTATGGAAACTTTACTTTTAGATCTAATTGTTGAAAAATATTTTAAATCACTGCGAGAGTCTGTTTCCAAACTTATTGGGAATGTGTGCTATGGCTTGCTTTCACCAATTAGGCATTAATGAAAATGCCTGCATTAACCAAAAATCTAACTTCATTCATAAACATTATTATTAAGTTCTACTACTACATTAATACTCATGGAGTGGACAGTAATTCAACTAAGAAAAAAAGAATGTTGGCTGCATTCTTTCATTATTCACACTTGTGTCACTTCCAGTATAATCAGGACAAACTTCCCATCAGTTCATTTTTAGCCCAGACAGAACAACATTTTTTGATGCTTTTTATGTCATCAGTCATGACTAAACTGAGCAGCGTGCCGGTAGTACCATTAGCTGGCCCTTTCATCATACACTTGACAGTAAGGAGCTCTCTAACACCCTTGGAAGATTGGGGTACAATGAAAAAGTCAGTAGTGATAGCCATTATTCTTGTTCAACTATAGAATTTTCATTTTTTTGAAAGGCAAGTTCCAATTCTAAGAAACCAGTGATACTTTATGTACTTTGTGATTTGTCAGAGTTGAAGTTCTTCTTTTAAAAAGTTAACATTTGAAATAATCTAGTTTTTTTTAATCCATACAAAAAGGCAATGGGGTACTCACAGAATTAAAAAGAAATGTATAATAAATAGCAATGAAACAACTCCATACAAGGGCAAAATTCACCTGTCGGGCCTGGTAGTACTCCCGCAGCAACTGATCTCTCTGGATGATAGCTTCTGTTCTTTCCTTCCTAGCAACATCTCTCTCTTCTTTCACAGTCTCAATATCCTTACAAGCCTGATCAAGCTCCTTTTGAGCTTCTGCTTTGTCCTTCACTTCATGGCAGTATTTCTCCAGCAGTTCATTCCTTTCACAGATAGCATGATCTCGTTCTACCAGCGCAGAATGAAGCTCCTGAAATTTAGTTGCAACATACAAGTCACATCACTATTTTCATCCAACACAGTAAAAATTCTGTCTTGCATGTCGCTCCCATTTTGAACGAAAATACAGTTGTACTTTCAGAAGTTGCACTCTGCAACAATTCTATAACATTTGTTTTAGTTGATTTAGCTGTTTATATAATTTGAAGGATACTTTATATTAAACCTTTTCCATCCTCTCAAGGAAAACATGGATCAACATGCATCATCACAAGACTTGGGTACTTGAGCATCTAATGCCAGAAAACACTAAAATATGTTAATCATTTAAATGTCCAACTACTGCGATGATTGGCAAAACAGTGATTTTTTTGGTTCCTCTTTCATCCTGATGACCTTGTTTTGTTTTGGATTTCTTTTGCTGCTTCCATCTTATCAAAAAATTAATCACCTTCAATTTCACATCTTCTGCTCGAGCGTTCAAACTCTGGTTGAGAGGCCAGGCGAACAATGTGCTTGCAGCTTACGTACAGCAAGTTCAACTGCTAGTAGTTGAAAGAAATTTCTAAGCCTTGCCTCAGTTTTTTCTGGCAACAGGTCAGAGTCACAGCACATTCCTTTTTTTTGGCTGCATAGGACAGACTATTCAGAGGACTTATCATTGCACCATCTCTTGCTTTACTTTAAAAGATACATGCAATTTGAACAGAATTTTAATGCTTATTCTCTGATCAGTCAGCACCATATTTCAAAATTCTGGATAGAGTCATTCAAAGGCTTAAATTTTAAAATATATCAATCAATTAAGTAATTTCATTTTATTGCAGTAGAATTGTTCAAATCACTTGTTGGGTTTTCAATGAACAGGGACTACACTTCAGAATTGCACAACTATTGCAGTCTAAAGATGATACAAAATAACAACACACTCCTTTGTAACCTCCTGTGAAATAAAGTGCATCACAACACCCTGCATCATGAAATTTAGCCAAGCATGCCTGCCGCATGTCTTCTGCCACCAAAAACAAAGAAAGGAATCTATTTCCATAAGTCCAGATCATTAGGCTGGATCACGCTGGATGTGCAAAGATGTGCGGGTTAGGTGGATTGGCATGCTAAATTGCCCATAAGGGTGTGCTCGCTGGTGAATAAGCTTCAGGAAATGCAGAGTTACAGGGATAGGGTAGGGAGATGGGTCTGGGTGGGATGCTGTTTGGAGGGCTGATGTGAACTTGATAGGCTGAATGGCCTGCTTCCACACTGTACGGATTCTATGATCATTGAAGCATAAATCAGCATTAGCAACGGTGCCTGGGGATTAAAAGACACAGCAGGAGCTGTGAGGCTCCAGAGCTTGCTGATTGATTTATTCCACTCAGGTATTTGAAGAACTTGTTGGGTCTGCACATTGATTGCTCATCAAACCTGCAACAGAAAATTAAGGCTGGAATTTAAACAACATCAAGTAAATTTACTAACATGACAACTGTTAATGCAATCATTGAATCTCTGAGAGGGTCTTGTGGTGTATTGTTATGGATAATTTTTTTCAACTTCTCTGGCCCAAAAAGTCAACAATTTAAAGCACTCAACATTTTAAAAGACCTATCGGTTGTTAGAGATTTTTAAGATGTCAAATTTTAAAATATTTCTAATGTTTTCCTACTTTTTCTTTGTTTTTTTTCCTCTCTTTTGCAATCCGATCTTTCTTTCTTGCGCTTTGTTTTTCTGTATTATTTGTATATGATCTGATTCTAATTTATCCTTCTTCTGTAATTCCTGTTTTCATCCGATTCTTAAATAGCACGGTAAAGGAAAGAGTCTGCTATTGATTCAGGTCCAGCGCATGTTACCCTCATAATACTGTTATCAGGTTGAACTTCCAGCAAGTCAAAATAAATTTAAGCTGAGGGGTGCAGAGAAATGGCTAAGAAACAAATTGTGCCATGATATTCCCATTCCAGAAAAACCCATTTCAATGTATTGCAAAGAGGTTAACTCAGATTTTACGACAGTAAGAGACTCAACATAAATCAATGAGCTTGGATGCAATGGATATTAGATAAAACTTTGAACAACTGTAGCAAAATAATTGAATCAGCATTCCAACATGAAATTCCTAATGGCTCTGCCAAATAAGAATAGATCCTAGACCTCAGGCCAGCACTCAAATATTCCTCCCTATTACAAAACAAATAAGTGCCCCTAAATGCAAATTGAAAACGCTCTTAAATATACATTTCAAAAGCCCATAAATGTTTGGGAAGGGAACAAAGGGATCAGGTGCCAATGCAAATCAAATTAAATAATTTTCAGCTGCAATATCTGGGAACAGAAGGAAAAAACTGGTGATCGGGTGACATTTCAAAATTATCTTCATATTTGAGCTCCACGGTTATATAATTTTTAGAAGAAGAGGGATGAAAGTTATGTAATATTGTAATTAGAGCATTTTGATTCAATTAATCAGTAAATTGTCATGCAGACTTTGTCAAGCTCAACCTAAATACTTCTCTTGCAAAACCAAAGTAATAATTATATTTGTAAACTGAATGAATTATATCCAACTAAGCCACATTTTAACAAAGACCTTTCAAAATGAAAGTCTGCACTCCTGAAATGATGCATTTGTTCTCCCTAATCAATTCATCAATATCACAAGGATAAAATTTGCCTGAGAATTTCAGAACTGGTATTATAACTGGTCTAAAGGGCTCTGATCAGATGATATATTGCGCCTGCTGGGCATTATACAAAAATGCAATGAACTTTGGAGTAAGAGCAACAAGTCTAAACAGTTTTAAAAATATAGACTAAAGCTCATTTCAAATTTCCATTAGAGAGTTCTCAACAGCATGAAATGGAGTACTCTACTATAATGTGCTATGTAATTTTAAAAGACTAGACTCGACCCAAATATGATTGCTGAGAAGTTGTAAAGTCCATATTCTTGAGAATGCAAAGCTGATAATGTCAGTCACTGCAAATTTCTTCAACCAGGGGATGGTGAATCTGTGAACTCATTGCCACACACAATGCTGTGGACCTCAAGTCATTAGTATACTTAAGACAGAGACAGATAGGCTCTTGATTAATAAGGGGATCAATGGTTTCAGGGAGAAGGCAGGGGAATGGGTTGGAAACATATCAGTCATCATCAAATGGCAGTGCAGATTCAATGAGGTGAATGGCTTAATTCTGCTCCCATATCTTATGGTCTAAATAGCTTATTCAGGAAGGTGGATGCACAGACTTCTCTTCAAAGTTATCTCCAAGAAGTTGATGTATCCCATTTTTTTTCTTGAGAATAAATGAAAGACTTTAATTAAAAAGAACAGTTGCATCACAGCTGCCACTATGGGAAACATCGAGAAAAATGGAATATGCTTGACTATCCAAAAACCTGGGTAAATTACATATATTCATTTTGATTACAACAGTATTTTAAAATTTAATCAAGCCAAGAACTACAACCACTGCATGTGCGCTTAAATTCAAGCCTCTTCATATGTATAACATGGATGAGAAAAGCAAAATACTAAAATAGTACAATTCTTTTTAACATAAATTACTTTTTAACCTAGGTAAAGAGTTGTGGATAGAAAGAAAAATGAAACATCAAGGAAGGAAAGAAAGCTTGAAAAGTATTCAAAGGATATCCTGATTGATCTTACCTGTCGAAGAGCTTCAAGTTCTTCACCGGCTACTTTTCTCTCCGATGAGGTGTTCTTTAGATGACCCTGTGCCAATTCCAGTTCAGTCTGCAGCTTGTCAATTTCTTTGTGTACTTGGTCTCTTTCACTCATGACCAGGCGGTATTCATTCAGCACTGTATCCCTCTCTTCCTTATACTTCTCTGCATCCTTTACAGCTTTCAGCTGTAATGTCTTGAATCGAGTCACCTCAGTTTGCAACCGTTCCATTTCCCTCTGGATCTCTTTGTTCTGTACTGTTGCCTTACTTAACTCATGCTGTATTGAGTCATACCTTTGGAAACAAAGTCAAAGCAGGTAAAGTTTAATTTTTCCTATTAAAATAATCACAAGATTATATTATATTTTACCAAAGTAAGTATATTTGTTCTCTACTTTTCCTTAACAAACATTTCAAACAATGTCAATATTTTTCGAAGGTTCAGTGGAAATACAAAATTTTATAATGAATTATCATTTGAATATTACATTTTTAAAATATTTGCCTTTAACGCTTTCATTACCTGCACTCCGAACAATACTTTCTGATATAATTATAGTGAAGAAATAGTCTTTATCGATGGAACACTGCTGCAAGGAGCATTCTTGCCCCTAACATAATTGGCAGCAGACAAATGGTTTTTTAAAGTTGTTTTACATTATACACTTGCCTTATCTCTTTCAAAATAAATTGCATTAGCATTGGAAGACGACCTTGAAATTGGGTGTCTTTAGCCCCCATACCAATAAGAGTGTAGGGGTTTACCGGTATTTGCAAAACATCCACTTTACTGAGATTTTGTCTCCTTTGCTGTAAAAAATAAAGTGTGACCTTCTACTCTTTACCATACCTGAAGAACTATGTATGCAAGCCCGAGACCTTAGCTCTGTAGAACACTGAGAATCTGCATCTCTCCACTTCTCAAATACTATGTGCACAATTTTTAACCACAATTCCAAATTCTAATTTTCTTTTGAGCTTTACTATCTGCACCAAATGGCATTACATTTTACTATCATGTAATGTGCATTGACTTTAAACTTTTGAAAAATTGTTTTTTTTTGAAACTTTTGAAAAATTGTTTGTAAAAACTTTTGAAAAAAACGTTTTTTATCATCAAATTGAAAAGATACCTTGGAATGGAAGATTGGCAGTTCCGTTTTATGTGGAATACAGGAGATTCTGGAGAAAATATTTTTAAGTTTAATAAAAAAAAATGTCAGCCTGAATGTCTGACCAGCCAGAATGTAATAAAATAATATGCTAAGAGTAGAAATCACATTTTTCTCCATTGGCCTAAACTTTCATGGGGGCTAATAGACATCTGTTAGTGTGAAAAACGATCAGATTGTTAATGTCACGTTATTCATTGCACACAATATAGCTTCTGATACAGTGTTCCCTTCTTAAGAGTTCAGGGTTCCAAAAATGCCAAATATGTCTATAAAAGCTCGAACTTCAAAGAATTCCACTTTGCATCATTTATATCGGATTAGTACAATGCTCTTCATAAACCACAGTTCTTTTTGGGTCCATACCAGTTTCTTAACAAAACTATTGGATGTCGACATTGTCCTTCACACAGATTATAATAGGGAGGTTATGCTGGTGCTGCACAGGACTTTGGTTAGGCCACAGCTGAAGTACTGTGCGCAATTCTGTACTAAGGAAGTGGGACACCAGAGTGGGAGCAAAGGAGGCTCACCAGGTTGTTGCCGGAGATGGAGCAGTTTAGCTATGATGGATAAGCTCAGGTTGTTTCCTTTAGAACAGAGAAGGCTGAGAGAGAACCTGATCGAGGTCTATAAGATTAAAAGGGACAAGGACAGGGTGGATAGGAAGCAGCTGCTCCCCTTAGCTGAAGGGTCAACAAAGTGGGGGCATAATTTTAAGGTGAAAGGCAAAAGATTTAGAGGGGTTTTGAGGAAAAGAAAATTCAGCCAGAGGGTGAGGGAATCTGGAATTCACTGCCTGGGAGGATAACGGAGGTGGAAAACTTCACAAAGTTTAAAAAATACTTGGATAAGCACTTGAAATGTCATAATATTCACGGTTACGGACCGAAAAGTGGGATTATGTAGATTTAGAATTGCTTTTAGTTGGTGCAGACTTAATGGGCCAATTATTCTATATGATTCACCTCTTCAATGTAGATAAATACTGTTGCTGAATTGATGTTTTCTCCACAACAGCAGAATCTGTTTGCTTCATCAGCATCTCATTCTGTTTCTGAAAACGCCGATTCTCCTCTTCCACACGCTCTAAACGGCTGAGGTCAGTGTTATGGTTGGCAATCTTCTCATTGTAGCGCTTTCTTAGTGCATCATAATCTTTCTTTAAGCCTTCTAATTTGTCCATGGCAGTATCATATAGTTTATTTAGAATCTCAGATGAGCCATTTTCCCTCATAACCTGCAAACAATCAAGGAAAATTAAATCCATTTATTCTGATCAAAATCTACCTGCGCGCTCATATTACTGCATTTTAAAAGCTTTAACAGCGCTGAAGGATATCATCACAGTCTGGAAAAAAATCTTCGTAAAGAATTAGTTGTTTTATTCTGCAACTGATTAATTTCAATTCCACCAGCAGCTGTGGAGAGATTTGAATCTGTCTTCCCTCAGTATTAGCCTGGGCCTCGAGATTACTTGCCCAGTGACATTACCACCATGTCACCATTTCCACATTTCTCCCATCATGCAGGATGAAAAGTTTAAATACCACATTTCTTTGTTCGGCAATACTCAAGTTCCGTACTACTAAGCAGCTGTTTGTTTATAGACGGCATATGTAATGGAAAAATGACAGATTTATGTGGCTCTGCTGTGCATCATAAAATGATTTTCTGGGATGGAAGGGTTAAAGGCATTTCAGGTACTAATTTACTTCTCCACTGCCCCCACCAACTTAATAGCTCTTATAATCAATAACACTTGTCAACAAAATACAAACAAAGTAAATGGGTTAACAATGACATAGACAGTACAACTGACTGGTTAGGCCAAAGGAAAATCAATCACTACTGATTTCCAGCAGGAGTTAACACTGCTTAAGAACTGGGTTAGAAAATAATCAGTAACAGCTTTGATGTATTCCACAGCTGAATTGCCTGCTGACTGCCAAGATTCATGAATCAGCAACATCCACTTGAGCAAAGGTCTCGAAAATGACTTACGGTATTGTACCCTGACAAGGAAGGACTGAGATAAAAACAGAGCAAAACAAACACCTTTGGAAGCTAGTCTTATAATATAGTCCACATTAATGTTCTTTTAAGTGAATGTTCATTCAATGGGTCATTGTTTGCTGGTTCCAGCATGTTGTCTGGTTTGACTCTAACCTGATATCGCCCACATTATACAACACACTGATTTCTCTCACTTAAAACCTTTAAAAATGTGAGCTGTTGTTGTTTGGACCAAAGGACTAGGTTCACAAAGGTCATACTCAGTTATCCAAAGCATATATTTTCAATATTGAAAAATGCTCTGATATCTTTGTAACATGTTCAATGAAAATCATTGAAACGTTTGGTTTTTCAGTCTCATCTCAGATGGTGACAAGATCACTCAAAAGAGTGTCCCAAGGAGAACAACTGTAGAATGATGTGTCACATTTCAGCACCTATATAAAAGATATAACTACAGTAACAACACCAAACAGAAACTTGGTCTGAACTCTATCGTCGCTACTACAACCTTGGATCTCAAGATTCCAAAATTTTAGCTTGCGGTCCCGTCTGGGCTCCTAGACCCCATTTTGGGAAGCCCTGCAATATGTAATGAGTTTATTTGTTTTTAAATAATACAGGTCAGGGTGTTTACTGGTTACATCAGCATTTGAGAACAGGAGTGGAAATAATTGTATATAGTCTAGTGAATTATGAAAGTCGCTCAAAAAAAACCTCAATGCAAAACTGCCTAAAGGATCTGTAATCAGGATTACTTTTTAACCCGAGTCTTGGGACAGTTATTAAACTGACCTGATGTTCTATCACTCCATTCATCCTATGACCATTGAAAGCAGATTAGGAAAACAGAAATCCCCATTTCTGGAATTGAAGATGATTTGCCCATTTTCCAAATCATTTTAAATGAGTTGCAGGAGGCACAAGTATAAAGAATTCTGTGATTTAAAAAAAAAAAGAATTTAAAAATATGTTGCTATGATAACAGGCCAAGTTGACCTAATTCAAAATTGTTCAAGTCAGCCATTTTAGAAGACCATCGAGGGAAGGTCATTCCCAGTGCAACAAGGAAAACGTTATGTCTCTGCTACTGTGAACTAAGCAAAAGAAAAGAGAAACAATGACTTGCATCTTTTACAACTTCAGAATATTCTGAAGTACGGTGATGTTGAAACACAACAGCTAATTTAAGTACTGCAAGCTCACACAAACAGCAATGAGATAATGATTAAACAAGCTTAGTGATGTAAATGGAATAATAAGTATTACAGAACACTGGGGAGAATGATCACGTTGTGAGACTTTAAGTTTATAATTGTTAGTGCCACCCACTCCAAAAGATCTGTGCATCAGGAGCTACAGTTCTCTAAATAGACATTAGATGGTGCCACACTCAAGTCACTGGAGGAACCAACTTTCACGTGTTAGCACATAGTGTACATATCACAAAAGTAGTACAACAGGACCTTTCAAATGTCAACTTTCTTGTGCCAACCTATTCAATCCTTTAACCAGCAGTTTCAACCAAGGGCAAAGGTCAGGTATCAGATCATATGTGGACTTTAAAGATGAGATTGCATTGTTAAAACTGAACTTGTTTAACGACTAAAATTTACGAAAGAACATGATGCAAACACTATAATGGACGGGACAGTATAAATTCTAAGCAGTGTAGAATAACATCACTTCATTGGAGGCTCCAATAATTATGTCACCTAGCATGATGACGAAACGTCTGAACAAAAACAAGCCAGCTCCGCAAGCAAGTCAACAACCTCATCCATAACCGAGCCACAGATCTTTGCCAAAACTCTAAGCAAACATATTTTCCAACATTTACATTTATCTGCTGTCTTACATACAAAGCAATTTATTTAATAAAGGTTGTTTTCCATATTCATTTCATGATGTAAATTTTTATAATCAAGAATTATTCATCATTTACGATCTCAATATCTCACGATTTTTGTATTAATTTCTGCTTGTATTAAACATGTAACG
>NC_063365.1:14932885-14986966 GCF_021869965.1 Rhincodon typus | reverse complement strand
ACAGGTGGCAGCAAGCTCTTGTCTCTGCAACTGTCTAGGGGTGGATTCTGGCTTAGAATCTCACAACTTAATTGCAGTCAATCAATTTTAATAGTTTAATTTGTATGTACTCCAGAAATAAGCGATTGGCTTTAGTTGGAAACTGCAAGTATATCGACTGTACAGAACTTTCATAGTTATTGTTATCAACTGTAGCAAGTTGAATTCAGTGATCTTGAAGATATTTTTCTCTCCATTTGCTTGTTCAGTCTTTATTTTTATTTCTTGTCTAAATCCAGCATGTGTTTACCATGATCAACAAGCCATTACAGTAACAAATGGCCTTCAGCCTTATCAGCTTAATCTATTAAAAATAATTAAATTTGCCCTTCTAGGCAAATAATGATGCAGATACTTGCCTGTATTCAAGCCTTTTGTGTGGATAATTTAACTTCTAATTTTTCCGCATCAGAAGTGCGATATGGAAGTGAAAATGGTTGGAAGGAGTGCAATGATTTTTCCAATACTTTGCAATCATTTTATTTTCTCATTTGTGCAGTATGACATTTACACTTTTGTGCATATCTAGTTGTGTTGCTATGCAAATTTTTGTCTTCTGAGCCATTACTCTACCTCCAATCTTGCCTCTTGCCTCACTAAAGTAAGGAGTTAACCATTTCCAAGGTGCTCATTGTACCATAAGTAGTAAGGCATCTGCGCAAAGAAAAATATCTGATCAGGGTACTACAGTACAGATCTTTGGACTGCTACAAACTTCATAAATCTGATATATGATTGAGTCTGTTGTGCTATGCTAGATGTTGATTCATTTGATTATGATTGCTTTTGCTAGATTCTAGCTTGCACTATGACACTATTTAAAAGAACATGCAAGGTGGAAGTTGCCGATATGCTTGTCAGTTACAGTGGTTAATAATTTAAGGTGGTTCTGCAGGTGATTTTTTTTGTAGAACACAAAGAGTTTAGAATTTAGTTTCCTTTTTGTATTTCACAAAAGAAACTTAAGTCATGCAAGAAAGTTGACATGAAAGAAGGTCTGACGCTTTTAGAATATTGGTAAGATTAGAACTGTTGAAGACGGTGAGTAAATATTCTGTCACAAATACTTGATTGACTTAGCATTTGCAATTTTCTTGATGCTAAATGGAATATTCTCTAAGGGAATTATTGCAGATAACATATAAGAAATTGTTTTTGCTCTGAAAAGAGGATTTCCGAATAACCTTCATGTTGATCTATTTACAATCAGGTTCTGAGCGTAGTAGCCCCAGTTTGATTACACCCCCACAGTCACCAATGAACCTGGAGACATCATCATTTGGCAGCAGTCAATCACAGAGTTCAATTTCTTCTCTAACAAAGATCTCCATCAGTCCTGTATCAACAGGAGAACACAGGAAAGACAGGTATGGATGTTGTAAACTTATTGCACGTTATATTTTGAACTGCATGACTTCTTGCTTACAATCAATAGTATTCACTGAAATACTCGGAGCATTGACAACCAAGGCTTGTGTGTGACATGAATGGATTTTTACTAAAGATTCTGGCCTTCCTTTTCAATGACAAACAATAAAATGGACAGGTTACTGTTAGTGTTATGTTTAGAAAATTCAATGTGAAGGGTAGTTCAGATAAAACAAAGACGATTCTGACAAACTCGTCCCATGAAAGGAGAATAATTGAGTTCACAACTAAATCTAACATCAACATTTGCAAGTTAAAAGCTAATCTAATTTGAATTAAGCTAATTGTATCTTTAAATTGAATTACCTACTGTCTAGACTGCCAACATCACACTAGAAGGATCAGTGCAGCCTCTGATGAAGTGCTGTTGTGTTTTCCCGCCTGTTATTTAAACTCTGGAGTCCATTGGAGTTGATTACTGTTTCCGGTTTTTCTTTGCAGTGGTATATATATAGGGTCTAATGCTACATATTTATTGATTGCCTTCTTGGTGGAGAACCGGGCCTCAAGAAATTCCCGTGCTTGTCTCTGTTTGGCCTGTCCTAGGATCCTGGTGTTGTCCCAATCAAACTGGTGATTCTCCTTATCTGTGTGAGTGGAAACTAATGAGTATTGGTTGTGTCTTTGTTGCTAGTTGGTGTTCATGTATTCTCATAGCCAGTTTCCTTCCTGTTTGTCTAATGTAATGTTTGTTGCGGTCCTTGCATGGAATCTTGTAAATTGCGTTGGTTCTGTCCATAGTGGGTAAGGGGTCTTTGATTCGAGTTAGCAGTTGGCGTAGGGTTAACGTAGGTTTGTGTGCCACTCTGATGCCCAATGGTCGTAGGAGTCTTGTGGTCAGTTTGGATATGTTCTTGATGTACAGTAACGTTATGAGTCTGTCAGGGCGTACTGTATCTTCCTGTTGCTGTTTGTGTGATAGGCATCGTCGGACCCAACTGTTTGGTTGAAGAAAAGACAGATCCTACAAGAAAAACTAGCCAAACTAACCCACCAAAACAACAACCAAAGATCAGTCACCTGGATAAGAAACCTTTCAGACAGGAAACTAACACACTGAGAAAGCTGTCTAATACGTGGACTCAACTAGAACCGCAGAGATGCTAACAGGACAGAGTTCCTAGCCACACTAGAATGTACGCTGAAGACCAATGGCATCATTGAGGAAACACAACAAGCCAAAGACAGATAGTAGTCCTGACACTGACCAGAAGGAATGAACTTAACACTCTCAACCCATCAGTAAAGAACGCCCTAGAAGGACTGAAAAAAGACAAAAACACCATGAGCCTACCAGGAGACAAAGGGTGCATTACAGTAATACTAAACAAATGGGACTACCTGACTAAAGCACGGAAACTACTAACAGACACGAATACATACCAGCCAGTGCAAATAGACCCAACACCGCAACTAGGTAATAAAATAATCACACACTAAAGAGACTGAAACATACTGAACAAATCAACAAAGCAGACTACCTAAAAATGAAACCTGAAGGGACAAACACCCCCCAGTACTATGGCCTCCCAAAAGTACACAAACCGGAATTACCCCTCAGACCCAGAGTCTCCCTCGCAGGCACACCAACACACAGGTTTGCCAAGGAATTACAACAAAGACTAAAGCACCTTGTCAGCAAGTCACCCCACTCTATCCACTCAGCCCAGGAGTTCCTCAAACCCCTCAAAGATATAAAAAAGACGAGGACGAGACTATGGTTTCCTTTGATGTTAGTGCCCTATTCACATCAATTGACTTACCACTGGCAAGAGAAACACTAGCAACGCTACGAAAAGAACGAGACCTAAGTGACACCATCTCCACAGACAACTTGCTGAAATTACTGGACCTATGCCTCACGACCCACATTACCTTTAATGGCTAAATCTATGAACAAATCAACGGGACACCCATGGGGTTAGCTATCTCTGGACTAATAGCAGAAGTGATGATACAGAGACTTGAAAGCATGACCCTTCCACAGGCCCTATCTAAACTATAGATCCGATACATGGACGACACTTCTGTCATCATCAAATAGACTAAACTAGAAGAGACACACCAACTAAGAAACAACACTTTCACTGGCATCAGATTCACCAGGGAAGAAGAAAAGAACGAACAGCTCTCTTTCCTAGACATCATGGTAAAACGCAGGGCCAACGGGGAATTTCTGACCATGCTACATAGAAAGACCATACACACAGATCAAGTCCTGAATTTCAACAGTAACCGCCCCAACACCCACAAACAGAGTTGCGTGAAACACTATTTAAACGAGCAACAACACACTGCAGCAACCCGGAACTACGCCAAAACGAAGAAGAACACTTCTACCAAGTATTTAAGGACAGCAAATACCCGAACAGCTAGACCTGACAATGCCTATCATGCAAAAAACAACAGGAAGATACAGTACGCCCTGACAGACTCGTCACAGTACCGTATGGACAGAACCAACGTGATATACAAGGTTCCATGCAAGGACTGTGACAGACAGGTAGGAAACTGGCCACAAGAATACATGAACACCAACTAGCAATAAAACTACACGACCGATGCTCACTCATCTCCATTCACATGGATAAGGAGAACCACCAGTTGATTGGGACAACATCAGGATCCTAGGACAGGTCAAACAGAGACAAGCATGGGAATTTCTTGAGGCCTGGATCTCCACCAAGAAGGCCATCAATTAACATGTAGAATTAGATCCTATATATACACCACTGTGAAGAAAAACTGGAAACGAGGTAATCAACTCCAACGGACCCCAGAGTTTAAATATCAGGCGGGAAAACACGACAGCACTTCATCGGAGGCTGATGATGTTACCCAGCAGGGTAATGAAACGTCTGCAAACTAATGAACTGGCTCGGCGAGCAAACCAACCACAACATCCACAACCTGAGTTACAAATCTACTCACAAGCCTTAAATTGACACTCATTTTTTGAATTGCAAAAAAGCAAATCCAATTATGTTAGTGTTAGGCTTGTTGCTTAATATGGGAATAATTTAATATGGACTCTCTGAATAGCAGTACCCTATCAGCATTGCTAAATTACAAGAATGTTGTGTTTGATCCTTAAACATTAAGGAAACATTTGAGAAATTGCTACAGTGAACATTGTAATGGTTATATTATGTCTAACATTTCAGAATGTTCTGATTTGCTTTCCAATACTAGTGTTTTAATGAATCCAGCTAATAACAGGAATTATATTAACAAAGGCTGTGAAATTTGTTATTTTAAGGTGTTTAAGTGCTTTCATTTTGTTAATGCTGCAACAATTCTATAAATGGAATTACAGATGATATGTTTTCTAAACTGCATCTCCCTTGACATTTATGCTTACTATTTGGAAAAGATAAAATTATGGGCCCCAAAGCTATAGTTGCACTCTTATAAATTGATCAAGTTATTGAATGTATTTATAACTCAGAGAACTTGATGTTTACCACTGCTTCTTATATTTCAATATTTCTCTCTCAGCTTTCTGAAGCATAACATTTTTAGGCTTTTTGAATTCATTTCTACAACTGTTTTTCTTTCATTCTGACCCTTTTTAGATACCTATTCCGTAATAGGTCCTTTCTGAGAATTCCTCTCACTCCTAGGCCTCGATTCTCATCACTACGGAGTCTGAGGTTGGCCTGTTACAAATTAACTTGCTTTCTGCTTTCCTGTTTGCAATTCTCAAGATATGCTTATTCATGTGTCATTTCGCATTTCTCAGTTACCGCTAATCTGGAAGCTCTTGCATGGCAACTTTATCCCATGCAAGGTTAGTGTTTGCTTGAGACACTTTTGTCTGCCTGACAGCAGCTAATTCTGAAAAATGAACAAAAATTACTTTGTTAAATTATGCTAGATGGCAGAAGGATACTCTGAACAAAAGCATAAGAATTTTCACTCTGTGACTTGTAGGTAGTCCTGAGGTTAGACCTGATTATATAGTGGGTAATAGTGGTGAAGTAGAACAATTTCAAGTGCCAAATGCATGAGTATCTAACAATATTCTTTCATGGGTCATTACCAATACTATGTTTACTCAAACATTTAACATTAGCTATGATTATAGCAATTAAACAAAATTTACTTTTCATTGAAAATACTCAGCAGGTCCAATCGTGCTAATGTGATGAAGAAACAGAGTTATCACTTTGGATCAATGACCTTTTGTTAGTGCATACCATTTTAAAAGTTTTAGCTTATTGATGTCAATATATGCTAGTAATTTTTATTGTAAGAGGCATATTTTAAAAATATCTGATTGAATTACTTAGATTTGCATATCAAATGCCCTTCAGGAGAGGAAGGCTGCCATCCTTACCTGGTCTGGCCTACATGTGACTCCAGACCTACAGTGATTTGGTTGACTTTCAACTGCGCTCAGAAATGGCCTAGCTAACCATTCAATTTTGTCAAACATTATGAAGTCTCAATAAAAAAAATGAAACCAAACGGGCCACCCAGTATTGACCTAAGCTTCGGAAGAGACAATGGCAGAAACAGCCCTGTCGACCCAATGAAGTCCTTACTAACATCTGGAACTAGTGCCAAAATTGGGAGAGAAGTCTTGCAGACTAGTTAAGCACAGCCTGATGTAGATATACTCAAGGAATCATACCTGACAGAAAATATCACAGACACCATTATCACCATCCCCTGGATATGCCCTGTTCCATCGGCAGGACAAGCTCAGCAGAGGTGACAGCACAGCGATATACGTTTTGGAGGGAAGTACCTTCAGAATCCACAACATTGGCTCTGGGTGTCATGAAGTCTCATGGCTTCAGATTAAGTGTGATTGCCATTTACCATCCCCCCCTGTGCTGATGATTCGGTATTCCTTCACATTGATCAATACTTGGAGGAAGCACTAGGGGTGGCAAAGGCACAAAATGTACTCTGTGTGGGGAATTTCAATGTCCACCACCAAGACTGGTTCGGCAGCAGCACTACTGATCGAGCTGGTTGTGTCCTAAACGGCACAGCTATGAGATTGGGTCTGCGGCAGGTGGTGAGGGAAACTACAAGAGGGAAAAACATACTTAACCTCCTGCTTACCAGTCTGCCAACTGATGTTGCATCATTTGCAGATGATAGTATCGGTAAGAATGACCACTGCACAGTCCTTGTGGAGACAAAATCCTGCCTTCACACTGCCTCCATCGTGTTGTCTAGCATTATCACCGTGCTAAATGGAACAGATTCAAACAGGTCTAGCAACTCAAGCCTGGGCATGCACGAAGTGCTGTGGGCCATCAATAGCAGCAGAATTGTATTCCAGCACAATCTACAGCCTCATGGCATACCCTGAACTCAATGATTACCATCAAGCCAAGGGATCAATACTGGGTCAGTGGAGAATACAGGAAGGAATGCCAGGAGCAGCATTAGGTATACCTAAAAATAAAATGTCAACCTGGTGAAGCTACCAAACAGGACTACTTGTATGTCAAACACCATAAACAGCAAGTGGTAGACAGAGCTAAGCAGATCATATCTAAGCTCTGCAATGCTACCACACTGTCATGAATGGTGGTGGACAGATTAAACAGTTCACTGGAGGAGGCAGCTTCACAAATATTCCCATCCTCCATGATGGGATAGTCCAACATTTCAGTGCAAAAATAAAGCTGAAGCATTCATAACAATCTTGAGCCAGAAGTGCTAAGTAGATGATCCATGCAGATCTCTTCCAATGGTCCCCAGCATTACAGATATGTCTTCAGCCAATTCAATTCACTCCACATAATATCAAGAAACAGTTGGAGGCACTGGATACTGCAGAAGCTATGGGCCCTGACAACATTCCGATAATAGTACTAGAGACTTATGCTCTGGAACTTGCCGCTCCCATGGCCAAGCTGATCCAGTACAGTTCCAATACTGGCATTTGTCCGACAATGTGAAAAATGGCCTAGGACATATGTCCTATACGCAAAATGCAGGACAAATCCAACCTGTCCAATTACCACATCATCAGTAAACTGATGGAAGGTATGATCAACAGTACTGTCAATAACTTGCTCAGTTTGGGCTGCTCAGTTCCTAACCTCATTACAGCTTCGGTTCAAACATGGACAAAAGGGCTGAATTCCAGAGGTTAGGTGAGAGTGACACGACTTGACGTCAAGGAGCCCATAACAAAATTGGAATCAATGGGTATCATGAGGCTAACTCTCCACTGGTTGGAATCATACCTGGCACATAGGAAAATGGTTGTGGTTGTTGTTCAGTCATCTCAGCTCCAGGACATCTTGCAGGAGTTCCTCAGGGTAGTGTCCTAGGCTCAACCATCATCTGCAGCTTCATCAAAGACAAGCCCCCACCCCAGTCATAAGGTCAGAAGTGGGAATGTTCATCAATGTTCAATGCCATTCGTGACTCCTCAGATTCTGAAACAGACCATGTTCAAATACAACAAGATCTGGACAACATCCAGACTTGAACTGAGAAGTAGCATGTAACATTCGCGCCACACAAATGCCAGGCAATGACCATCTCCAGTATGAGATAACCTGATCACTGATGTTGACATTCAACGGTGTTACCAACACTGAAGCCCCCATTATCAATATCCCTGAGGTTACCATTGACCAGAAGCAACTGGACTTGCCACATAAACACAGTGGCTACATAAGCAGGTCAGAGGCTAGGAATACTGTGGTGAATAACTCACCTCCTAACTCCCCACCGCCTGTCTACCATCTACAAGGCGCAAGTCAGGAGTGTGATGAAATACTCCCCACTTGCCTGGATGGGTGCAGTTCCAACGGCTGTCAAGAAATTTGACACTATCCAGGGCAACAGCAGCCTGCTTGATTGGCACCACATCTACAAGCACTCACTCCCTCCACTACTGATGTTCAGTAGCAGCAGTGTGTACTGTCTACAAAATGTGCTGCAGAAGTTCACCAAAGATCCTTAGACAGCACCTTCCAAACCCTAAGTTGCTTTAACCTTGAAAGACAAGGGCAGCAGATCCATGGAAACACCATCACCTGCAAGTTCTCCTCCAAGCCACTTACCATCCTGACTTGGAAATATATTGTATTTCTTCATGGTCTCTGGGTCAAAATCCTGCAATTTCCCTCCCTAAGGCCATTGTGGGTCAACCTTCAGCATGTGGTCGGCAGCAGTTTAAGAAGGCAGCTCACCACTACTTTCTCAAGGACGGGCAATAAATGCTGGCCAGCCAGCGATGTCCGCATCCCATAAGTGAATTTTTAAAAAATAATGTGCGTAGGATTTCAGCTTCACTAAGCTGATCACACAGTTTATGGGAACCCTCAAGTCTCTTCAAATTGTTCAGGATTTTACTACTGAATACAGGATGACATTGTATGCATCAACTACCAGTTGATCTCATTCTGTTTCATATTTTGATTCATTTTGGTGTGTGATGTAGATATAGCCTAATACAGCAACTTTAATTTGCAAATAAGGTACTTAAAACAAAATTAGTTCTGCAGGAAACTGATAGAAGACAAACTATCTAGTACATATTTGCCTGTTGGCTGCTGTCAGGATAATACCAATACCCCAGTAACATTTGTTGCTCTTGTGGCTTCCTTCAGACATGAATATCACTGTGCTGTGCAGTACATATTCTCTTCACTTTATCTTGTGTTGAAACTATAAGAAAGATAACTAAGTACAGAATATTTTGAGAGAATATATGAAGCTTCCTTTTTGAAGTTTTCTTTTGTACATGCTTATTAAAATTAAGGAAAATTGTATTGGAAAAGGAGTGGGAGAAGAAATTTGTTTGAGTTGCACCATTAAGCAAAGTTGGTTGGATTCACTGGAGCAGCCGAGTCACGACCTTCATGACATTCTCTCGTGATATCAATAAAGAATGCAGCCCACTTGCCTGCCTGCCCACTCGCCCCTGGGGATTTGACATTGTTGCATAGTGCCTCATTGCCCAAGCAAATTCCCCCGCATACTGTTGTCTTGGGTCAAATTTTGTTACTAAGAAAGAGGCCTTCCCCTGTGTTACCATTTCTGTGTTCTGTTTGTAATGCAGTCGGGTCTGTCCAGTACCAATTAAAATCCTGTTTTGAGTACGAATTCAATTTGTCATCGTGGCCCTCCTAGTTTAAAAATATAACTGAAATACAAGTGGTCTGTTATCTTATTTGACTTCCTATAAAGCCTTGGATTTCAGTGAGTATAATGCTGAATGGAGTTGAAATAATTTTATTTTAAAGGCCTTTTCTACAAGAACCCCGTCACGTGACTGTGCAGAAAGGAACTGAACCGCTTGGAATTTCAATTGTGAGTGGAGAAAATGGAGGGATATTCGTTTCCAAAGTAATTGGTGGAAGCATCGCTCATCAGGCTGGACTTGAATATGGTGATCAGTTGCTTGAGGTAAATGCGATTAAGTAGCTAAAACGTGGCTACTAATAATGAGGAAAATCTGATGCAAATGAAGTTTTTGTTTTGCACAACTGTAAATGTGTGAGGAAAGGCTTTCCTGTAATCACAGAATACTTCAACATTCGACTATGATTCAGTTCAGTCAGTATACATTGTATTATCAAAGCATTGGTAATCTTCTGTAATTGTAATTAATGTTTTGATTGGGTTTGTCTGCGCTGCTTCATGGAATTGGAGCAGATCTTTCCATTTGCCTAAGTAAGGTGACAGGTGGGTCCTCCTGGCGTCGGTTATCTCTCATGTTGTAATTTTTCAGTTGTTCCTTGCCAGTGGGGTGTCTTGGAAGAAGGCCCAAAATATGTGGATTCTTTCTAATTCCAATTAAAAGCTTCGCAACAGCTGTTTGAATTGGAATATTTCTACAAGGGCTTTATCATTGTTTTTACCGGGTTCTACTTCGCTATTGCATGTGATTCCTAGGGGCATGACCTGACATTTTCCTTTTCCCACAGCAGTCCCATTCCCTGACCACCCACATTCATTCAAAACTTAAAAATAAAACTGATTTTTACTGATGGTTTGCCAAAGAATATGGTATAGTGCTCTTCATAAACAGGCCTAAAATTTTGAGATCAAGTTGATATACAGTGTAATATTTTCCTGTTTTTCCAAAGTCTTTAGGCTTCCCCAAGTTATCAAAGCCATCACTAGAGAATGGAGTACAAATCGGTTTCCCAAAGCTACATCTGCCAAGAATATCAGTTGGCATTATCAGTGCTTTGAGTCATCTAGGCATATTACACTTCTGATTTTTCTTCTTCCAATCACTAACACAGCAGGAACCAACAGCTTAGTGGTCAGGGGTTTGAGGCGATTGCCATTGCAGGGTAGGTTGATACACCAAATGCGCTGCATTATTGCGTTTCTATTAATTTAATGCCATATTGGTTCAGTGGTAATGCTCTTACTACTGAGAGTTCAAACCGCACTTCAAGGTCCGACACTTCGAGTTTCAGTGAGCAGCTGCGTTATTTTAAAAGCTATCTTTAAGTTAAAATCATGTCTTGCCTGTTAAGATGAATGGAATGATCCCAGATACTATGCAGAGAGGCTTTCCACATGGCCAATATTCATCCATCAAATAATACTACCATAATAGATACTAGGATCATTTATCTCATTAATACTTCATGATATTGTGTGCAAATGTACTGCTGTGAACTCATCCTTCATAGAAATAGTAGTTCATTGCTCTGGAGTGCTTTGTGATGTATTGCAAACTTGAAAGATGCAGCAAAACTGCATGTTCTTTTTCTTGCACTGTCTTTCTGTCTCCCTTCCTATCATAGTCTTTTGTTCTTGGTTTTCAGAAAGCATTCTTTGTTACATACATAGCAGTGCTGACAATGTTTTACCATCTTTTGACAGTATAATGGCATTAATCTGAGGAACGCCACTGAGCAACAGGCTCGGTTAATTATTGGACAGACAGAGCCATGTGAGACTATCACCATCTTGGCACAATATAACCCACATATGTATCAACTGGGTAACCACTCACGTTCCAGGTGAGATTTCAGTTGTGAAAATTAGAGGTTAGACTTGTACACTTTTTTTTTTGAGCAATGTTATAGGTTCTCCCAGTGACTATGAGACACAGGAGCAGTAGTCAGCCCATTCAGTCTGCTCTGCCATTCAGTGAGATCATGGCCAATCAAATAATCTCAACTCTACTTTCCAGCCTTATCCCCATAATCATTGATTCCAATACTGATTAAAAATATGTCTTATCTCAGCTTTGACTATACTTAATGACCTTTATGTTTGCACTAGATATGAACATTTTAAGTGTTTTTTTTGAATACGTATTTCCATCTTAGATAAACTTGAGATATTAACGGGCCAATGAAGCATGAGATTTGCTTTTTAAATGGATCACCCAGTTTCGAGTGAAGTTAGGCCAGTGTATAAATTAGCAATAACGCATAACTTTCATCAGTCTGCACATCTCTGTTTCCATACAGTATTCAAATGTAAAAATTCTTTTGAAATTTGCTGAAATGAGAAATTGAATCAGGGTGTTGATTATATCAGAATTTGTGAAAATACTGCTTCCGGATTAATAATGCTTCTGGTCACTTGGACATTTTCCTTACTTTCTTTCCAAGTTGATACTGCACTTTTTTTTTTTAGCTTTTTGCTGGTTCAGTGGATTTTAGGGAGAGTGAAATTTGGAGTGTAGAGTGGAATGGTGTCACTGGACTTTGCACTTCATTTAAGCCAAGTCATTAATTAGTAGCTACTAATATATTAGAAGTATGAGTTTGCCAACTATTGCTAGCTTATTATGTTGCTGTTCTGGTTCCACTTTTGTTTCTCATTTATATAAACGATTTGGATGAGAATTTAGGAGATGTGGGATGATGCTAAAATTGATGGTATACTGGACAGTGAAGAAGGTTATCAAAGGTTACAAAGAGACTTGATCAATTGGGTCAATGGGCTGAGGAGTGGCAGTGGAGTATTGCATTGGTATTGCAATTTTGGCAAAACAAACAAGGGCAGGGCTTATACAATTAATAGTAGGGCTGTGGATAGTGTTGTAGAACAGAGAAACCTAGCGGTTCGGGTACATAATTATTTGAAATCTGCATCACGTGTAGACAGGGTGATTAAAAAGGCACTTAGCACACTTGCCTTCATTGCTCAGACCATTGAGTGTAGGAGTTGGGATGTCATGTTGAGGTTGTACAGGCATTGGTGAGGCCTCTTTTGCAATACTTTGTACAGTTCTGGTCACCCTGCCATAGGAAGGATATAAAACGGAGAGGTTTCAGAAAAGATTTACCAGGATGTTGCTGGGAATGGAAGGTTTGAGTTATAAAGATAGGCTGGAACTTTTTTCACTGGAGTGTTGAAGGTTGAAGAGTGACTTTATCGAGGTTTATAAAATCATGAGAGGCACAAATAAGGTGAGTAGCAAAGGTCTTTTCCCTAGAGTGGGAATTTCAAAACTAGGGGGCATATTTTTAAGGTGAGAAGAGAAAGATTTAAAAGGGATCTGAGGAGCAACTTTTTTTTTACACAATGGTTTGTATATGGAATGAACTGCCAGAGGAAGTGGTGGATGCAGGTACAGTTACAATATTTAAAAGACATTTGGATAAGTACATGGATAGGAAAGCTTTGGAGGGAAATGGACCAGGCGCAAACAAGTGGGAATATGGTCAGCGTGGACTAGTTGGACCAAAGGGTCTGTTTCCAAGCTATATAACTCTGTAAACAATTAATGTTGATCCATGTGTGATTTGTGTTATCAGTTCCCGACTAGAGCCAATAAGCAACCATTCAACTCCCCAAGGCAGTGGAGCAACAACACCTGACAATCACTCCATAATTGACGCTGTGAGTGAACAGGATGAAGGGACAATAACCCCACCATCGAAGCAAACCACTCCAACTACTAGCCCACGTGACTCAATCAGGTCAGTTATAAATGGAGCTATTCTACAGCACTAAGGCTCAAGTTTCTTCATTATGAGACAGAATAAAACTGTCCTTTTCATTTCGTTTGGATAAGGCAGAACTTTTGACTATGGTCAATGTGGACTTGCTGTGAGATTCCACTCAGCTATTTCTGTTGACTGGTAAGTGAACTGCCCACAGTGTCTTCCAAAGAAAATTTGTGCTCCTTTGAAGGAATGATCACCTTTGGCATATTGCAAGCAAAAAAATCGAGTATGTATCAAAGACAGTGATAACACAGTGTGGAGGTGGAGGACCATAGCAGGCCAGGCAGCATCAGAGGAACAGGAAAGTTGATGTTTTGGAGTGGGACCCTTCTTCAGAAATGGGGGAGGGGGAAGGGAGCTCCAAAATAAATAGAGAGGAGGAGGGGTGGGGCTGGGGAAGGTAGGTGGGATGGTGATAGGTGAGTGCAGGTAGGCAGTGAGGTGGGAGGAGCAGATAGGTGGGAGAGAAGATGGATGGGTTGTGTCAGGTCAAGGAGGCGGGGACGAGAGGGAAGGTTGGTCAGGGGATGGGGCAGATTTTGAAACTGGTAAAGTCCACATTGAGACCATTAGGTTGTAGGTTCCCAAGGCGGAATATGAGGTGCTGCTCCTGAGTTTGCAGATAACGTCATTGTGACACTGAGCAGGCCCAGGATGTATTTGTCACCCCGGGAATGGGAGGGGGAGTTGAAATGGTTCGTGACCGGAAGGTGTTGTCGTTTGTCGTGAACAGAGCGCAGGTGCTCAACAAAGCAGCTTCCAAGCCTCAGTTTGGTCTCACCGATGTAGAGGAAGCCACATCGGGAACAGTGGATGCAATCGACCACATTTGACAGATGTGATGTTATGTATCAAGCAAGGCACCATTTGCTGTTCAGTTCTAAAGAAGATTAATATGGGACTTGAAACGTTAACTCTGTTTCTCTGTCCATAGATATTGCCAGACCTGCTGAGTATATACAGCATTTTCTGGGTTTTTTAAATCTGATTTCTAGCATTTGCAGTGGTTCACTTTTATGTAGGCACTATTGAACATTACAGGGACCTGGATAGAGTAGATGGGAAAGCTGTTCCCCTGTCAGTAGGATTGAGTTCCAGGAGATACCAAATTAAGATAATCAGCAAAAGAAACAAAGACAATACAAGGAGGAACATATTTACACAGTGACTGCTTAGGATCTGGAATGCAATACCTGAGAGTGTAGTGGGGAAATATTTGATGAAAGCCTTCAAAGATAATTAGGTAAGCATCTGGAGAAAGTAATTTGCAGGCAAGGGGGGAAAAAGTGATGAGTAGGATTAGGTGAGTTGCCTTTCAGAGAGCTGGCACAGATGCAACAGACCAAATAGCTTCCTTTTGTTCTTGTAACCATTCTATAATCTTGCAATCCAGAACAATTAATTTTCAAAATATTACAATGTGCCATATTTCCCATTTGGGATTTAGTGACCAATAATTTATGGACCTTTATATATTTGAATAGTGTTACATTTTATCATTTAATCCCAGTTTGGTTTTATAGTTTAGAATTTATGAAGGTTACGCTGCTTATCCTGTAGCACTTTTCTGGTGGTTAGAGGCATCTCGATTTACACTTGAACAATTCCAGTTTTTAATTGTGTTAAGATTGATGAAACTGTTCAAAAATGCAGGATATTTCTTCTGGTTATTAATGTTCTAGAAGGACATTTTTTAAATGGTGACTGGCTGTGATGCCTCTCTGATTGATCCTTGCTGTCTATGTTCACACCAAGGGTCCGACCATGAAACACATCATATTGGGGGCAGATGCATTAACAAATTTGATATTCCATGAAAGTTATGGAAAGGTGGTTTGTTTTCTTTTTGGTGAATAATTGATGCACACAGACCTAGGAGGTTCCAGTGTTAACCTTGGATCTGTGCTGAATTTGTTATCTCAGCTAGTAAATGGAAAGGAAGTGCACTTAGGCTTGGTGCGGTTGGACAAAGGAGGGTAAATTAACCAAAGTGACCCCTGTTTGCAGTACTGCGCTAGTCCTTGTTGGATTGTGTTTATTCATCAGTTCTGCCTCGAATGTGCACTGAACTGTCACACTACCTTTTCTATTGATATATGAAGAACTGATGACATGCTGTCTGTGAACAATATCAAGTGAACAACTGTTGTCTTAGTGTAGAAGAGATAGAGGTCTTGAAAGGAAAGAAGTAAAGAGTTCATCTAAGATCAACAGGTACTTTTTCTTGATGTTGCTGCTGGTTTTCAGGGCAACAATCCTTTCTTCCATCAAAAAAAAACTTATCAGCAAGAATTGGGAATCCATATAGTGGAAGATGGATAATGGACAAACCAATTTCAAAAGATCGTCGTGCCCTGATTAATACATTTCCTCATTGGTTAGTGTGCGTATCAGCAATCGTCTGAAAGTGAATATGTTCCTTATTTTTCTTCCTTGTATTTTTAATTCAACAGAAAGTCAATTGATTCAACCAACCAAATTGCTGAGCCAAGATTCCTTTTCCTCAAGAAAACCCAGATAGAATTCGGGATCCAAATTTGTGGTGGAAATCTATATGGCATATTTGTGGCAAAAGTGGACGATGACAGTCCAGCAAACGGCCCTGATGGGCTGGTTCCTGGGGATAAGTTATTAGAGGTAAGTGAAATAACTCCTCAAAGGCTGTTATCCCAGTCACCAAGTCACCCTTTATTTACACGTGGAGAGTCCTTGACATTGATTCAGCTCCCTCAGAGCCAGTTCTCAGACTGAACAGGTTGTCTGACACTTCTGTTCTTATCTGTCAGCCAGAGCTCCTGGCTGACCAGATTATCAGCCCCAATTAGGGAACGCATATTCTACGAGGTCCACCGGGCTGACCTCCTTACAATCACTACAGTAAGAAAGTAGACAGATTGCAGAATCACTTGGTACAAGTGATTCATTTGAATGTCGTTTGATTTTCAGAATTTGACTAATGCCCATGATTCTCCAAACATTAAAAATTGCATTTAAATTTCAAGCATAAATCACACAAGCAGTTTAAAATAAAATCAGAACATCACAGACTACTTCCCTGGGGAATGGAAAAGAGACAATTCAAGCAAGAGTGTTGTTATCTTCAAGCACGCATGTCCCATTTATCACAAGCATCGAGACTATGAATGGTTTGTAGCCTAGTTGACTGTACCCAGTAAAAATGGGACTTTCTGGACTTTGTGGGTTATTTATAGAGTCACTCTCTATGGACCTATTGAGAGAGCTTTGCATACAAACTTTCACCATAACCATTTAAACTAATTCAGTAGCTTGATGACAGTTGTCCTTTGCCTTTTCACACTCTGGGTTCCAGTTGCAAATGACCATGTTTAAACGTACCTTTATGGTCCTTCTACTCATTAGATGTGATTACCATTTCTTGTCATTTTCTCATTTGGAAAATAAGCTAATTTAACCTCTGAGCAAAACTCCCTAAAATTGACGTTCGTTTACTGAACTGATGCTGCTTAGATGTAATTTGTTTTCAGTTGTGCTTCAGTATTCTTACTGGGGGTGTCCTGCTGCCCCTTAGTAGTTGAATATTAATTACACAACAGTGGGATTTTATTGTCTTGCAGATAGGGAAATGTTACCTGAGTTCTGCAAAAACAACAACTTATAGGAATATTGTCTCCAGTGGAATTCCAACAAATTCCTTATAATGTAACAAATGTAGAGTTGTTGTATTTGCCTACCTGACAAAACACATTGCATGCCCAATGTAATCCATCATGTAAGCCACATAAATGTAAAATTTCTGAAGTCATAACTAAACTGTGCAGAGCAGCATAGCACATCCTGCTCCTGCATCCACCCAAAAAAAAGTGACAGTGGCCCCAAGATGTTTAATGAAAATAAATGAATCTTTGAATTTTAAGTATGAACATTGTCATTGTCGGCATCCTTCCATAAGATGATAGTCGCACAACAAATCAAATCGCATTGGAATGGGCTAACTTTTTATGCTGTGCCTTCTGTCAATTGCTGAAGAAACTAGTCGATGGGAGGCATATTCTGCACAAGTGCCCTGTATGAAGCGATTGACCATCTGAAGACCATCCCACCCTCCAACCCTATCCCTGTACCTTATATTTCGTATGGCTAATCCACCTAGGCTGCACGTCCAAGGATGCTATGGGCAATTTAGCATGGCCAATCCACCTAACCTGCACATTTTGGACTGTGGGAGGAAACCAGAGCACCCAGAGGAAAACCCATGCAGACCCAGGGAGAATGTGCAATCTCCACATAGTTCTTACGTATGCATCTGTCTTTCTATGTGCGAATGGGCCCAAGCCAGTAAAATCACTTCTGCTCGATCAGTGTCATGACACCTTTGACAGGACAGTCACAGTCATGATCTTGAACATCCATGCCTAGAATGCATTTCATGCAATAAAATATCTTCCATTTAATCAAATGACGGACAGTGTAAGTCCACAGCAGAAGCTTAATCTCTCTAAAATAAAAAAACATCAATTGTGTAACTTTGTTCCCCACTACTGATGGGGCAGTTATTTGCATTAATTTTTTACACAGTCACTAGATTTGTCTTTATATACATCTGTAAGTGCTTGGTAAGATAGATTTTTATTTGATACTGCATTATGAAAGCACTTTGGAATGATTAATTTTCACTGCTCACTTTCACATTTACAGTTTGTTGTATTAATGTTTTATTGTCATTTTTAACAGTTAATTTCTCAATAAAGTCATAATTTCAGTTGCATTTGACTATTGGTGATTGCATGAAAAGTTTGTAAAGTTATGAGGATAGCGTTCCTCAATATTAGTGCATTTATACATTTTTTATAGCACTTTTCATACCTTCCTTCTGTTTATGTTTGTCATTGTTTGTAGTGAGATCAACATAAGGCCCTTAGAGAAGGTTTGACAAATATATTGATTTTGCTCACTGCAGTAAATGAGGCAAGATTCTTTTGAAAGAATAGTTGGCCTATGTTTACCAGACAGTCAAAAAAATTAAATTTCCTGATTTGCAAAGCTTTTGCTGAGGAGAAACAAATCTCATTTGCTGAAATTATTCTGTGAACCAGTTTACAAATTACAGTTGTTTTCTTCGTGACCATTACCTTTCCAATATGGTCATACAATTTAATGTAAGTTCAAAGTGATGACATCACTGGAAATATAGCTTTCTGGCACAATTTCAAATACAATGCAGCCAAGAGAATTACTCACCCATTCTTTTCTTATATCTTTCAGTAGTAATGAATAGTGCATTGAGACTGAACAGTAACAGTGTGCCTGCATTATAACCTTGCCTTTGCTTGCGTATAAATCTGCATTTGAATAAACATTACACCATAGAACAAGAAATTGCAGTGAAATAAAATGTGTGCAGAAAAAGCATGTTTAGAGAGAAACCCAGCTCCTGAAAATATATTTACGATGACTATTAGACGATTTAGAAAAGGATCAGTGGTAATCTAAATCTTTTAGCTGTTTGGAAGTTTGCACTTGCTACTATTCTCCTTTATCAGGGAAACAAAAGAGGTAGAAAGAATAGAGAAATTTCAATGAACTTTACTTAAAAATACACACGAATTTTTACTCCAACTCTTATTTGCTGGAATATAGTCGAAGTAAACAGTAATTCTTGATTATAGTCATTTTACATTTTCAATGCAGTACAATGGCACTGATATGCGGAATGTGACAGCTGAGCAAGCCTATGTCGAAATGCTGAAACCCACAGAAACAATCTCTGTGAAAGCTCAGTACAGAATAGAGGAATTCAACAAGATCAGAAATGAAGCCGGAGATGGATTCTATATCAGGTACCATTTGAGATCATCAAATGAAATCTTCTCATAATCATCAAATGAAAAAAGTCAGGATTTTATGGACAAATTCTGTAGGATGTTGGGTCAAGCGAATAATGTAACAGAATACAGATACGCTGTAAATGATTAGAATTAAGCTACAATAATATATATGACTATTGAATAATGTTAAGAAATAGCAGTGATTTGGTCGTTATTTTCTTTTTCTTTTTGCTGTTAATTCAGTACACCTATAATAATTTCACATAGAGAAAATGTTAATTTCAGCTTTTTATGTTGAAAAGGTTGTGTGTATTATTTTTCAGATACTTCACCTCCTACAAGTGCATGGTCAGTGTAAAATTTTGGAGTTCATTTTAATTGTAAAACCTACATCGATTACAATTACAAATATTTTTAATCAACCTCTTCAAATGTGTTATGACACACCTCTGGAGCAGGTGGGACTTGAACCCAGGCCTTCTAGTGTCAATTACAATTGTAGACTGAGGTTGAGAGAACCAATTTAAAGTTCATTAGTCCTGATTAATTAAAAGACATTCCAGGTACAAGTATGTCTTCACATGTTTTACAGAATTTATTATATTTATCCTAACAAGCATAAAAGAAAAAGAACGTGATAAAAGGAAATGTCTACAGTCCTTCCCCTTCAGGATGTCATTTCAAGACACTGGTTTACTAGGCACTAGTCACTTGTTCTGTTTTGTTAACTGAAGTTCTTATTCTGTCTTCAACATTCCTTCTTGTGCATCAAACCACTAAAACCCAGGTCTTGTTAACCTTTACTAGCCACTAACCTTGTGCATAACAGAGGCATCCTGAACCCTATTAGTGTATATTAGTGTATGAAAGTACACTAAACAACAAAAAAAAAGCAATAAAACCATAAGCCTTACTTTTGGCCCAGCCATTTGACTTTTCTGTCTTCAAAAACTGTTTACAATTAGTCACAATTTAACAATATAATTTTATTTTTCACTTATTTAATCAAATCATAATTATTGAAAAATAGCCCAATCCTCCAACAGAAACAATTGTGGTGATGTTTTACTTAGCCCCGGTTTTAACTTCAGTTGTCTAATGGTTTGGAACTCGGTGCTCATGTTTTAGTTTTACTTACCAAGCTAAGTCCTGATGTGTTTGAGTAATACAGATTCACAGCAATCTTTTTTGAATTGCATGGCATTTTCATCTGCTTGGTCTTCCAGAGCACTTTACGATCGAGTTGCCGAAGTAGAGCATGATTTAAGTTTTAAGAAGGATGATATCCTTTACGTCGATGACACTCTGCCACAAGGAAACTTTGGTTATTGGATGGCCTGGCAATTGGATGAAAACGCTCAGAAATTGGAAAGAGGGCAAATCCCCAGCAAATACATGTAAGCATGGCAGGGTAACATACATAAATAAGTGAGGAAAAAGCTCTGCATTTAAATAATAAGAAATACATTACATTCTACTGCTTCTTTTAAAATATCAACATAATTCTTGCTGTAGAGTTAGAAGGTTGTGATTGTCAATGAGAGTGCGGTACATTTGGAGTTGCTGAATTTTGAATGAGATATTAAACCCAGATGTTCTCTGTCTGTTCATCTGGATGCAAAAGTTCCCATTCCAGTTTTTTTTTAAGGCACACGAGATTTGGTGTCCTAGCCAATATTTATCCCTAAATCAGAACCTTAATAGATTGTTAATGTGAACATTTATCTCATTGCTGTTGTAGGACTTTGCAATGTGAATTCATTGCAGTATTTTATAAGATATTGGTTTAAGGTTTTAGCAAAGATTTGTAGCTCGGATTGTGGGTGAGGTTGTTGATTTGCTCACCGAGCTGGCTTGTTTTCGTTCAGACGTTGTCACCATGCTAGGTAACATCATCAGTTGAGGCCTCCGATGAAGCAATGTTGTTCTACTCCGCTTGGAATTCATACTGTCCGGTCCGTTATGGTGAGTTGTGTCATTTCCGGTTTCGTTCTGTATGGTTTTGTACATGGGATCCAATTCTATATGTTTCTTTGCATTATGGGTTGAGAACCATGCCTCTAGGAATTTCCATGCATGTCTATGCTTGGCTTGGGCTACTATGGTTACGTTTTCCCAGTTAAATTAACGGCCTCATTGTCCGAGTGTACTGATATTAAGGAAAGTCTGTTGTGTCGTTTTGCTGCTAGTTGATGTTCGTGTATTCTGATGGCTAGTTTCCTCCCTGTCTGTCCGATGTAATATTTGTGGCAGTCATTGCATGGTATTTTGTAAACCATGTTGGTTCTGCATTTTGTGGGATTTGGGTCTTTAATCCTTGTGAGTGTTTGTAGTAGAGTGGCTGTGGGCTTGTGTGCTACCATGATCCCTAGAGGTCGTCGGAGTCTCATTGTCAGTTCTGATACGTTCTTGATGTAGGGCAGTGTGGCCAGTATGTTAGGGCGTACTGTGTCCTCTCGTCTATTTAGTAGGCACCTGCAGATGAAGTTGCAGGGATATCCATTCATACTGAAGATATAATATACGTGCTCTTCCTCTTTCCTGCGTAGTTCTGGCGTGTTGCAGTGAGTGGTGGCCTGTTTAAATAGTGTCCTAACACAGCTTTGTTTGTGGACGTTAGGTTGTTGCTGTGGAAGTTGAGGATTTGGTCAGTTTTTAGCACTCAGGTTGGCGAAGGTTTCCTCATTGCCAGGCAACTTTTAGCGTGTTGCGCCCGTAGGTGTTTATGGTTTTAACAAAGATTTATAGCTGGGGTTGTGGGTGAGGTTGAGATAACAAGGTGTAGAGCTGGATGAGCACAGCAGGCCGAGCAGGAAGGCTGACGTTTTGGGCCTAGACCCTTCTTCAGAAATGGGGGAGGGGAAGGGGGATCTGAAATAAATAGGGAGAGAGGGGGAGGCGGATAGAAGATGGATAGAGGAGAAGATAGGTGGAGAGGAGACAGACCAGTCAAAGAGGCAAGGATGGAGCCAGTAAAGGTGAGTGTAGGTGGGGAGGTAGGAAAGAGATAGGTCAGTCCAGGGAGGACGGACAGGTCAAGGGGGCGGGATGAGGTTAGTAGGTAGGAGATGGGGGTGGGGCTTGAGGTGGGAGGAGGGGATAGGTGGGAGAAAGGACAGGTTAGGGAGGCGGGGACGAGCTGGGCTGGTTTTGGGATGCAGTCGGGGGAGGAGAGATTTTGAAGCTTGTGAAGTCCACATTGATACCATTGGGCTTCAGGGTTCCCAAGCGGAATATGAGTTGCTGTTCCTGCAACCTTCGGGTAGCATCGTTGTGGCACTGCAGGAGGCCCAGGATGGACATGTCGTCTGAGGAATGGGAGGGGGAGTTGAAATGGTTCGCGACTGGGAGGTGCAGTTGTTTAGTGTGAACCCAGCGTAGATGTTCCGCAAAGCGGTCCCCAAGCCTCCGCTTGGTTTCCCAGATGTAGAGGAGGCCACAACGGGAACAGCGGATGCAGTATACCACATTAGCAGATGTGCAGGTGAACATCTGCTTGATGTGGAAAGTCTTCTTGGGGCATGGGATGGGGGTGAAGGGAGAGGTGTAGCACTTCCTGTGGTTGCAGAGAAAAGTGCCAGGTGAGGTGGGGATGGAGGGGAGTGTCGAGCAGACAAGGGAGTCACGGAGAGGGTGGTCCCTCCGGAAAGCAGAGGGAAAAATGTCCTTGGTGGTGGGGTCGGATTGCAGATGGCGGAAATGTCCAAGGATGATGTGTTGGATCCGGAAGTTGGTTGGGTGGTACGTGAGGACGAGGGGGATTCTGTTTGGGTTGTTATTGCGGGGAGGGGGTGTGAGGGATGAGTTGTGGGAAATGCAGGAGACACGGTCAAGGGCGTTCTCGACCACTGAGGGGGAGAAGTTGCGGTCCTTGAAAAACGAGAACATCTGAGATGTACGGGAGTGGAATGCCTCATCCTGGCAGCAGATGCGGTGGAGGTGAAGGAATTGGGAATAGGGGATGGCATTTTTGCAGGAAGGTGGGTGGGAGGAGGTGTATTCTAGGTAGCTGTGGGAGTCGGTGGGCTTGAAATGGATATCGGTTTCTAGGTGGTTGCCGGAGATGGAGACAGAGAGGTCCAGGAAGGAGACAGAGATATTAGAGATGGTCCAGGTGAACTTAAGGTTGGGGTGGAAGGTGTTGGTGAAGTGGATGAACTGTTCGAGCTCCTCGAACAGTTGTTGACTTGCTCGCTGAGCTGGCCTGTTTTCGTTCAAACATTTCATCACCATGCTAGGTAACCTCATCAGTGAGGCCTCCAGACAATGAAGGCCATCAGTTTAACTAGGACAAAGTAACCATGGTAGCCCAAGCCAAATATAGACATGCACGGGAATTCCTAGAGGCATGGTTCTCAATCCATAATGCAATCAATAAACATATAGAATTGGACCCCATATACAAACCCATACAGAATAAAACTGGAAATGGCGCAACTCATCATAACAGACTGGACAGTGTAAATTCCAAGTGGAGTAGAACAACGTCACTTCATTGGAGGCCTCACTGATGATATTACCTAGCATGGTGATGAAATGTCTGAACGAAAACCAGACAGCTCGGTGAGCAAGTCAACAGATAAGATATCAATGTCTATCCATACATTTCTTTTTACAAATAGCATTTCAATGGCAGTAAATTGTTTTGGGAATGTCAGAAGATGTGCTGAGAATTATAATCATAGCATTTTTGCTTCATAATAAAGTTTGATCCCAAGGGCCAAAGACACAGCTTTTTGACTTCTTTATCTCCCAGTATCTGAAAGCAGGACACATTTCAGAATGCAGCATTTCACCTCTCAAGCAGATACCAAAGGTAGCCCAGAAGTTCAACGTTTTAGTAAATAAGGCTGCAGCTACAGTACACAGAATTCTCCGTGTTTTTGTAGCTATTACTTTGAATCTCCCAAGAAGAAAGTTTGCCCGTTAAGTATGATGGATCCTAGGGCATAAACAAATTGAATTTGTCAGAACAAAAACAGAAATTGCTGGTAAATCTCTGCAGGTCTAGCGGCGTCTGTGGAGAGAAATCAGAGTTAACATTTTGGGTCCAGTGACCTTTCTTCAGAACTGATGTAGCTAGGAAAAGTTTGATTTTTATGCAGTAGAAAGGGTAGCGTAGGGGGTAAGGAGTAAATGATAGAGCCCAAAGAGAGAGAAAAATAGTTGGATAACAAAGGACTCGATAAAGGTCAGTTTAGGAGAATGAATAGCTGCTAACGGGGACTGTTAGTAACTGACAATAAGTTGTGTGTGGTAGCAACCTATATGATGACAAAGAACAAAACCAAAGTTGCTGGAAAAGCTCAGCAGGTCTGGCAGCATCTGTGAAGGGAAAAACAGAGTTAACGTTTCGGGTCCGGTGACCCTTTTTGTTCCTGATTTACAGCATTCACAGTTCATTCGGTTTTTATTATGTGATGACAAGGCCTGGGTGTGTGGGGTGAGGGAAAGTCCAGAAGGCTGCAGCATTCCCAAGTGGAAAACGAGGTGCGGTTCTAGCTTGTGTTGGGCTTCACTGGAGCACTGCAGCAGGCCTGAGACAGAGATATTGGCCAGGGAACACAGTGGTGTGTTGAAGTGGCAGGCAACTGGAACCTCGGTCTTTATTGTGGACAGAACGTAGGTATTCTGCAAAGTAGTCACCCAGTCTGCACTTTGTTTTCCCAGTGTAGAGGAGACTACAATTCGTAGGAAATCCTGTATTGTATTTTTTTGTATGAATTTGTCATCGGGCAAGAATGAAACTTTGGCTTCTGAACAGATTTCCCATCTTTTTATAAGATGAAAAAAATGCACATGCTGTCAAAACTTTAAGATTCCTGTTGAAAGAGATGATTTGGCATTATATACGTGATTTGTTTGAACAAGATTCACTAATGGCTCAAATTGCAAGGTCCATCAATCTGGAGGTTTCTGCTAATT
The DNA here is from genome assembly GCF_021869965.1 of Rhincodon typus. NCBI lineage: Eukaryota > Metazoa > Chordata > Chondrichthyes > Orectolobiformes > Rhincodontidae > Rhincodon > Rhincodon typus. The sequence goes on along the minus strand of NC_063365.1, from coordinate 14,961,855 downwards.
CGAAAAGATTGTGAAGATAGGGAAGATATAGGCAAGCCTGTATGTTTTCTGCTATTTACAATATAGAAAGTTGTATTGTTTGATCTATGAGCATGTTGCTCCAAATATTGCCCCATTTGCCATTTCCAGTTTAGTACCAAGTCAAAAAATGACCAACACAGTATTATTAATAGATCCTGAAGCTTCATTGAAGATGGGAGTAATCCTGTAAAATCATTGACCTACCTGTTAGGGCGACGTGTGGGATCGTGTTTCAATAACAATTGAGATCAGTCAGTGGCAAAAATAGCCTCTTGATTGAGAATCGCAGTAGCACAGTTTGAGGCAGTAGTGGAATCTGAAGTACAGTTTTACTATAGCCTCTTTATACACAGTTCTTAATACATTAAAATTTTAACACTATAGTGTTACATCATTGTATCTATTGTACACAAAAGTTTGCATGACATCTGTCCTAGAGGAGTAGAAGATTGTTTAAGCACTCATTAAATGCTGGCAGTTACTTCTGATGGGATTAGAATGTCCGTCCGGTCTAAGCTTGCAATATTTAGAGGAGTTAGTCCTTTTGTCTTAAAGTTAGTAAGGTGAGTAAAAATACTAGACCTATATCATCTAAATAAGTGAGAAATTATAAGTTTACTAGATAAAAGTATAGAGGATAGCAGCTGGGTTGAGATTTCATTTGCTATTGCTGGTTTTGATAGTTCTTACACATTCATTCATGCACTTTCACGGAAACGCTGTTTTGATAGTAAGTTTCGTGAAGGGAGTAGCAGCCCTATTTAATATATATATAAAAAGTACATACTAGTGGAGAAAACAGTTTGATATTCCGCAGTCTATTCGGGTTCTGAGAGGTGGTCGCTAAGGGCTAATTAATATTATAATCTTTCCATAGTTTCAAGTAAGTTCTGGAGACACTGTGGCGGGGATGGTATTGTTCTGAGTAGGTTACAGTATTAACACATATTCAGGGATTGCCTTTGATAGTGAAATAGATATAAACACTGCTTGCAGCATGGATTCAGTAAGAATTGAAATGTGTAAAGAAACAGAAATGAGTTAGAAGGGATGTTTTAATTTAGTTTATAAAATGTTCTACAAAAACACGGTGTTATGAATGAGTGAATGGAAACGCAGAAAAGTAAACACTGCGCTTGTGAGTGAGTTAGTAAAGAGAATTATAACACAATACCTCTCGGGTGTCACATCCAAAACACTTTGTTTCCTAAAGATGGAACTCCAGTGGAATGCCCTTATAGGTAGTTTATGATGGGAATTTTGAATTGCCTTTTATGGTTCATAATTTGGGGCCTTTCAGGTAAAACTGAGTACAGGTTACGTTAGTTCCATGTCCAGAATTTTAAGGTGAGTAATGTTATAGTAAGAATCTTGTACTGTAAATGTTCTTGAAATTGAAAGATTGAGCCAGGGACTATTTCACTTTAGTAATGAAGACTTTTAATGCCAGAACTGCTGTTGATTTATGGATCATCATTATATGTTCTGTGTACCCACTATATATTATCTTCTTTCTGTCTCTCATAGATGTCAACTTTGATGCCATACTTTCATGTGATGATTTCTTTCTAGCTCCAGTACTCCACATGTCTTATGATTTTTATTTAGCCCACATACACGCAAACTTTATTTTCTTTTGAATGTCGGCATATTTGGGTGTGTGTCGTTTCTTTCCAGTTTCTATCATCATCGCATGTTATCTACTCCTTATCTCTTTTCCATTTTGGTAATGTTGCCTTTGCAGCATGTTGTGTATTCTTTCTCATTTTTCCATTTGTGTTTTATCTCTTGTTCTTAAAGCCCAGTTTGATCTAATTCTTTGATCCTGAAATGTAGTACATAAGTAAATATGTAAGTGATTGACATGATGATCCAAACCAGTAAGTCCTGAAGATATAGAGGCAAATGATAGACAAAACATTATGATGCCAGAGGTGGAGCATGTTTTGAAATTGATGAGGCAGTGAAAGCTCTAGGCATAGATTAAGTAGTAACAGAACACCTGAAAACCCGTGAAAACGCAGAAGTTAGAAATGATAACAGAAACTTGTGATCAAATATATTCCAAAGGACATTAATCATTCATTAAGTTAGTTAAGAAATCTAAAACAATGCAGTGAAGTCATTTTAGAAATATAAGCTTAATGAGTCATCTTGTCAAAGTGATCTTGAGATTATAATAGAAAGAAATGATTACATATTCAAAGCAGGTTCTTAAAATGAGGATGCTAACACCTGTGTTAGAAATTCTATGTATAGACCATAATAGAAATGTAGTTGTAGACCCAACCATCTTCAGCTGCTTGAGCAATGATCTTCCCTCCATCATAATGGCAGAGGTAGCAATGTTCACCAATGATTGCACAGTGTTCAGCACCATTGGCAATTCATCAGATACTGAAGCAGTCTGTGCCCAAATGCGACACGACCAGGACAATATCCAGGCTTGAGCTGACAAGTGGCAAGTAGCATTCTTGTCACACAAGTGACAGGCAATGACCATCTCCAGCAATGATATTACCATTACTGATTACCCCACAATCAATATCCTGGGGTTACCCTTGACCAGAAACTGAAATAGACTAGGCATACAAGTATTATGGCTACAAGAGTAGATCAGAAGCTAGGAATTTGCAGCAAGTAATTCACTCCTTCATTCCCCAAAGTCTGTCCACAAGGCCCAAGTCAGTTATTATGGAATATTCTCCTCTCGCCTGGCTGGGTATAACTGTAACAACACTCAAAAAAGACTTGACACCACCAATACATATTAGCAACAGTATATGCCATCTACAGGATGCACAGCAGGAATTCACCAAGGCTCCTTAGCACATTCTTAAGCTATGACCATGACCATCGAGAAGGACGAATGAAGTACATACATGGAAATGTCACATTCCTGTCCAAGCCACTCCCTGTTCCTTCACTGTTGCTGAGTCAAAATTCTCAAACTTCCTGTCTAATAGCACTGTGGGCATACCAATGCCAAATAGACCTGCAGCAGTTCAAGAAACCAGCACGCCACCACATTCTCAAGTTTTGATTAAAAATGGGAAATAAATGCTGGCCCAGCCAGCGCAGCGCACACACCCTCCTCATGAATAAAAATAACATAATAAATAAATCTAAAATACCCAAGAGCAAAATTACCTCTTAAAAAGTAATATCCGGAAAAGATAATGTCAAATGATCATCTGATCAGAGTGTAAAGCCACAGGTATCTCCTGAAGAGCAAAGTGGGGTCAGAAAGAAGAGTCAGAAACAGCATAAAGAGCAGTCAACCTAAGCATAGTTGCATGATGATGTCACAGGGTGATTGCAGATGTGCGAAAGTGTGTAAGGCTGGCACAAGACAGACAAAAATGGCATTCCATGACTGAAAATCTCCCATCAAGAGTAGCTACAAACACAACCTCTTTGTCAACAGAGCAGTTGGCTTACATTTCAAATTTCATTCAGTATTAATTTTATTACAGTGAAATCATAATAAGTAGGACCAGGAGTAGGCTATTCGACCCCTTGAGCCTGCTGCGTCACTCAATAGGGCCATGGCTGATTCGACAACATTAAAATCGTAGAATCCCTACATTGTGGAAGCAAGTCATTCGGCCAACAAGTCCACATTGAGCCTCCATAGACCATCCAACCCATACCCAACCCCCTACCCTATCTCCGTAACCTTGCATTTCCTGTGGCCAATCCACCTAACCTACACATCTTTGGACTGTGGGAGGAAACCGGAATACCCGGTGGAAATCCATGCAGACACGGGGAGAATGTGCAAACTCTACACAGATAGTTGCCCAAAGGTGGAATCAAATCAGGGTCCCTAGTGCCATAGAACATAGAGCAGTACAGGCCCTTCGGCCCACGATGTTGTGCTGAACTTTTACCTTAATCCTAAGGTCAATCTAACCTCCACCCCTACCTTATACTATCATCCATATGCCTATCTAATAGCCACTTAAATGCCCCTATTGAGGCCAACTCCACTACCCTCTCCGGCAATGCATTCCACGCCCCTACCACTCTCTGAGTAAAGAACCTACCTCTGACGTCTCCCCTATATCTACCTCCACTCACTTTAAAACTATGCCCCCTCGTAATAGCTACCTCTACCCAAGGAAAAAGTCTCTGGCTGTCTACTGTATCTATACCTCTGTTCATTTTGTACACCTCTATCAAGTCACCTCTCATCCTTCGTCGTTCTAAAGAGAAAAGCCCTAGCTCTCTCAACCTTTCCTCGTAAGATCTTCCCTCCATTCCAGGCAACATCCTGGTAAATCTCCTCTGCACTTTTTCCAACGCCTCCACGTCTTTCCTGTAATGAGGTGACCAGAACTGGACACAATACTCCAGATGTGGCCGAACCAGGCTTTTGTGTAGCTGGAGCATAACTTCACGGCTCTTGAGCTCAATCCCTCTATTAATGAAAGCTAACACACCATACGCCTTCTTAACAACTCTATGCATCTGGGTGGCAGCTTTCAGGGAACTGTGAACATGAACCCCAAGATCCCTCTGCTCCTCCACACTGCCAAGAATCTTTCCATTAACCCTGTATTCTGCTTTCAAGTTTGTCCTTCCAAAATGAATCACCTCACACTTTTCAGGGTTAACCTCCATCTGCCACTTCTCAGCCCAGCTCTGCATCCTATCAATGTCCCTATGTAACCTGGAACAGTCTTCCGCGCTGTCTACAAAGCGACCACCTTCGTATTGTTCGCGAACTTGCTAATCCACCCTTCCATTCTTTCATCCAAATCATTTACAAAAATCACAAATAGAAGAGGACCCAGGACAGATCCTTGTGGTACACCACTCGTAACTGAGCGCCATGTTGAATATTTTCCATCCACTACCACCCTTTGTCTTCTAAGGGTCAGCCAATTCTGAATCCAATCTGCCACATTTTCCCCCTATCCCATGCCTTCTTACCTTCTGCATGATGGGGAACCTTATCAAATGCCTTACTTAAATCCATGTATACCACATCCACTGCTCTCCCTTCGTCCAGGTGTTTGGTCACCTCTTCAAAGAATTCAGTAAGGTTTGTGAGGCATGATTTACCCCTCACAAATCCATGCTGACTATCACGAATCAAACTGTGCCTTTCCAACTGCTATCAAATCCTATCTCTCAGAGCCCTTTCCAATAATTTGCCCACCACTGATGTAAGACTAACTGGCCTGTAATTTCCGGGGTTATCCCTATTCCCTTTTTTGAACAAGGGAATGACGTTTGCCTCTCCCCAATCTTCTGGCACTATGCCCGTGGACAGTGAGGACAAAAAGATCATCGCCAAAGGCCCTGCGATCTCTTCCCTTGCTTCCCATAGAATCCTTGGATAAATCCCATCAGGACCGGGGGACTTATCTATCTTCAACTTCCTCAAAATACCTAGCACATCTTCTTTACTAACATCAACCTCCTCTAGCCTACCTGCCTGTTTCACACTGTCCTCCTCTACAACTAGGTCCCTCTCAGTAGTGAATACCAAAGAAAAGTATTCATTTAAGGACCTCTCCCATCTCATTAGGCTCCGTGCACAAATACCTTTTACAATCCTTGATCGGCCCTACCCTTTCTCTGGTCATTCTCTTATTCCTCACATACGTGTAAAAAAGCTTGGAGTTTTCCTTGATCCTATCTGCCAAGGTTTTCTCATGCCCCCTTATAGCTCTCCTAAACTCTTTCTTCAGCTCCTTCCTGGATAACTTGTATCCCTCTAGAGCCTTTTCCGTTCCTTACTTGCCTCACTATGAGGCAGCTGTGATAACCGCTCAGCCACCATGCCACCCACATCCCTCACATTCACTTTCCTGCCCTTTCCCCATGACCCTTGATTCCCTACTGATCAAGAATCTTATCTACCTAAGCCTTAAATATTCACAAGGACTCTGCCCCCAAACCTCTTTGTGGCAAGGAGTTCCAAAGGCTCTCAACCCTCTGGGAGAAGAACTTCCTCTTCATCTCAGTCTTAAATTGACGCCCCTTTATTCTGCGACTATGCTGTATGGTTCTTAAACTCTCCCATGAGGGGGAACGTTCTCCTAGAATTTACCCTGTCAAGGCCCAGAAAAATCCTATATGTCTCAATTAGATCCCCTGTCATTCTTCCAAGCTCCAGTGAGTATAGTCCCAACTTGTTCATGTTTTGCTCACAAGACAGTCCCTCCATACTGGAGATCATCCTGGTGCGCCTTTTCTAAATTTGCTCCAATGAAATAAAAAAGCTCCTTAAATATGGAGATCAAAACTGCTCACAGTACTCCAGATGTGGTCTCACCAGCACTTTCTACAGTTGCAATAAGACTTCCCTACTTTAATAATCCAATCCCCTTGAAATAAGGGCCAATTTTCTGTTAGATTTTCTGATTACATATTGCACCTCCGTGCTAGCTTTCTGTGTTTCGTGCACAAATTCCTTTTGGTTGCAGCTTTCTGCAGTTTTTTACACGCCAAATAATATTCTGTTCTTTCGTTCTCCCTCCTAAAAGTTCATTTTCCCACATTATACTCCATTGGCCGACATTTTGCCGCCTTACTTCACTTATCAATATCTCAGTGTAAGCTGATTGCATCCCTCTTGCAACTTGCCTTTCCACCTAGTTTTCTGTGCTCTGCAAATGTGGCTACAATCCATTCACTGCCTCGTCTAAGTCACTAATATATATTGATGATCTGTGGAACTTCACTGGTTACAAGTTACCAACCTAGAAAAGAACCCCTTATCCCCACTTGCTGTTTCCTATCTAATTAGCCAGTTCTCTATCCATGCCAAATAACTACCTCCAACACCATGGTTTCTTATTTTATGACTTAACGCTCAATGAGGTACCTTGTCGAATGCCTTCTGGAAGTCCAAATACAGCACATCTACTGTTTCCTTCTATCCAGTCTGGGTGATTTCCCTTTCATGAAGCCATATTGAATCTGGTTGATTAAATTTTGATTTTCCAAATGTGCTGTGATTACTTCCTTAATAATTGATATCAATGTTTTTCAAACAATAGATGTTAAGCTAATTAGCCTACAGTTACCCACTTTTTGCCTCCCTCCCATTTTGAATAGGGATATCAATTGGCAGTTTCCAGAGGAAATAGTCTATGGCTGTGGCGTATTCGACAAAATAATGTGTCAGCGTGTATCATTTTGTCACATACTTGCCTCTGAGTCAGTAGGTCTTGTGTTTAAGTCCTAATTCACAACTAGAACAATTCAAGGCAGTACTAACATTAATGCAGTACTAACATAACATTGTAGTGTCAGACTCTCTGTTGTCATGTTAAGCTGAAGTCCTATCTATCAGCTCAGCTAGACGACAGATATTTCATGGCACTTCTTTTTCAGAAATGCAGACAAGTTCTAATAGTATTCTGATGAAAATAAATCAAATAGTTATTTGTCACATTATGACTTGTTACACATTGCTGTGCTCAAATGGCTTTTTGCATTTTTGTATATCACAGCAGAGTTTATATGTTGAAATAATTCTTAGTGTATTTGACTGCCACTGCACACCCACTTCCTTACTGTTTAGAATTCTCATTTTATTTTTAACTATTGAATGCTGCTAAATTGTTCTATTCTGGCAGGATGGATCAGGAATTTTGCAGAAGACATAGTATGTCAGAAGTCAAGGATGAAAATGGCTCAGTGAAGACCCTGTCAGCAGCAGCCCGGAGATCGTTCTTCCGGCGAAATAAAAAACATAAACGGAATAACTCGAAAGATGGAAAGGAGATGTTGGCTCTTGATGCCATAAGCACTGATTCTATCCCTTTGTTGGAAGGTATTTTGTTAAATTTTTGTCAAGAGATGATCCCAGTTGAGTAACCAACTTTAAATGTTTATGATGGCTTATGTGAGATGTTAGTTATCTTGCCAAATGTATTAGGTGGAGTGAAGTGTAATCCGCTTTAAATCACTGATTGGAACCCTGATCAGCAATTCCCAAGGTTTAAGATTATCACAGGAATTACAAAGGATTATTTATCTCATTATTCTGATTTATTCATTAAAGACTGTTCTGATTTGTCAGTCATCTTTGCTATTTTGGATTTTTAAAGCGAGTGTATGTTCAAACTTATTTTCACTGATAGATTGTGGAAATTTGGCTTATCAAAGAGTGCAGAAAATAGAATGCACCTCACCGAGGCCTGTGCTTATTTTGGGACCATTAGTGGATGCTGTGAAGGACATGTTAGTTAAAGATTCCTCTGGAAAGTTCTGCAGATGTCCACTAGGTAAGTACAAATCTGTAGATTTGCTTTAATTTCAAATATATAATTGTGATTCTGTGATAATTGCTGCCTGTGTTTCTCCTTTATGAAATGGTAGGATTAAAAAAAACTTCTGAAATTAAGTACTTTATCTGCAATTAAAATGTCTCTGTTAATCTTAATCAGACTTCAAAGAATAGTTTCATAAATATAAACATAAGAGGAGCAGGAGTATGCCACTTGGCTCCTCTAACCTACTTTGTCATTCACTCAGATCATGACTGATACATTTACCTCACTTTCTTATGTACTCATAATAACCTTTCATCTCCTTACTGAGAATTTATCTACCTCTCCCATATAAATATTCGAGGGCTCTGGTTACATCACCTTTCAAAGGACAAAATTCAAAAGCCCTTCAACCTTCTGTGAGAGAAAAATAATTTATTGTCTTTCTCTTAAATGGGTCATCCCTTATTTTGAAACAGTAACCCCTAATTCTTGGTTCTCCCTGTAGGCGAAACATCCTTTCTACATGTGCCCTGTTATGGCCCCTCAGGATCTTATGTGTCCAAGCCACCTTTTACTCTTCTAAACTCCAGAGGATACAAGGCTGTCCTCAGAAGACACTCACACATTAGTCTTGTAAATTTTCTCTGGACCATGTCTAAGGCAATTACATACTTCCTTAAATAAGAGCACTAATACTGTACACAGCACCCCAGATATGATCTCACCAGTGCCCTGTATAACTGAATCACAAATACATACTTCTGTATTCAAGTCCCCTATAGTAAACAATAACATTCTATTAGCTTTTCTGATTGCAGTTATTCCTCCGTATCCACAAGGGTTCTGTTCCTGAGAACTGTCACAAATGATAAAATTTGAGAATGTGGAGCTCATTAAACAATAATTAAAAATCGCAGATAGGCAATTTTTGCCCATGGATGTTGATTTTCATTGTTACTTAATTTTTGGCGCACATAGGCGAATTTGTGATTCGTGATTTTGTGGATACAGAAGATTTTCTGTATTTGCTTACGTGCATACTAACCTTTTGTGATTCATTCACTAGGACAGTCAAACCCCCCTGCATCACAAACCTTTGCAATCTATCACCATTTAGATAATATGCTTCCTTTTTGATTCTTCTGCCAAAATGAACAATTTCACATTTTCCCATATTATACTCCATTTGGCAGATCTTTGCCCACTCATTTAACCTATCTATATCCTTCTGCTTATGTCTTCTACACAACTTACTTTCCTACCTAACTTGGTGTTATTTGCTCATTTAGCACCCTACCTTCTGTTCCAGCATCCAAATCATTTAAAATCGGAAAATGTTGAAGCCCAGCACTGATCCCTGTGGCACACCACTCATTGACATCTTTCCAACCAGAAAATGATCCATTTATTCTGATCCTCTGTTCCTACTCATTAGCCAATTTCCCATCCACGCCAGTGTGACTTCATTATCTAATTGAAAATATGTTCTTCTTTGGCAACAATGTGGGAGGTAGATAAACTTTGTTGAGGCAGAGGTTGAAATAAAAACAAAATGTGAGGAAAAACTCAACAGGTCTGGCAATATCGGATGGGGAGTTAGCATTTTAGGAGGTTCATGGAGGTTCAACCCATTTCAATTACTTTGTCAAATGGTATAGGCCATTTTTTTAACCCTCTGAAGATTCCCTTTAAAAGCCTCTTATTCATTATTTAACCTTGGTAAAGTGATACTTGTGAATTGCTGTTAATTACTAATCATAAAAGATCTTGCTTCAATTTTAAGTGTTGTTTTGATTTTTCAGGACTTAGCATTCTTTTTACTTCAGATGATTGCTTTAATTGGAGCATTCTTATGGAGGAATAATTAAAGTTTTCTGAACTGACTGTTGCATGCTTGCTTGGGTGTCCTGTTCAAAACAAGCAGTCAGATGTTAGTGAAGTCTAGTGAGCTGAAGACTGGATTACCTTCTGTAATGAGCAGTTGGAATTAGACATTCAGATAAAATTGATATGAAGACAGCTACTCCACATTCTAATTTGTGTTTGTTTTCTGTTTAGAGGTTATGAAAGCTTCGCAGCAGGCCATTGAGCGAGGAGTTGCAGACTATCTCTTCATTGATTACAAGAGGAGAAGTGGCCATTTTGATGTCACCACTGTTGCCTCCATTAAAGAAATAACCGAGAAGGTGCCTCTCGCTGCTCTTAATTTCTATGGTTTATATAATTTGATCATTTCTACTTCAGGTTACCAATGCCAACTGATTTTATCAGTTTAATCAAGTTACTTTATAACATTTCAAAAGTTGTAAGATCCCGGGGCATCTAGATTGATCCTAATCTCAATAGCAAGATTGTGAATTCTGATGAAGACAGCATTATTCCTGCTCGAGAGGCAAAAAAAAAAGTCCTGTTTACATAAGGTTATAGGAAAGTATATAACTAGAGCTTAAAATTAGAGGTGTGAAGAAAGATTTGAGAGGTGAGAGCTGTTTCCTTAGAACAGAGGAGGCTGAGAAGTGACTTAATAGTGGTCTATAAAATAATGAAGAACTTTGATAGAGTGGACAGGGAAAACCTGTTTACCAAAGCAGAGAGAAACCACAAATTTGAGGTGATTGGTAGACGGTTTAAAGGGGATACAAGGAAAATCTTTTTCACCTAGAGGGTGGTGGGTATCTGGAATTCACTGCTCCACTTTGTAGATGAGGCAGAAACACTCAACACATTTAAAAGGAATCTGGAGCAACACAGCAGGCCAGGCAGCATCAGACGTGTAGGAAAGTTGACGTTTTGGGTCGGGACCATTCCGAAACATCAACTTTCCTACTCCTCTGATGCAGCCTGGCCTACTGTGTTCCTCCAGCCCCACACCGTGTTATCTCTGACTCCAGCATCAGCAGTTCTTACTATCTCTGAAAGGAACCTGGATCTGCACCTGAAACTCTGTAACCTGCAAAGCTACAGATCAGGTGTTGATAAGTGGGATTAGAATGAGTGGTTAGTTTATTCAGCTGATGCAGACACAACAAGCTAAATGGCCTCTTTCTGTTCTGGGACTTTTCTACAGTTCTGTAGAAACCTACAGCTAGCATGCCTCTGGGTCTATGTCCAGATGTTGATGTTACAGGGGAGGTGATGGCCTAGTGGTATCATTGCTGGATTGTTAATCCAGATAGCTAGGTAATGTTCTGGGGACCTGGGTTCGAATAGCACCACAGCAGATGGTGGAATTTGAACTTAAAAAACAACTGGAATGAAGAATCTAATGATGTCCATGAAACCATTGTCGAATGTCAGAAAAACCAGTCTGGTTCACTAATGTCCTTTAGGGAATGAAACTGCTGTCCTTACCTGGTCTGGCCTAGAAGTTACTTCAGACTCACAGCAATGTGATTGACTCGTAACTGTTAGGGATGGGGCAATAAATGCTGGCCTAGTCAGTGACGCCGTCATCCCATAAATGAATCTTTAAAAAAAATTGCTGTTTTGCTCATTAATCACATTTTACGTAATTATACCAGTGTCTTTTCTAATTTGTGATAATGGACTCCTAGATACTAGCAGTACTTGCAAGGATTCCTTGGGAGAGCAGCATTATTTATAACTAATTCCACAGTGTTTACAAGCAAGCATTTTCATGAGAGATATAAAATACTGTCCTAGCAGAGCTTGAACCAGTGATGAAACTTAGCCCCTTGTTAGAAATGCACCTGCCTTGATATAAATGAATATCAGAATATTCCTGAAGACATGACACATTGATGTGCAATGTTTGATCATGTTGCTGCACCAGAATCATGATTCCTAAAGATATGATGAGGTGTAGGGCCTGTAAACCTTTTCATTTTGCAAATTTTTTTTGTCAACTCTCTTTTACTCAATTTCTTGTTAACTTTCCTATTTCAAATCACGATAGGTAGAAGAGAATTTCATCTTTGAACAATTCCTGTTCAAGACACAAGTGTAAATTGATAATAATTTGGCTGGGAAGGAAACGCATATTTGTTGGATAAGGGTGCTTATGTTGTAAAGCAATGATTATGATATTGAAAAGCAAAAATATGATGGCTTGTATTATGTAGTGAAGTTGTAATGTTGCTGCTGCTTATATCATGTAATCCGCAATATCACTTCTCTGTGACCACATAATTGTTCCTCAACGTTGCACCATAACATTTTGGCTGTTATGCAGAACACTTCAGAGCTTCATCTACATCATCTTGCTTGAAGTTTGACAGGTGCTGCAAACTCTGCATTGTCCTATGTTCAACATCTGTTTCTAATGAGTTTTTTTTATGAAGTTTAATAAGAGTGAGATTGCAGCTATGATTTAAATTGCCCAAAGGCATGAAGAAAAGGGAGAATATGCATTTATATAGCACCCACAAAGGATACCCCAAAACACTTCGCAATTGTTATAGATAAATGTGATAACCCACTTGCACAGAACAAAAGTCCTGTGAACATCAGTGAGGTCAATCCTCAGATAAAGTGCTTTAGTTACAGTTGAGTTATAACTGTTGGTCCCTGCTCTTTTTCAAGAAACGCCTTAAAATTCTTTTCTCTACTTGAGAGGACATATGGTGCCTTGGTTTAATAAATATTAGCAAGATGACAGTGTACCACTTCATCAGTATTACATTAAAGCGCCATTCTGGGTTATGTATTCAGGTCTTTGGAGTGGGCATTTATCCTGCGACTGTCTGACCAAGAGCTGACACCAGTACAGGTACTAGTTTGTTATAAAAAAATGACTAGCTGCCAGTAAGGTTGCTTTTCTTAATTTTTTGATTTTATTCATAGGACAGCCACTGCTTGCTTGATATTGCACCACATGCTATTGAGCGTCTACACCGAATACACATCTATCCAATCGTCATATTCATACGGTACAAAAACCTGAAACAAATCAAGTGAGTGAATTCAATTCATTAAAATGAATAAAGAGCTTTTCCTTCTTGATATATAATATGATTATATACAGAATAGCATGTAGTATCGGTAATTGATTGCTGTTGAGGAATGTATAAAAGTTCAAAAATATACAGTATCAACAAAAATATGATACAAATCGAAATGAGGGTATATGTGCACATTTCGAAGATTGAATAATGTGCATTCTTCTTGATGTTCAGGTGCATATAATAATGTCAGCTTTAGATTCTACATAATTTTCTGTTAAATGATCATGCAGTCCTGTTTTGTACCTTTTTTTTGGTTTATAATGTAAATGATGCAAAGCAGGAGAACCATGAGACACTCAGCCGGTCAGGCAACATCCATTTTGATGAAAGGTCATTTGACCTGCCACAGTAACATCTCAAATGCCTCCTGACCTGAGTATTTCCAACATTTTCTATTTATAATACAGAATATCATAGCATTCATTATTGTTTTCACGGAATAAAATAAACCATAGAAAATTACAAAGGCTATCAAAATATTTAATATAGGTAACGTGAGACACCAATAACTTAAATATTATTTGTTTATATGAATACACAAATGTCCCAGTCCTATTTAAGAATTCCATTAGACTGGTTTCAGCAAATTCTAATCGTTGTATTGCATTAACAGAGAGCAAAAGGATCCAGTATTTCTGCGGGATAAAGGTACACAAAAAAAACATTCCAAGGAACAGTTTGAGGCTGCTCAGAAGATTGAACAGGAGTACACCAAGTTTTTCACAGGTAAGGATCTGATGTCTTAGACTGCAAATCTTAATGTTGGCATTTTAACCTTTGCTTTGAAGGGGAGGGATTTGGTCTAAATGCATGATTACTGATTTGTTCATTTTTATTGGACAATCACAGTACAATCACAAGTAGTTAATCCAGTATCAAAGAATCTCTATTTAAAAACATAACTTGGAGTGGACCATTCAGCCTCCCAAAATCACCCTTCCGTTCAACAAAATCATAGCTGATCTGCTGCAGCCCTCAACTCCTGTTTAGTGCCAGCTTAGCACAGCCATCAACTCTCTTAGATTTCAAAAATCTATCTACCTCCTCTAAATAATTTCAATGATCTAGCTTCCACAACTCTCTGAGGTAGCAAATTTTAGACTTTTATTCTGGGAGAACCTCAGTTGCAGAATAACATGTAATACTTTGTCTACCTGTTCAAGATTCCGCCCCCACCCCATCCCCACTGATGTAGTTAATGCAGTGTTAAGGAATCTTTACATAAGAATGTTAGAAATGATGTGTTTCCTGTACAGGAATACCCAGGTCCTTCTGTGCTGCATCTTTTAGGAGCGTCTGTCCATTTAAATAATAGTCTCTGATTCTTCCGATCTTTCACACATTAATCTCAAGCTGCAAGGTTTTGTTCACTCACTCACTCAACCTGTCTGTACCCACTACAGATTGCTGTGCCCTCCCACCTATTTTTGTATCATCAGCAAATTTGAATGCATTATGTTTTTTTTTCTTTATTCATTCACGGGACGAGGGCGTCGCTGGCTAGGCAGCATTCATTGCCCATCCCTAATTGCCCAGAGGGTAGTTAAGGGTCAACCACATTGCCGAGGGTCTGGAGTCGCATGTAGTCCAGACCAGGTAAGGATGGCAGTTTCTTTCCCTAAGGGACATTAGTGAACTAGATGGGTTTTCTGACAATTGACACTGGATTCACAGTCATCATTAGATTGTTAATTCCAGATATTTATTGAATTCAAATTCCACCATCTGCTGTGGCGGTGTTCGAACCCACGTCCCCAGAACATTATCTGCGTCTCTGGATTAACAGTCCAGCGATAATACCACTAGGCCATTGTCTCCGCTGCTGCTTCCTCCAAGACATTTGTATCAACAGTAACAAATTGAGACGCTAAGACTGATATTTAATAAGAGACCCTGTCAAAGGTCTTACATAAATCAAAACAGACTGAGCCAGCAATGATTCTGCTGTCGAGAGAGTCAGACCAGGATGTGATCCTTGTGGAACTCTGCTAGTTATGTCGTTCCAACCTCAAAAAGACACATTAATTGCAATTTGCTTTCAATGTGTGTTAACCAATCCCCAATCTATACAATTCCATTACCCCCAATACTATGATCTCCTTTCTTGTGCAAATAGTCTGGAAACTATGCACCTGTGAGTCTGACATCGACAGTGGGTAAGTTGTTGGAGGTGATTCTGAAAGGTAGGATTTACGTGCATTTGGAGAGGCAAGGATTCATTAAGGATAGTCAACATGGTTTTGTGTGAGGGAGATCATTCTCTCAAACTTGACTGAGTTTTTTGAGGAAGTAACTGAGAAGATTGATGAGGGCAGAGTAGTAGACATTGTTTACATGGACTTTGGTAAGGCTTTTGACAAGGTTCTGCATGGTAGACTAATTAGTAAAGTTAGATCACGTGGGATTCGGAGAGCTTGCCACTTGGATGCAAAATTAGATTGTCGGTAGGAGTCAGAGGGTGGTGGTGGAGGGTTGTTTTCCAGACTGTGACCAACAGTGTTCCACAGTGATCGGTACTGAGTCCATTTTTGTTTCTCATTTATATAAATGATTTGGATGAGAATTTAGGAGACATGGTTAGTAAGTTTGCAGATGACACAAAAATTGGTTGTAAAATGGACAGTGAAGAAGGCTATCAAAGATTACACAGAGATCTTGATCAATTGGGTCAATGGGCTAAGGAGTGGCAGATGGAGTTTAATTTGGATAAATGCAAGGTATTGCATTTTGGCAAAACAAACAAGGCAGGACTTATACAATTAATGGTAGGGCTCTGGGTAGTGTTGTAGAACAGAGACCTAGAGGTTCAGGTTCATAATTCTTTGAAACTTGAGTCACATGTAGACTGGGTGGTTAAGAAGACATTTGGCACACTTGCCTTCATTGCTCAAACCTTGAGTATGGGAGTTGGGACATCATGTTGAGGTTGTACAAGACATGGTGAGGCCTCTTCTGGAGTACTGTGTACAGTTCTGGTTGCCCTGCTATAGGAAGGATATTATTAAGCTGGAGAGGTTCAGAAAAGATTTACCAGGAAGTTGCCCCAGGAATGGAGTGTTTGACTTATAAGGATAAGCTGGGACATTTTTCACTGAAGCCGAGGAGATTTGGGGTGACCTTATAGAGGTTAATGAAATAATGAGGGGCATAAAAAAGGTGAATAGCAAAGGTCTTTTCCCTAGGGTGGGGAAGTACAACTAAGGGGCATATTTTTAAGGTGAGAAAAGAAAGATTTAAAAAGGACATGAGAGGCCATTTTTTTTACACAGGGAATGGTTCGTATGTGGAATTAACTGCCAGAGGAAGTGGTAGCTGACGGTATGGTTGCAAAATTTTAAAGACATTTGGGTAAGCACATGAATAGGAAAGGTTTGAATTGAATGGACCAAAAGCAGACAAGTGGGACGAGGTTGGTTTGGGAACATGGTTGGTGTGGACTAGTTGGACTGAAGGATCTGTTTCCATGCTGTATGACTCAGTGTGGTACCTTATCAAATGCCTCAGAGAAATCTAAATACACTACATCTACCAGTTCTCCTTTATCAACTCTTGCTTGTTATATCCTCAAAGAACTCCAGCAAATTTGTCAAACATGATTTCAAACAGTTGACGCTGTTTGATTGCATTGAATCTTTCTAAATGTTCAACATTTTCTTAATGAACTTGGTGACAGATGTTAGGTGACCTGCCTTGCAGTTTCCTGCTTTCTGTCTTCCTCCCTTTTTGAACAGGGTTGTCACGTTAGTTGGAACCCTCCCTAATTCCAGAACTCACTAGATTATTTTGCCCATTTCCTCCACTGTCTCTGCAGTTATTCCTTTTAAAACCTTTGGAGACAAGCCTTCTTATCCAGATGACTTGTTTGTCTTTCATCCCATTGGCTTGATCCTAATGATAGAGACTGTTACAAGATCTTTTCTCATATTAACACCTTGCTCATTTGTTATCATTGGGGTGGTCCCAACTTTTAAACAGAGTCCTCTCGTTCTGGACTGATCCACAAGAGGAAACATCCTTTCCATGTCCACATTGTTGAGAGTATTGAGCATCTTGTGTACTTCGTCATCTTTCATCCTTCTAAATTCCAGTGGAAACAAGCTCGGCCTGTACAACCTTTCCTCATTCAACAACCCACATACAATGCCTGTTCGTGTCCACAACTCTTTAGAAATACAATACTGACTAAAGGACTGCAAGTGAGATTAGTCATTTAGATGATTGGACAATTGAGTTGCGATGCAAAATGATACCAAGAGTACGAGTTCTATTCCCGCACCGGCTGAGGTTATCATGAAGGACTCACCTTCTCAACTTTGTCAGAAGTATGATGAGCCTCAGGTTAAACTCACCACTAGCCTTCCCCCTCTAATAAGAGAGCATCCTTTTGATCCTCTGGGACTATGATGGCTTTATCTTTTTACTTTTTAGTTGTTGCATGTTTGTAAATGTGACCTGCTCCCTTCTTTCTTAATCTCTAATGACACTTGATCTCAGTTCTGGTTACCGGCCACTTCTGTTTGTTCATTTTGTCTTCTGAATCCTTTCTTTTTTTAAAACTATACTACACAATATACTTGACAAAATCTAAAATTAAGGGTAATCTATCTGTCTAGCACCATTGTCACAGGATGAAACATTGTTCATGGAAAGATTAAATAGAATGGAGATATCATTTTGATAAAAATGAGTGTATTGCAAAAGAAGATCAAAATTCTAACATGTCTGAAATCAAGGACATTAGTTTCTTCCAGTACAGTGAGATCATTACTTGCTGTAAGTAAACAGAAAGAAAAGCTAAGTGAAATATCCTATCTTCATGTAATGAATCATTAGAAAATCTAAGGGCCCCTTGTCTGTCAGTTTTGTGTTGCATTTGATACTCATTTTTATTTAAGCTGCTCAACACCGATCCATGCACCAGCTGAACTCCTGCTTGTGGTGTGCTCCATTTCAAGGATTGAAATTAAGTTCTAAAACATTTAATGTTATTGATTTTGTTTCACTTTTGTTTTTTGTTGCTTTTCCAGGAGTACTTTTGCCTCACTGGCTGCTTGTTGAGTGCTAGCAATTTTATACCAGTAGGTGGCAACGTCCATCATTCTACTCCAAATTTCCAACTACAGTAAATAACTGTAGAATATCTATCTTCATTCTAAAAATGCCTTTGAGATTTAGATTGACTGCAGGTATTAGATGTTGCCTTCATAAAAGTTGAATGAAGACAATATAAAATATTTAATCAGTAATGATTTTTGTTGGTGTCAGTGGTTAGAAAGTCAAAGAGTACCATATTAACTTGAGGATGCATAGCCTTAAGTTGTTTAATATTTTTATGCATAAATGTGTAATGCATCCTGCTGTGATATTGAAAGTAATTTCAACATTCACTCCCTCCGTCACTAATGCATAGTGGTAGCAGTGAGTAATATCTATTATATACACTGCAGTAACAGATTAAGCCTGTTTTCACAGTACCTTCCGAACCCACAACCTCTAGCACCCAGAAAAATAAGGGCAGCAGATACATGGGAACACTAGCACCTGCAAATACCCCACCAGGCCACTTACCATCCTGACCTGGAACTGTATTGCTGTTCCTGCACAGTTACTAGGTCAAAATCTTGGAAGTCCTGAACAGCACAGTGGGCGTCCTACATGCCAAAAAGCTGCGGGTTTTCAAGAAGATAGCTCAGCACCTCTTTGTCCAGGAAAATTAGGGAAGAGCAATAAATACTACAACAGCAGCACCCACAACCCATGATTTCTTCTTAAAATTGCACTGTGCAAACATGATGTGGTTTACTGTGCTTAGCTGAAGAGCATTTCAATATCATGAGAGAATTAAGTCTGTTCTCAAGCAGTGTATCATGGTGTGATGATACTACAGCACTTCTCAATGAAGCTTTCACTTTCTGATTTTTCAAGTTTTCATCTGTAGCAATGAACTCTCGTTGAAATATTTTGCTCTGCATGAAAATGTTCTAACAGATTTAATGTATTTTTCTACCTTTTTTTTAGGAGCGGCATTGGCCTCGTGGTATTATCACTAGACTGTTAATCCAGAGATGCAGGTAGTGTTCTGGGGACCTGGGTTTGAATCCCACCATGGCAGGTGGTGAAGTTTAACTTCAATAAAAATCTGGAATTAACAGTCTAATGATGACCTTGAAACCATTGTCGATTATCAGGAAAAACTAATCTGGTTCACTAATGTCCTTTAGGGAAATAAACTGCTGGTCTTACCTGGTCTGGTCTACATGTGATTCAGACCCATAGTCAGTATGGTTGACTCTTAACTGCCCTCTGGGTAATTAGGGATGGGCAATTAATGGACACCTGCATCCCAGGAATGAACATTTTTAAAAAAAAAGAGATAAAAAGTATACGAATATTCTGCAAATATGCTGTCTATCACGTAAACACCATATGTTCGATATTGTGAAGACCCTGTAGTTGTAGGAAACTCCATGATTTTCTCTCATATCTGTTGAATTAAAATAGGTAGATTCAGGGCTTATCTTGGGATGCCTGAACTTGTCGTTGTATTAAAAAGAAAAAGAAATCGGCATAAGAATTGGAATAAATGCATACTATTTGCACTCAAATTTTATTCTGTCCTTTGCTTCTCCTAGGAACAAAATAATTTCAAGAACAGCTAAAACGTTAATCACCTGACTAACATTCCATAAGGAGAGTTATTTAATAGCTGGTGCTAAAAATGAAGTATGCACAATATTAGTAAAAGCAAAGTACTACAGATGTTGAAAATCTGAAATAAAATAAATTGTCCTTCCAGTTGCTTTCCGTTCTACAAAACCACCATGCTCCCATGATAACATTTTCATCCTTGGCTTACTGTTGTGTGCTAGTGAAGTTCAACGCAAGCTGTAGGAACAACACCTCATGTTCTACTTTGGCACTTTACAACTTATAGGATACAATATTGAATTCCACAACTTCAGAGAATAATCTCTGTTCTCCATTTCTCTTACATCCCTTACCCTCCTTTGGCTACGTCTAACTGATAGGAGCCGTTGGCTTTGACTATCCTGGGGTTGTGAAGAGGAACTCTGTTTCTCTTGCTGTCCATTGTCCAGCTGTCTGTATGAAGTTTGGATGAAAATGTTATCAGGCTCAATAGTTGGATGGTAAAATTGACTGAAAATAGTGGCTAATTCCTACATGGTGAAAGGACCATATGAGTATATGAGTAAGGTAACATCCCAGCCTCACCAGATGAATCAAAAACAGAAATTGCTGGAAAAGTTCAGTAGGTCTGGCGGCATCTGTGGAGAGAAATCAGAGTTAATGTTTTTGGCCAGGTGACCCGTCCTAACGGGACGGGTCACTGGATCCGAAACGTTAACTCTGATTTCTCTCCACAAATGCTATCAAAGCTGCTCAGCTTTTCCAGCAATTTATGTTTCTGTTTCTGATTTACAACATCCGCAGTTCTTTCGATTTTTGTTTCATCGCCTTCGGAAGACGAGCCAAAATAGGAGAAAATTGGAGGGCGAAAAGATCGGATAATAATTTTGCTATTAAATACATGTTATATTGATGTATTTATTATTTGGTTTTAGAAAATAGTTTTCCTCGCGTCATTTATTTTCCATTGTTAGATCCCTTTCAATATAAATATAAAATAGGGAAGATATCATCACATGGCTTAAAGATGTGTAATATTGATGAGTGATAGGCAGCATTATAATACCCCAGTCGAAAGTAAAGGTTTTGAATGTTTTATCCTTGTGATTATGTCTGGAAATCCTAACCTGTCATTGGTTTGCACTTTTTGATATCAAAGAAACACTATAAAATGACAGTCGCTTTCTAATTATTAATCATCTCTGTCACTTTGCAGGTATTGTCCAGGGCGGCAGCCTGCCCTACATTTGCACTCAGATCATGACAATTGTTGATCAAGAACAAAACAAAGTCTTGTGGATTCCAGCTGGAACACTCTAGGACCGCACTTGGGTAGCTCAAACTTGCTTTGTTATAAAGGTGTAAAAGCTGACAATTGCCATATTGAGTACATATTGGAACAGTCTGAAGATTGCAAATTACACAGAACAGGCAATGTACTTATAGTGAATGAAAATGAATCTCATTCTGAGGGTGTTGGATAAATACTTTTAAATAGGTTGCTACACATTGACCTGACATCTGCTGTACTCTGGCAATGTTAGAAAAACACCCTCCAAATTGGATATATCCAGGATTGATTTTAAAATATTTTATTCTACCTTATCTCTCCACTCCCCCGAATAAAAATTTGAAATAAAAGTGTTGCTGCAATTAAAATTTAGAACACATGTTTACAAGTAATATTTCCTGAGTATTTGTTTTAAATGTTTACTTGAATGTTTATATCCTTATTTCTTATTCTTTGTATTTTGGATAAGACAACTCTTCTAAATGGGGTGAAGTTTGTGCATGCATACAGGCGTGTTTAGCTGGTTACATGCTCGCGTCTTGTGATTCTACTGGCAGATTAAACCTAATAAAATTGGTACAGAGTGATCATGTAAGTGGGAAAAGATATTGTGATTGGTACTGTTTGGAGTGGATTATGAATTTTTATGCACTCCTGTAAAGGGCAGACCACTGCATTAATTTTTTTTGTCTGTTGAAAATATATTTTTCTGCATGGATCTTGATATTTAAGCAGCATAATGTATCTGATCATATTGTATAAACTAATACCTTAATTGTTGGGCCTAATGATATGTAGCAAGGGGTAAAGAGCTATTAGCTAGGCCTGGCATGCTGATATGACACTTTCTAAAAGCTGTAAATATTGAAGAAACTCATCTTGGTGCAATTTTGCAGTATATGTTGAGCATTTTTGTTTTTAATTGAGTGTGTAGCAGTCAGATTTATTTAACTTTGAAACACTATTTCCCTTGCTTGGAGTTTTGTCTAAGTAAATGTAGTTTTGAGGCACAGTAAATAATTGTAGAGTTGCCACTGTCTGGAAATTGGTCATTGAGTCTGCAATGCAATGTCTATGTTATGTTCTCCACCCCCAAACCCTACTCCCGCCACCCCCACCCCCCACCGCCCCCCAGTACATTGTGCCAAATTGTCAACATTAATATCCTCTGTTTTCACATTGCACTTGTGAATCCTGTGTGCCTAACACAGGATTGCTTTTGGTCCTCCAGTTTGTGTCATTTTTTAAATGTAGTTTCCTACTGTACCTACAGTCTTCAATGCATAAAGAAATACAAGACTGTTCCTTACATTTCATTAATTGCCTGGTGCATGAGAGCCTTTCATATGTTCAACAAAACTGCTCACTTTTGAGTTCTATAGTGAAAAGGGATGTTTTTAAAGAACAAAAGGTTGTTCTACATTTTAACAACTTGATTTTCTTTTTAACAAACACTTTTTAAATTAGAATTAGTGCCAGAAGTAGCATTGGGCCAGGTTATTCAATTGACTTCACATACTGCAGACATGTAGAACAATTCAATTATTTTCTATAACAGCCTGACCTCGCAGTGAGGAAGTTTCCCTTTTACATTCAAAGTGCCCAATCTTACTGTTGGACTTTTCATTTTGGCTCAATATGTAAATCCAACTGATCCAGTGATTTGATCCCTACGCACCTACTGCCAATGTAAGTTGTTGCAGGGCTCAGTCAGAGTGTGACAGAAATGGTACAGAGCAAGCAGGTACTGATTTTTTTTCTGTGCTGAAAGAAGAATGTTACTTTGTATCAAATGTAAAGCAATTGATTAGTACAAGAATAAAGGTCAATTTCTGATATCCAACATGTGTGTTTGTTCCAATATCCATTTTGTTTGAAACTAACTTGGTGAAATCTAGGTAAGCAGCTTGAGTTTAGAAATGTTTTTTTACCCTAATTTGCTTGGGCCTCCATATGGTTTCTTCCAAGCTACTAGAGACCGCTATCCAGCCCCTCGAGTCTGTTCTGTCATTCAGTGAGATCACGGGTCATCTGCATTAGATCCACGCAGATCCCATTCCTAACCTTACCCGCCATTCCATTATATTCAGTTCTCCTCTCAAACAGAAATCTTGTCAATCTTTCTTATTTTCTTGTTCTTTCTTGTTTCTTGTTCTCCACCCCCAAACCCTACTCCCGCCCCCCTTCCCCCCCCCCCCCCCCCCCCCCCAAAGTACATTGTGCCAAATTGTCAACATTAATATCCTCTGTTTTCACATTGCACTTGTGAATCCTGTGTGCCTAACACAGGACTGCTTTTGATCCTCCAGTTTGTGTCATTTTTTAAATGTAGTTTCAGTTGACCCGATCCCAACAATATTTTGGGCAAGAAAAAGAGGATGTGCAAATGAGAGTTTTCCCATACTTTTGAAGTTTCTTTGAACCAGGGATTATTTCTGTGGAGGCAAACAAAATTCAAAAAGGTTAATAAATCAGAACTAGAAATTTATGCCCCCCCCCCCTTTTGAGCTGATGAGAGTAAAATCCCTGATGAGATCATTAGAATTTCTTTTTTTCATTCTCAGGATGAAGACAACATGAGAAAGGCTGCTTGATCTAATCTTTAGACAGTAACACCAAGGATATGTTGTAGGATTTAAGACTACAGATATTAGTAGTCAATATTTCATTGTAAAAGTTAGCTAATTAAACACAAACATATGATGTAGTGCTGATCAATCTTTGTTGCTTCAAACAGATTGAACCTAACAAAAGAAAACTTGCCTTTTGTGACGTTGTCACAGCAGGAAAAATGCAGCCTAGTCAACATGAGCATCACACTATAAAGTCATGAAAATCAAACAGGTGAACCAACAGTGACAAGAAACATCAAATCTTCACTATTAGCCCTGTATCTGTTGATACCTATCTCACTTCTTTTGTAGTATGACCACCTCGCACCAAGTGTCAATTTGCTGAGTAAGCACCAAATAGTCAGTGAAGAAACAACCCCAGGAATTGCTTATCTCCCTCCCCCTTTCAGCGTGGTTCTGAGAATCCAATGAAGCTGCAAAATATCAGTATTTCTGACTGCCCTATAAACGCTGAAAAACTAAACTGTGGGCACTTTCCAAACTCATGGATCCATCTTGATTATGATTTGAACTGAATATTTTCCATCGGTCTGTAGCTGACAGCAATTTGATTTTGTTGACAAGAAACACTTTGGATTGTGAAAAATCATCAGATTTTCTCCTTTGTTTTCAGACTCTGGTCCAATAGTGTTTTTATTCTTTTTTGCCCTTCTCTTTGCAAGTACTGTTGCATTTTGTATGTGTGTGTGTGTTTGGGAATGTAGTTCTAATTCTAGTTTATTGCTCAGATGTTAATCAGTATTTGCCACTTGTTTTAAAAGCAAGGTTTATTTTATAATAGATAGATAATTTTGAGCAATGATGAGATGCCAATTCTGCCTATCCTTCAACCAAGTTTTAGTCACAGCTATGATATCATACTCCCACATGCCTTTGCCTCACACCCAGAAAAATCCTGTTTTTTTTATCATAGCCTGAGTCCCACACAGGTTGGCCAGTGTTTTGTTTGCTCCTTTGCAAAGAACCTGACCTGACCTCACCTCTTCTCTCAATGAAGCTAACTGCTGGTTAAAGGCCCTCACCTTGCCTGCTCCTCTATTTATCACCTAATAGTTCCTTGTGTCCCTATGTCCTGCTTTGAAATTTTTGTCCTTATATTGTTTACCTGGACTAAGGAGTTAGCTAAAGAAGTTTGTTTTACATACCAGAGAGAAGAGAGCAGGTGTTTGTTCAACATTGTTGTCTGTAAAATGCACATGATAGTTGTTTTTGTTGCTAGCTGCTGGAAATGCTGATCCAGAGTGTCATGGATTGGCCTGTTTGGAACTGAAGCACTTCCGTAGCACTTGGCCTAACAGTTCAGGAGAGGAGCAGACAGGACCTGTTGACCTGGAATGCTGTAAAGCTTATAAAAGACCCCAAAGCAACTGTGGTGAGGCTAAAGTACAGTGTGAAATGGCATGGTCTTGTCACAAATATAGAGGTCACAAAATGCATCCTCGAAAGTTTTAGATCATTAGATTCGTGATAGACACTAATATAAAGTTGACATGCTCAGTAATGCCAGGAGATAAACTGACGTTAAATTTGTTGAAGAAATATGTTAACAGTTGGCATAAATCAAGCAGCATGTACCAAAAAAGAGACTTAACAAAAGAAATCTTTATACGTTTGTCAGTGGCTAGCACTTCTGCCTCGTAGTGCCATGGATCCAGGTTCAATTCCAGCCTCAGGTGACTGTCTGTGTGGAGCTTGCACATTCTCCAAGTGTCTGTGTGAGTTTCCTCCAGTAGCTCCGGTTTCCTGCCACAGTCTGAAGATGTGCAGGTTAGGTGGATTGGCCATGCTAAATTGCCCATAGTGTCCAGGGATGTATAGGTTGGGTGAATTAGCCATGGGAAATGCAGGGTTACAGGGATAGGAGTAAGGTGAGTCTGGGTAGGATGCTCTTCAGAAGGGCAGGGTGGAGTCAATGGGCCAAATGGCCTGCTTCCATACTGTAGGAATTCTGAGATTTATAAGCTGAATTGGCATTTAGTTCGGCAGGTAGAGATCAGCTGCATTTCAATTGCTCATTAATTTCACCAATTTTCCAAACTAGTCTCTGCAGGATAAGGGGTTAAGAGAAACTGCTTTTGAGGGCATTGCCCTGGACATTGTAGAGTATGAAAATATTGAGGGGAATGCTGATGCTGGAGGTGGTTTTCAAACTGGTCAAGTACTACAGTGAGTTATCATCTGTAACATTTTGCCTGCTGTTCGCTCACTGGTGAAACTGACAGTAGCTTTCACTGAAAGAACTGCTTGATGGTTTTTATTTTGCTGCAACATATAACCAAAATAAAGGGGATGGAAACTTTAGTAAGATGAAGTTTATTTGTTCTGCAATCCATTTTATGACTTAAGTTTGCAGAAATAATAATGATGGATTCTGCAATTTGTCATCACAGAAAAGGTCGATTGAAGCACAGTTTTTGCAGACTGTCGATGTCCTAATTTCAAGTCTTGATAAAGATTAAAACACATGGGAAAACTGATTATCAAAAACCTGTGACAAAGGTCTTCATGAGAAGCACTTGTCCATATTCCACCGCAATGAAATCAGAGGGGCCTTATTAAGTTGGATCCAGGCAGTTCCTTATCAATAGAAAACAAGAGGTGGTGCTTGAGGAATCGTCCTCTCCTGGAGATATCCCCCGGAATACTTCGGGGAACTATGTTGGGATGTTTACTCTTTGACATGTAAACAATTTCCCCATGTATTTGCAGCTATGGTTTATGTATCGGGAAACCACAAGATTACATCAATTCACTGCAAAACGATCTACTGTAATTGCAAACACACAAATCCACTGGGAAATGGCATTCAGTGCCAAAAAGGTTACGTCATGTGAATCAACAATAAAAATGATACATCAGCAAAAGCTTTCTGTATAATGAAATTATACAATTGGTTGATGAACAACCAGACCTCAATGTCCACATTTAAATTAATCTTCATTGGGGATTCCACAGCTGATTACACTAAAAAGAAATACGGTGTAGGATTTCAGAGGTAGAAACTTTGGTATTGTAATAAAAATATCAGAATTAAAGCTTACTAAATATTTAATAATCAAATCCTGAAATACACAAGTTGAAAGTGTGGAACACTTACACAGCAAAAGATCTAAAGATCTGATTCAATATGGAAACTACACCAGTGTCGCATCAAAGATTTGAAGTGGAATTACTACAACAAAGAGGCGAATAAGGAATAAACTGAGCATATTCAATAAAATATGGAATGGATGGTGGGTATGGACAAAAACAAGTGCCTAATGCCCTCCAGCTATGATGTAACATAAAGTAGCCATCCCCACCAACTATAATGGTTACATATTTCCAAGATAGCATATTTACAAACTGTCTCCCCAAGGATTTTTTTAAAAATTCACTCATGATGTGGGCATGGCTGGCTGGGCTAATATTGATTGCCCATCCCTAATTGTCCAGAGAGCAGTTGAGAGTCAGTCACATCGGAGTCACATGTGGACCAGATGGGTTTTTCCTGACAATTGACAATGATTTCATGGTCATTATTTGATTCTTATTCGCAGATTTTTATTGAATTCAAATTCCACCATCTGTCATAATAGGATTCAAACCCCGGACCCCACAGGATTACCTGAGTCTCTGGATTAACAAGCCAGCAATAGTACTACAAGGCCATCACCTACCCTAATGCTGTCACATGTGAAGTTAACGGAAGTCTTGATTTGCAGATCTGATCCAGCGATAGTAATGAAGTAAAAACCCTTCAAGAGGTAATATGTATTCATCAATAGCCTGAACTGATAGGATATAATCCTGTTAAGTCCATTAAGTTCAGAGAATCTCTGGTCAAACCATGACTTCTGAACTGTACAAGGTCCATTTGTTAAACACAGGGTACTTGCAATTGAATTTTACACCCTTATTTACTTAATGTTGCACAGTAGCTTTGCATCAAATAGGTGAAAATGTACTTCATACTGATGACACCTATGCTTATATATTAAGTCATGGTGTCAAATATTAATACTTAAATAACATCATTTTACTGCCCAAAGTTACTCTTCATACTTAACCTACATTACCTAAGCTAGTGTCAGATAAATAAAGGCTGATAATATTTATAAGCAATGCTGAAATATTAATGTCTGAAGACTGAAAGGCTACTGGCTTTAATTATTCTATATAACATTAATGTGTGGAAATTAACAAATGAGTTACTTTTCAGTTCTAAAGCAAAATGACAAAGGAATTAAATATGCAATGTTTAGATTTTGTATTGTCTTTGTAAGATGAAACTATTATAAGTGAAATATTGAGTTCTCTGAATGTAACTGTCCTGCTGTGGCGTAAGAATCTAGATTTAATTACAGAAAATGAATGTAATACTCAGGACCTACAAGCATTGGCCATCTGGATATGAACAATATACATAATTCTATGGTTAATGCCAGGTTCATTGTGCTTCAACATGCTGCTCCAATTAGATTTTTTTATGGCAGCAATTTGTTGGGCCAGAATCATTTGGTTGGGAGTCAAGTCATTCAATTCAAAGAGGAATGTGCTGCAGATCTCTTTCAAGTATACATTGGATTAGCAGCTGCATTTACATATTCACCATCTGATATAGTAGTGAAATAAATTTTAAAGGCCTCTTATTCTAACTTATTTTCAAAGGACACTGAATGGTGTATATGGCCAATATCTCTTGTTGGCTTGAAGCCGTCAGGGATCAGGGCAAATCAATGAACATCACAAAATGAATTTAAGGTTCAAGAATACTGACAATTGAAATTGGGTAATTGTCCTGGTTGTTCCTGATATTGCTTGAATAGTTAAATCTTTAGTTACAATAAATGTACCTACTGCATTTAATATTCCATTTATCTGTGTTAAATGAATGTGATTACTAGTTAATAGCTCAAGCCAAGTTTTTGTGAAGTTTTGGCTCTTTTGCATACCAAAAGCAGAAACTGAGGCTACGTGGTACATCAGGATTATAATCATAGACAACAAGGTGCAGGGCTGGATAAACACAGCATGCCAAGCAGCATCATAGGAGCAGAGAGGCTGACGTTTCGGGCCTAGACCCTTCATCAGAAAAGGGGGAGGGGAAGGGGGTGTTGAAATAAATAGGGAGAGAGTGGGAGGCGGATAGAAGAGGGATAGAGGAGAGGATAGGTGGAGAGGAAACAAACAGGTC
>NC_063365.1:14890740-14927885 GCF_021869965.1 Rhincodon typus | reverse complement strand
CCTCTACATCGGGGAAACCAAGCGGAGACTCGGGGACCGCTTTGCAGAACACCTACGCTCGGTTCGCAACAAACAACTGCACCTCCCAGTCGCGAACCATTTCAACTCCCCCTCCCATTCCTCAGACGACATGTCCATCCTGGGCCTCCTGCAGTGCCACAACGATGCCACCCGAAGGTTGCAGGAACAGCAACTCATATTCCGCTTGGGAACCCTGCAGCCCAATGGTATCAATGTGGATTTCACAAGTTTCAAAATCTCCCCTCCCCCCACCGCATCCCAAAACCAGTCCAGCTCGTCCCTGCCTCCCTCACCTGTTTTTCCTCCCACCTATCCCCTCCTCCCACCTCAAGCCGCACCTCCATCTCCTACCGACCAACCTCATCCCGCCCCCTTGACCTGTCCGTCCTCCCTGGACTGACCTATCCCCTTCCTAACTCCCTACCTACACTCACCTTTCCTGGCTCCATCCCCGCCTCTTCGACCTGTTTGTTTCCTCTCCACCTATCCTCTCCTCTATCCCTCTTCTATCCGCCTCCCACTCTCTCCCTATTTATTTCAAAAACCCCTTCCCCTCCCCCTTTTCTGATGAAGGGTCTAGGCCCGAAACGTCAGCCTCTCTGCTCCTATGATGCTGCTTGGCCTGCTGTGTTCATCCAGCCCTGCACCTTGTTGTCTCGGATTCTCCAGCATCTGCAGTTCCTACTATCTCAGGATTATAATCATGTTGGGTTCCCTGTTCAATCCTTGGCCTCACTATTTTTACCAAGCACTGAGCAGGTAAAGATACTTTGCATGTCACTTTCTGGGTGTTCATCTGCCAGTGTAATCCCTGGTGTTGGAAATGATGAAAATAGTAAACTCCCAAAAAGTAAGAATATAAATTAAAACTTTTTGGTGGGTTGTAAATGATCTGTGAATAAGTAGCTTTGATGGTCTCTGTTTTGAGTGTACTTATACTTTTATTACAGCCTCCTGCTTGCACTCTGTGCAACTTTAATATTTTTTGCAACACATACGATCAGATCTTTAATGGTGCTGCTTAATGAAGAAGGGGTCATTATCCATACGTAGGCACATGTGTCAATGATTAAGATACGGATGTTTATACACACACTCTTTTCAGGTCACTAGATTTGATTGTTCTAAATGGCCACTTCCTCAGACAATTAGAGACTAATTTTTCCTTGGTTTAATTAGTGGGTAATGTTGAAGTGTCACGAGGTTGGGGATGGACCTGCAGTGTTAAGATACTGAGACAAGACTTGCAGGAAATTATTCTGATGGACACATGGATAATAATACATGAAACCATGTAATTACTGAAGAACCAGTTAAATGGTGCAAATGTAGACAGGGTTGTGTGGGAGGCAGAAAATCAAGAACATTCTGATGAGATGAACTGTGGTGGTGTGCTATCCTGCGTCATCAATAGATATCTTGTAATGATCAGATTCCTGTAAACCTTAGTTGTAACCAACCTCCCTCCCACTGACTCCCTGTCATCAGACTGAAAGTGACCATTAATTTCCTACTGAGAGAAATTTAGATGATTTCTGTATTAACCTATCTGCAATGTGGGGATTGCAACATTTTTGAGTCCCTCCATCTTTCACTTTGGAATAGTCATTGGATGAGTCTGAAGTGAAAAATGCTAACTCTCCAGACCATTTATTTTCTTTTCCTACATGAAGATATATTTGAAAGGGTGCTAATGACTACATATCATTTCATACATATGGCATCAGTTGCCTTTCTGAATATTTGATTTTGCTAATGAGTGAGTGATGCCTTAAAAAAAGCCAATTTGTCTTGGTAATACTTCAGATAAGCTTTTTGACTATCACAACTGATATGTTTGACTTCTATTTGGAACCCATCACAGAAATTTAAACAGGTTTATTGCTGGAAAACCCACTAGCTAACAGCTCTAAGAAATTGTGGGTACTGTTGTTATTAACTCACACTCTGACTGGCCAAATCCTGTCCAGCATTTACAAGGCAGACAAGTCAGGAATGTGACGGAATACTGTCAACTTGCATGGTTGAGTGCCGCTCCAACAACACTCATGAAGCTCAACACCATCTGGAAAAAGGAGCCTGCATATATTGGCACTCCATCCAACTTTCACTGCCTCTAACATCATCACAGTGGCAGTAATGTGTACAATCTACAAGATGCACTGCAGCAATGCACCAAGGCTCCTTCAAATTCCAAACCCACAATCTCTATCACCTAGAAGAATACAGATATTAGATGCATGGGAACACCACCACCTTGATATACCCCTGCAAACCACACACCAGCCTGGCTTGGAATTATATCACCATTCCTTCACTATTGCTCGATCAAAATCCAGCAAATGCATG
The DNA here is from genome assembly GCF_021869965.1 of Rhincodon typus. Taxonomy (NCBI): domain Eukaryota; kingdom Metazoa; phylum Chordata; class Chondrichthyes; order Orectolobiformes; family Rhincodontidae; genus Rhincodon; species Rhincodon typus. The sequence continues at coordinate 14,925,515 of NC_063365.1, read as the reverse complement.
TGCTCAGCAGTGGTTGATGATCAGGATAACTTGGAAGCTGGCAGCTTCCTGGAGGGACCTGTAGACAGCTGAGAGATCTCAGCTGAACTCAATATATGCACATGCACATACTTCTTAAATGTAGCCACATGATAGTTAAATGGGAAAAGTGTTGGATGCATAATTCAAAAAATAAAGATGTTTCCAATATAAACATGTTTAAGCAAAACATGATCAGTGGGTTAACCAGCTGTTGTCGTATCAGAAATATTGCCAATCCTGGACAATTAATTTCTCATGTAGTAGTGTTGAGTTCTGAGACATGGTTCCTGATGCATCTATTATTGAAGCCTTAAATGACCAACATATGACCCTTGCAGACCCTGAGTATTTCTAATCTTGTTAACAATGATCACCCGGAAAGAAACCCCCTCTGTGTAACAGATGGGAAATAGATTGCAGTTGAAACCACAATGAACAAATCAGAATATGTACCTTTAATATTAATGTTCAGATATCTGAGAGTCTTCATATCTTTGAGACCTCAAGTCATGCATTTAACACCTTAATTTTATTTATCCATGCATCTAACCTGTCAGTTAGCCCATGGCTCAAGTAGTAATCCTGAGATTATTAATTTGGAGGATATGCTTTGTAATTTAGTTCCTAACTGTTCAAAAACTATCAGTAGAACCCTCTTTCTGGTCTTATCAATGTTCCAATCTGCATGATTACGACATGATTAAACTTTATTCAGATTTTCTTCTGTCCTGGCATGCTAGCTAGTTTATCTACCACATTCACATCCCTCTCTCTCTCTCTGGGCTCCATCTCCACCTATCTGCTCATCTCTCTCTTCCACAACCCCAATGCCCAGCCCGCAATTTCATCTTCAGCATAAATACCACTTTTGCCTAGCTGATAACAGCTCTGATGAAGAGTCACTGGACTCGAAGCATTAACTCTGCTTTCTTTCATGGATGCTGCCAGACCTGCTGAATTTCGCCAGCAGTTTCTATTTTTGTTCCTGGTCTCCACCATCCGCTGTTCTTTATTTTATTTAATTGTTTCAGAAATTCAGCAGGTCTGGCTGCATCCGTGGAGAGAAAGCAAAGTTTGCATTTCAAGTCCAGTGACTCCTCTTCAGAATTCCAAGATATACTCAGCTTCTGTCTCACTCATGCAAGATCACTTTCACACTAATAATGACTATGCTGCTTACAGGAGTTGCAATTTAAAGAATCCCTTTCTTAAACAGAGTTCAGATGAGTCACTTTTTGACTTTATCTCCTGATACAGTAATCAACACCTCATTCAGGCAAGAGTTTGTGTGTGTTTGATAGACAATTGACACTATTAGACATTAACTTAATGGCTGTTAGTTTTAAGTCTGAATTTGACATTTACTCCAAAACAGAACTTAGAAAAATTGAATTCCTACTTTGAATTAAAGATATATCATGAGGGGCATAGATGAGGTGAATAGCAAAGGTCTTTTCACTGAGGTGGGAAGTTCAAAACTGCGGTTATATTTCTAAGGTGAGAGGAGGAGATTTAGAAAGGACATGAGGAACAACTTTTTTATACAGAGAGTGGTTAGTGTGGTGGAATGAACTCCTAGAGGAAGTGGCAGATGCAGGTACAGTTACAACATTTAAAAGGCATTTGGATAAGTACATGAATAGGAAAGGTTTGGAGGTATATGGGCCAAATGCAGGCGGGTGGGACAAGTTTAGTTTGGGAACATAGTCGGCATAGACTAGTTGGACTTAAAGGTCTGTCTCCATGCTGTATGACTCTACGACTAATAATATGCACACACAGCCCTTATCTAGGTGAAATCTCCCTCACACTCTTAGGACCTGACCTCTCAGAATTGTATTTTTATAAACTCAGTGTCCTATGGATGGTATGAGGATTGTTTCCCTGAATATGTATAAGCCGACTCACTCTATCCATATTGTAAAGTTTATCATTTATGTTCCTTAAAGAAATTCAAATTAGGCTAATTACAGAAACCTGTGCTCGCTCTGTCAAACCCTGAACCAAATGTTGAAGCATCAATGCATATCGTTATTCCAGGTAAAGATAATATTTTAGAAATGTAGTTGATTTAAATCTTAGAAGAAAACAATCAGTCTGAATGGATATGCTATTGGAATCAACTCTCCCATAACACACTGCCTCAAATATACAGGAAAATAATGTAGCCATATTGTAACAGATTGCCTGATTGGCAATGAATAAAATATTGAGATAAGAAACTTCTGAAAGTGAGAAATTGCACTAGTGATTAAACGAGGCTGTTTCCTGACAGCTCAGAAGATCAAAGCAACACCAGAGTGAACTAAATTAGAAGTAACTTGTTACCATCTTTCAGGTAGTTTCCTACTATACATATCCCCACCCTGATAGTACTGGCTGCTCAGACCAAGCATCTACAAGTTTGGGGGGAAAAAAAATAGTTTAAAAACATTGTCTACGTCTCACATCATCATGTTCCTCAAGGAAGAGTCTTGTGTAGGGTGTTGGAAACCAAACAAAAATATGGATGGTATTTCATGATCTGCTGTCAATCAGCTGCTTGATACTGGATTACTACAGGCATGTGACCATGCAGTGAATTAGATCAGAATAAAACAGAATAGCAATGTATTATCACTTTTATTTATGAAAATACAGTGCGATGTGTACAGGTCACCACAATTCAGTGCCATTGTAGTTACAGAAATTATAAAAAGAAATAATGGAGACAAAGTTAAGACAAAATTCTAAATAAAAACCGAAAGAACTGCGGATGCCATAAATCAAGAACAAAAACAAAGATGCCAGAAAAGCTCAGCAGGTCTGGGAGCATCTGTGAAGGCAGCCTGCCTGGTTTAAGGCTTGAGCAAGTCTGGCAGTTAACTGCCAATCATTATTATTGGGTGCACTCTCCATGGCAACAGTCAGAGTTTATTTGCCAATCAATCACCATTCTCCTCTCTTGATGTATAATATTGGTTTCCCCTTGAATTGTAGTGTTAATTTTGTATATAGTTTTAAATCATTTATATTTAAGTTTGGATTTTTAAATTTTAAATTAGTAATTTCTGTGTGTCGGAAAGGTTTAATAATGAACTTGTAAGTATTTCCATAGCCCTGGTGATTTATTTTAAAACAGTTTGATGGAGAAGTAGCCTCCAGAACTAACAAATTATTGTTTACATTAGAGTTTATGACTGAGCAAAATAAATAGTTATACTTAAAGGTTTCAGTTAGAAACTTCATGATTTTTTTTAAACTTGGGGAAATAAGACTTGCTTGGAAAACATTTTTTTTAGCTTAAGTGCGGGGAAGTTCTGTTGAAGTTTAGATGCTGATTAGATATGTACTGCAGCATTTGTGAGAGAGGGAACAGATGGAAAATAGATTAACAGGACGTTTAGTGATAGTCCCAGACTAGAAGTGTTTGGATAAATCCCTGAAGAGGGTTGTCTGAAAATGAGCATGTTTAAAATTAGGTGTATGAAAGCTCCTGGAAGAGGCTATCAGATTTTCCAGACTGTGGGTTGACATCAGTTTAATTAAGCCTATTGAGGTGTTAGAGGAAAAGTTTTTTTTCCTCTGGTTGGTTCAATAGTGCTTTGGGTATTATATAGAGGGGTTTTTTTAGGAATCTGTAAAGGAGTGTGTTAGAGATTAATTGGATTACATTTTACCATGATTTTCAAATCTTTAAGTTTGTGTTATATGTAAATAGATTGTTTTATTCTATTCCATCTTAATTTCTTTTGTATGCATGTGTTTCATGAGAGACTGTCTCAGTACAACCAAAGTAAAGAAAGCAAAATATGATCTATCAAGCTGGAAATTAGTCTGGGATCTGACTTGTCCCGTAATAACATTAACTGGAATTATAGCATTAGCAACACTCATGTTTTGTACTACCAAACAAATAAATTTAAGTCTTTATTTTGTTAGCACATATTGAAATACTAATCAATGATGCATTTATCGACTAAGTATTTCTATGTGGGCGGCAGAAAACATTTACATGTATATTCTTCCATCTGGAATTTCTATTAGTCATATTTGCCTTATTTTTAACCAGTTCAAGGTATGTTAAGTGTGCATACAAGCCTGCATTTTGTGTAAAGAACTAGCTGAGAATTTCATACTTGTGCACTAGCAAAATGTTGGAGGTGATTCTGTATTATCTCTTCATGGAGCACTGCAGTCAGAGAAAACATCGATTGAAGAATTGGGATAAAAATGTCCTAATCCATACACTCTTCACATGCAATTTCTCCACCAGGGACATGTGAGTGTGGAGTTTTGTGTATGATTCAAATACAATGAAGCTGGGTAGCAAAATTACTGATGAGAAACTACCAGCAATGTGTAAAAACAATGAACATGAGCAACAGCCAACAAAATCTGACTAGCTATCCAAATTTATGTTGCTTGATGTATTGATATATAATAGGTTCAACCACGTTGACCTCATTGAGTATGAGTTCCCTGATTGGGGCTGTTAATTTGGACCAATCAGGGAGCTCTGGCTGACAGATAAAAACAAGAGTGTCAGACATCCTGATATTCTGACAGCTGGCTTTGAGGGAGCTGGATCAGTGCCAAGGACTTTCCTGAACTGAGGAAGGGTCACTGGACCCGAAACGTTTACTCTGACTTTTCTTCAAAGATGCTGCCAGACCTGCTGAGCTTTTCCAGTAACTTCTGTTTTTGTTCCTGATTTATAGCATCGGCAGTTCTTTCGGTTTTTATTTTGTAAGTTAGTGTGGCACCCTGATTCTTTGAATTCAGACAAATATGCCAAATACATTCCAGTATTAGCTGCGAATCAGGAGATGGAAGAGAGAGAATTTAATAAAATTACAATCTCTAATGAAGAGGTACCAAACAATAGTAAATACCAAATAATAAATATAACTTGTCTATTCAAGGAGAGAGGGAGGCAGAAAACAGCTACCTATATCTCTGTCATGGGGAAGGTAATAGATCAAAGAAGTAATAGCTGGGGATGTAGAGATATTCAATGTAATTGTGAAGACTCAGCATGGTTTTGGGAAATGCATCCCAATTTATTGAAGTTCTTTGAGTGTGACGATACTATGGCTTTAATAGATGTATTTTGTCTTTTTTGAAGAAAGGTTCTAAGGCAGAGGTGTAGAGTTATCTATTGAAAGCCCTTAAAGTAAACCGCTTGTGATGCCTTGGGGTTTTTTAAAATTAAAGTTGGAGCAATAGAAGCAGCCTGAATTGGTGGGGTAAGCTCCCACAGAACAAGGATTTTTAGGTTTTGGTTTTCAGTAGCAGTTGTTGCTGGGCCTTGACGCTGGTTGGAAGCTGCAGTATGTCTCTCCCTGCTACTCTCTCTCTCTCTCAGGGTTTTCTCTTGATGTTTTTTTTTGCTCCTGGACTGGAGAATTTCATGTGAGACAATCTAGTTTTCTGAATTTTCTTTTTGCCAAGGGTATGTTTATGGGATGCTACTGTATTGGAACAGTTGTTGTTTAGTAGTAAAATAATCTATTATTCTCTTAAGTTTTCCAATAGAGCTACGTTATTTCAATTTTTTCTTTCTTCTGTTGTATTTTAACTATAGTGTTTGAGTAAAGTGTATTTTGCTTCAAATCTGATAGTTTGACCAATAGAATTGCATCTGGAACACAACGCCTGGCACTTGCCTTTAAAAATAAGGGAAAGTTAGGGTCTAGACTATTTCCTTAATGTATTTTGAGGGGGTTTGCTCTGATCCATAATAGAAGTAATAACATATGCTGTGGGTATGGGGGAGCCTGTAGACATACTGTACTTGTACTTCTGAATTACTTGATATGGTGCCACATAAATGTTTTTTGCACAAAGTAGGAGCTCATGATGCACAGGTAACATATTAGGATGGATGGGCCTTTTTCTGGTTGACAGGGTGTGTGATGAATGGAGTCCTGCAGAAATCTGTGCTGGGGGCCACATCTTTTACAATTTATATTAAAGACTTGGATGAAGGGAGTGATGGCATGATAACTACAGTTGCTGACGATGCAATGATAGATGGGAAAGTGTGTTGTGAACAGGACTTAGGAGTTACTAATGGATAAGGATAGTTCCAGAGAGAGAGAGCAAAAATCTGCCAGGTGGAGTATGATATGGGAAATTTTTTAAGTTGTTCACTTTGACAGGATGAATAAAAAAGCACAGTATTATTTAAATAAAGAAAAACTGCAGAAGTGGTTCAAATATATAAGATCCTGAGAGGTAGAAATGGAGAGGATGTTTCCTTTTATGAGAGAACCTAGAATTGGGTGTCATTATTTAAAAATCAGGGATCACTCATTTAAAACAGAGTGCCATGTGTCTTTGGAACTCTGTCCCTGAACAGGCGGTGGAAGTAGAATCCTTTGAGGCAGATAGTTTAAGGCAGAGTTAGATAGAGCCTCGTTAAGCAAGGGGTTGAAAGGTTACCAGGATAGGCAGGGATGCAGATTTGAGTTTACAATCAGATCAGGTTGTATGTTCATAGAAACTGCAGAGGGATCTCAGCAAACTAGTGCATGAGTCAGAAAACGTTAATATCTACATACAGTAAATAATAAAGAAGGCGAGGTCATGGTGATGGGGGAGGCCCAAAGTAATTACAGACGTGTTGAATTTTTACAATGTGCTTTTTTTTTAAACAATGGCAAGTACAATTAATGTAAATTCAGTGGCTGCTGGGACAGAAATACCTTGGAATGCCCACATTTGACGAGGTGTCAAGGAAGCTTCAAATGGATGGACTTAAAAGGGAGAAATATACTCCAAACAAACTGTAATTTCCAGAGAGGTATCTTAAGCTATGAACATGATGGGAGAAAATAAAATGGTCTGGCAAGATATATGTTTTGTGTCTTACCCTTTTACAGGATACACAAGAATAGGGGATAAAAGCCAATTCAGCACTGCTTTATGTGTGCTAGCAACCTGAGATACTTATGTGTGCCTGCTGGATGATGTATTTGTGTTTACTAATCTAAGCTCAAGTGTTAGTATGCTGTGAAGATCACAGTTGAAGAATCACATACTAGTCACCCCTGTGTTTCAGGTTCTAGACTTCCTTGCTCTGACTACTAGAAGCAAGCCAGTCAAAAGGAAACAGGATGAAAGAATAATTCTGTTGGTCTGAGTGCTGCCATCCAGCCACTGTCAAAAGGAACAGGAGAAAAGGATTGCAACTAATCTGTGAAGACAAGAATCTCAAAATCAATCATTTAACTAAGTATCTTTCACAATCAACCCACAGAGACTGAACTGTCCATCTTTTAATTTTTATTATTTTTGGATACGCTTCTCATTTTTAATTTTTGTGTTGTTTCTCCTTGCATTTAACAACTAATAATTTCACTCTTGCGTTAACTCAAGCAAGCCTGGTTCATTGGTTCCTTTTAAAACATACATTCCTTTGTTCTGGAAGAAATGTACAAATAACAAAGGGAGATCCTTTGTTAATTAACCAGGTTGTAACCAACTAAGGGGCAGGTGAATAAAGAAGAGGAGCCAATTCATCCTCCAACCCCACAAAGCACGATATGCAATTTATGTATATATTGATGTCATTTTTGGAATATGGATTTTAGACTAGTGGCATGTAGGTATGGCTGCTTTTGTGAAGGCATTTTTTAAAAATAGGTACGTGATCAGAAAGACCTTCCAGAAGTGTGATCTGATTCAGTGTGTGTCAGAGAGAAAGTCATTGCAGATGTCCTGGAATGTTTTTTATACTGAGAAATTTATATCCGGGTGTAAACATTGAAAGGCATTAACTTGCTTTCAATTTAGGATAATCAATGGTTGATTTTAACTTAGGAAACACCCAGAGATTGAAAGTTTTTAGGAAATTTCTGCAAGAGACCTGACTCAAGTCAGAAACAAATATAGTTTTCTCTCCAAGAAAGGAGTAGAGGACAGTTCAAGGAAAGCACATTCACCTTAATGTACATGTTTAGTTTGTGAAAACTCCAGAACAACAGTATTTGGTTAGAAATTGGCAAATTATTAAAAGAGTGAGAATGTTTAAGCCTACAGTTTTATGAGTATTCATCTGAGACTTCATAGTTCACAGTACAGAACTGAGCAGAAGCAGTTCATTTAAACTTAAAATGTACAGAACTTCAGTATTGATGAGAAAAGATATATCTTATTGATGCTTTTCATCTTGGATTCATCAGAGCATTTTGCAAGAATACGAATTCAAAGTGAAAACCAGCAGTTATATTTCATGAGAAGAAACTGCAGATTAGCCAGTAAGTTCACTCTGATTGGTAAAGTGTTGCCATGGAGAATGTATCCATTGATGCTGATTGACAGTTAACAGTCAGAGTTTGTTTAAATTTTAAATTAAGGAGGTTTGGTCATAGCATTGTCCTGTGAAATATAACAGCAAATCGCTGTCACCCATTTTGTTGAGTTGAAACAGGCATAAAGAATGTTCATGTTCTTTCTGTTTGCAGAGAACAGGGGCTTATGTATTAATCTATGTAGCATCTAGTACATGCTGGACTATCTCCAACACATCACACTGTGAGCCTGACTGACATACCTAAATTAGTTGTCAGTATAAATTCTTGCAGATCCAAGAATACGCAGCAAACTTTGTTCAATTGCTGAATCACATCTAATATGAGGCATTATGGTACGGGTTCTACAAGCACAAGCTAGTCGAGTGAATATATAACACCCACTAAACACAGGCGCACATTGTAAATTTGCTAACATACAGAAGTATCCAACAAATATTGTTCAATTGCAGAATCATGTGTAATATTAGGCTCTGTGATACGGATCTTGTAAGCACGAACTGATTGTACCCAATCAATCCCATGCTTGTTACAAAGTCAGAAGTCACACAACACCAGGTTACAATCCAATGGGTTTATTTGAAATCACAAGCTTTCTAAGCGCTACTCCTTCATCAGGTGAAGTGGAGGGAAGCACACAGGTACAGAATTTATAGACAGAGATAATGACAAGATAATCCAGGTAATTAAGAGTGTTTGTACTTATCTTTTGACATTCTTAATTACCTGGAATTTTCTTGCCATTATCTCTGCCTATGAATTCTGTGCCTGTGTGCTTCTCTCCACTTCACCTGACAAAGGAGCAGTGCTTCGAAAGCATGTGATTTCAAATAAACCTGTTGGACTATAACGTGGCGTTGTGTGACTTCTGACTTAGTCCAACCCAGTCCAGCACTGGCACCTCCACATCATTGCTTGTCACAAACAGCCACAATTATGTGCTGTTTGATAAGATCTGCTAGTCTTTTAGGTATGGGATTTGCACCTCTGTCATCAGGGCTGGGGCAGATGTGAGACAGGAGAAGAAGGATAGAGGAACAAGGAGTAAAAGCAGCTAAGATCTTAATCTTAGAGATAGAAAATCAGGAGTTTTGCACACTTTGAATTGGAGATGACAATGGAAGAGACCAGTTTGCTTTGGAGAGAAGAATTCCAATATTGCCCTGGTCTTCTATGATGCATTCAAAACAGATGGTTTTGGCAGCAAAGAACAACACAAAGTACAGCTTGATATCGTCAAGTCAAATTTGGTAGTTGATTGCAAACGCAGTTGTGAGGCAATTGCACTTGAATTTGCATTCCTCTGATCAGGAGCTAAAACAAGGAAGGAAATAGGTCACTGTCAGTGTTCAACAAGTCAAATTTCACCATTAATTTTTATCTTTTCTTAAGATAATGAAGTATCCTGTTGTGAATCGGGATAAGTAATGATGGATTAGAATTGCTTTCTACCTCTTATGAAAGGTGCAACATAAGTGGGATTTTAATAATCATGAAACACTCTAGCACAGTTTTATTAAATCTTAGATAAAGGTTCTGGGATCTCACTGTTGAAGATTTCCTTAAAAATAAAACACCAAAACAGGCACTGAAATGTAACTGTACACCATTGGTAATAGTTTACAACTGCCAACACAGTGTGAGAAGAGAACAAGTCTGCAGAACCTGGCCAAGCTGCTCCAAAAACTGAAATACAAATATAATCACTGCATTAATATTTCAAGCACATTCTGTATTTTCCAAGAGGCAAGGTAAATCTGTTTTTCTAATTTGTCTTTCCTCTAATAAGCTTGTTAATGTTTTCTCTTCAATTCTCATACTTGTATTGGCAAAGTGGCTCCCTGTGGGAAATATTAGCCGAATGATTTGGTTCATAGCAGACTTCATTATCTCAGAGAAGTCATTTATATGGCATCTCTTACACAAAGACAACTCAGAATTAACAAACATTGCCTGCAACATGGTAGTACATATAAAAATGCAACAAAACATGGAATAATTAATCTCTGGTCTCAGAAATCTGTTGCTCAATAGGCATGTTATTAGAAACAAATTTATGAATCTTTAAGATTTAATACATTAGAAACCCAAAGCGTGCATTGTGAATTTACTGCTCAACCAAAGTATAAAAAAGCATGTAAATTTGATTAAATCTCAATGAAACAAGTATACAAAGAATGATGATTAAATGTGTCTATCTGGTATTCTGTTTACTTGAAGCCAGAAGATTCTGAACCAGTATATAATGCAAATGGCTTTGGAATAAGAGTCAAATAAAAAGAGTCAAATATTGCTTAGTGAGAATTGCACCTGAGTGACACAAGGCTGGTTATTACCTGCCAAGAAATGCAAGGATGGAATGGTTGTAATTGCAAATAATCATACAGTTGAAATGTCAATGCAGTTAGGGGAAATTGGGGTCTTATTTGATCTATTTTCCTTGTATTTCCTTCCTGGCTAAACTCTCATATTTATTTATCCTTGCTGTAAATATGATATCCAATTAAAGCTAGTTTAGTAGCTTTCAAAAGGGAACTAAAGAAATATTAGGAGAAAGGGATGCAAGGATCTGTGGTAAAAGTGTGTGTGTGGGACTGGGATTAAACAGACTTGATTTCCGAATGGTTGGGAACAATGTGATTCTATTCTTAGAGTGCAATTCATTCTGGAGATTCAGGTAAAAATGAATCAGCCCATTTGATTGTCACCATATTCTAAAACATTCACTCTCTCCACCGCCAATGCTCAAATGCAACAGTGTGTACCATTAACAAATGCACTGCAGAAATTCACCGATGTTCTTTAGACAGGCCCTTCCAAACTAATGACCATGAGAAAAATCGATGGTTTCCAATTTCAATGTGCAATGCGTGTCTTTTTCCATCACTTCCCCAAATAAAGTGTTGTGTCTGTGCTCTTAAAAAGTCCTTCTATCAGAGTCCCAGTTTAAATTATGGCTCTCCCAATGTCTTTTAACTACCTTTTTCTGTTAAACTCTGTTTAGACTTTTAAACTTTTGTCACCTTATGACATTCTGCGACCTCAGTATAAAGTACTTCTCTGTTTCACTATTCCCTCACTGTAGCCATGCCTTTGATAGTGCTCACTTTGACACCAACACTCATTGTGAGATTTAAATGCTCCTTTTTTAATGCCTAGTCTTCTCAGTCTGATTCATTTTGCACCTTTAGTTTAAAGTTATACCCCTTACCCAACAGAGATGTTTAACGTCATTCAATAAGCTCTGATTCATTCACTTCCTACTCAAACCTCTTACAAGGAGTGCTTCTATAGATCTTCACTTCCCAATGGAATCTGTCTGCTGTAACTAGTCTTTCTAAATCGTACCACTTCTTTTGTGTTTCTCACCAGGTATACAGCGAAAGGTTTTAGCCTGGAGCAGTGGTTCTCCCTTGTTAGTATTTCCAAAGGTTTGTGCTGACAGTTTATCCAAACACTTACAGCTGCTAACTGTCTGAGTAATTCCTAAATCAGTAAAGTCCTTAAAACTTAGTTAAAACTTAAAGCTCACTTGTCTCCTGGAAATTTCTTCTCCTGGATCCAAAGGATTTTTTTCACTTTTGTAATTTGAGGTATTAATCATCAGTGAACAGGAAGGATTTAGAGGGCTATGGGCCAAATGGGACTAGATTAATTTAGGATATCTGGACGAGTTAGACCGAAGGGTCTGTTTCCATGATGTATAGCTCTATGACTTTATGACTAGGATGTAGTATTTGTTAGAATGCTGCCACCACTCTCCTTGATTGCATCTAAGAGCCCATTTGATTAACAGTGATAGAGAAACAACCACTTAGTGAGTCTGAATAATAAGAGGCTCTTGTCTCAATATGTAGTTTACTGCATGAAAATGGTCAGATAAGTTAATAAGCTAGGTAAAGATCATTAGTGAGAATAAGAGATGCCCTGTGGACATGTCAGCACTGCACAAGTCCTAAGGCGTTTTGCATTTCTCAGAAGGCAAGAAGCATAATGCAGTCTCTGACTTTATGCTTTTCAGAACCTTGACCTCATACAAGAGTTAAATTAAGTGCATATGGAGAGAGAAACTGTGTTAATGCTTTGAGTCTAATATAACTTTAACTAAGGAGACATGGGGTTCTGAATCATTTGAAACATACCTCAGTTTCTCTCTCCACAGATGCTGCCAGAACTGCTGAGTTCCTCCAGTATTTGTTTCAGACTTCCAGCATCTGCAATAGTAAATGTGGTCTACGTGGGGAACTTTGTATTACAATCACCTTTTCTACGGACCTTTTTTTCCAGGAATTTGTTGAGATCAATTTGGAATTAAGAAATGCTTTGAATGATAAAATCTTTGTTTATTATTTTTTAGTTTGCTTATTAAGTATACGGGTGGCATTTTGCAATGACTGTAATTGCAACATAAGGCATTTGAAGCTTGAATTAACCCCATGAAGACCCTGTTTTTACACGTGCATGGTGCATGCCACTGACCCAGCAAACTCGGAGCCGGCTCCTGGAGTGAACAGAGCCCCTGACATTCTTGTTTATAACTGTCAGCCAGGGTCCCTGATTGAACCAGGTTAACAGCTCCAATCAGGGAACTCATATTCTATGAAGTCCACCTGACTGACCTTGTACCAATCACTAAAAGGCCATAAGTCATAAGTCTTTGATAATAGTTCCCCAAGGTAAAAATGATGTGTTCATGGCAATCAACACTTTGTCTTTGTGCAGTCAAGTTAATTACTGATTTAATTTAAAAAATCCTTTCCAAACGCAACCTCTACTACCCAGAAGGACAAGGGCAGCGAGTTGATGGGAACACCATCAGTGTGGTTTCCTTTCCAAGACACACATTATCCTGATTTAGAACTGTGTCACTGTTCCTTCATGGTCACTGCTTCAAAATCTTGGAAATTACTTTCCAACAACTCTACACACATACCTACCTATCCATATTCTAAGCAAGCTAAAAGAATCAAAAGAAAAATTCTATTGGATTTTTTGCAGTTTAGTTTTATAAATTAAAATTAAAATGACAGATTAAGCTGTCAGTTTTGACTTTGAGATGAGCAACCTGTTGAAGTAATGCACATTATAATACCCACAACACTTGCTCTTTTTGCTCGTAATAATCTACAGCGTCTTACAATGAGCCATCATGTCATTGATTGAAACTGGGTTGAACAATGTTTCTGTTTTGGAGAGTTCCTAATTTAGGTTTGTGTTGGATTTAAGCCTTTTTAGTCATGTTGCTAACCGCCATTATCTACTATTACATTCTGTTCATTTTATGGCTTTTTTCTTTATCTGAAAACTAGCATAAGCAACTCAAGTTTCAAAGAGGTGACTCAAAGGTAGAACAGAGGACGTGCATTTAATCAGAAACAGATTAGCCCCATCATTACATTGCAATTGAAATTCAGCTTTGGCAAGGTTACAATAAATGTTCAAGTTCAGTTCAGAAATCTCCAAGGAATTAGCATTAGCATTCTTACATCAGCTCAGAATTTACTGAGTTGAATCTTTCAGGACAGTCCATTAACTTGACTTTTTGTTTATACCCTTACTCTTCCGCTCAATATAAATTACTGGAAGTAGAACACAATGGGGCATCTGGTCTCTGTGAATTGGTGAAAGATAGGATCAATTGTATCTCCCTGACCAAGTAAATTTAAGGAAAGAGGAAGGAACAGAATGAAGGAGAAGGACACAACAAGAAATAAAGGCTAAGAAAGACTGGATTAACAGAAAAAAAGACACTTACATAAACCATATAGTATACTCCCATCCGTGATCCTTCAACATGTCCCTTTTAAAGCAGCAATCTAATTCCCTTAAAAAATTTATGGACTCTGCTTCAAAACGTTATGACAATGAATTTCATTTTCTAACTACTTTTTATTCAAACATAATTTTTATTCTAATGTCCCCTCAAATTCCTGTTGTGCTTATTAAAAATTTGTTAGCCCCTTATTTCCATCTCATTGAGCAACAGAAACAAGTTATCTGACCCCATTGACTTTTCAACTGTAGTGAGAAAAGTTACTCATAGGCAAATTTAATAGCTCAGTCAATTAAATCTACACCACATCTTTACTATTGCTTTTTTATTAATCCTTTTAATGAGATGTCCAAATGTCACCCAATAAATTAACCGTGACCCAATTATTATCTTGCACAGGTTCATCACCTCAGCAGGACTGGAAGCATCTGCAGAGAGAAATTAGAGTTTACATTTCGGGTTGAGTGATCCCTCCTCAGAACTTCCTCAGCATCCACAGTTCTTTTGGTTTTTACAGGTTCATTACCTTCTTGTTTTAATGTGTTTGTGTACTTGTATTGCTAACAATTTCTACTGTTAGGTAACTGAAAAAAGATGCTTAACTGTAGTTATACAGTCATAGAGTCATAGAGATATGCAGCATGGAAACAGACCCTTTGGTCCAACTTGTCCATGCCGACCAGATATCCTAAATAAATCTAGTCCCATTTGCCAGCATTTGGACCATATCTCTCTAAACCCTTCCTATTCATTATACCCATTCAGATGCCTTTTAAAGGTTGTAATCATACCAGCCTCCACCACTTCATCTGGCAGCTCATTCCATACATGCACCACCCTCTGTGGGAAAAGTTGCCCCTTAGGTCCCTTTTATATCTTTCCCCTCTCATCTTAAACCTATGGCCTCTCGTTTTGGACTCCCCAACCCTGGGGAAAAGATTTTGCCTATTTATGCTATTCATGCCCCTCATGATTTTATAAACCTCTATACGGTCAGTCTCCAATGCTCCAGGGAAAATAGTCTCAGCCTATTCAGCTCTCTCTATAGCTCAAACCCTCCAACCCTGGCAACATCCTTGTAAATCTTTTCTGAACCCTTTCTAGTTTCACAACATCCTTCCTATAGCAGGGAGACCAGAATTGCACACATTATTCCAAAAGTGGCCTAACCAATGTCTTGTATAGCCGCAACATGACCTCCCAACTCGTCTACTCATTGCACTGACCAATAAAGTCAAGCATATCAAATGACTTCTTCGTTATCCTATCTACTTGCAACTCCACTTTCAAGAAACTATCAACTGCACTCCAATGTCTCTTTGTTCAGCAACGGTCTACAGGACCTTCCCATTAAGTGTATGAGCTCTGCCCTGATTTGCCTTTCCAAAATGCAGCACCTCACATTTATCTAACTTAAACTCCATCTGCCACTCCTTGGCCCATTGGCCCATCTGATCAAAATCCTGTTGTACTCTGAGGTAACTTTCTTCATTGTCCATATCTTTATTGTATTTGCTGATAATATCTTTACACAGAAGGATCATTTTCTAATTGTGCTCTCTGAAAGTAGCATGTGCCTGCCATATTTGCAAATCAGCAGAGGGACGATGATTGCCAGTCAATTGACAAACTTGATCAGAAATTGGTTTGCAAATGGAAGGCAAAGAATGATGATGGAGGGTTGTTTTTATGATTGGTATCCCATGACCAATGGTATGCTACAAGGATTGGTGCTTGGACCCTTGCTGTTTGTTATGTTCATTAACAACTTGAATGTGAATGCAGAAGGTATAATTAGTTAACTTGCAGATGACACAAAAATTGGTACTGAAGAAACCAAAATAACTGCGAATGTTGGAAATCTGAAACAAAAACAGAAACTGTGGAGAGAGAAATCAGAGTTAACATTTTGGGACCCTTTTTCAGAACCTTCAGTGACCCTTCTTTGGTTATGAAGGAAGGTCACTGGACCCGAAACTTTAACTCTGATTTCTCTCCACGGATGCTGCCAGACCTACTGAGATTTTTCAGCAATATTTGCTTTTTTTTTCAAAAAGTTGGTAATGTTGTTAATACTGAGTGGTCTCAGGCTACAGTCTGATATTGATCAGTTGGTAAATTGGGCAGACAAATGGCAGAGGGAATTTAATCCTGACAACTACAAGGTGATGCATTTTGGGAGGCCTCATAAGGGAAGGACACACTCAATGAATGGTAGGTCCCTAGGGAGTACTGAAGAGCAAAGAGATTTTGTTGTAGAAGTCCATAGACCCTTGAAGCTGTGAACAAAGGTAGAAAGAGAGATAAAGAAGGTAAAAACTGAAAGAACTGCGGATGCTATAAATTAGGAACAAAAACAGAAGTTGCTGGCAAATCTCAGCAGGTCTGGCAGCATCTGTGAAGAAAAAATCAGAATTAACGTTTCAGGTCCGGTGACCCTTCCTCAGAAGAAGATGAAGAAGGTGTATGGGAAGCTTGGCTTTCATTAGCTGGGGCATACAATATAGCAGCAAGAAAGTCTTGTTACAACTTTATAAAACATTGGTTAGGTCACAGATGGATGCAATGTGCAGTTCTGGTCGCCACACTACTGGAAGGATGTGCTTGCACTGGACTGGGTACAGAGGAGAATCACCAGAATATTGCCTAGGATGAAAAGTCTCGATTAGGGAAGAGGCAGGATAGGCTGGATTTGTTTTCCTTGGAGCAGAGGAGGCTGAAGAGGGATCTGATTGAGGTATACAAAATTATGAGAGGCATAGACCAGAGTATCTTTTCCCCATGAGAATCTTTTCCCCATGACAAACATATCTAAAACCAGAGGGCATAAGTTTAAGGAAAGGGGTAAGTGGTTGAGAAGAAATCTGTGAAAAAAAATTTCACCCGGTGGATGGTTAATATATCAAATGTGCTGCCTGAGAGGGTGATGGAGGCAGGTACTTTCACACATTTAAGAAGCATTTGGATGAGCACTTAAAATGACAGGACGTTGTAGGCTATGGACCAAGCGCAGGTAAATGGGATTAGTGTAGTTTGGTGTTTGTTGGTTGACATAGACATCATAGGTCAAAGGGCTGTTTGACTCCATGACTCTAATTTTATTGGAAAGTCATGGATTGTGAGCCATTTGGAACTTAGATCTTAATGCTTACTTTCACTAGTTTTAGTTTGCTTGTTGCTGAATTTTACATTTTGATTCTGTGAAAAGACATTTTCCTGACCAACCGAGTGGAGGTTGACTCCTATAAAGGACAATAAAAACTGAATTACATACAGAAAGTTTTTATATCTCCTATATCTGAATTGCTGATTTACTGTTAAACTGATGCCTTAATACTCTTGCTTCTAAGACAATGATTTGAAGTTACTCCTGTTATTAGACCTCAAAAAAGGGTATGGAATTATTACAAAGGGTCCAAAGGATTAGCCATGATGATCCCAGGCCTTCAGGCACTAAGTTGTACAGAAATACTAAAGCAACTAAATTTACAGTCATGGAATAACAGGATTTTGTAACACAGAAGCAGACTCCAATATGAGTCAATGTGCCCGTGGCAGCATGTTATTGGAAACCTACTTAGCTACTCTTGCCCCATAGTCCCAAAAGTATAAATCAAATTCTCTTCCAGGAATTACTATTTAATCTGCTTCAGGCAGTGAATTACAGATCATAATGTGTTGTGTTAACAAAAAGTGATCTTCCCTTTTTTGACAATTATCTTAATGATTGGGAAAAAGGCTAGGCACATGGTGCAAGCTTTTAAAAGTAAATAGTAGCATAGATCAGTTGATATGTGGTGAAGGGCAATGGGAAACTAGAGGACTGTGAAGCTTACAAAGACCAACAGAGGGCAACAAAAGAAGAAATCAGGAGGGAGAAGATTAAATATGAGGGTAAGCTAGCCAGTATATAAATGAAGATGTAAGAGTTTCTTTAGATGTATAAAGGGCAAAAGAGAGGCAAAAGTGGACATTGGAAATTGATGGTGGAAAGATAGTAGTGGGGAATAAGGAAATGGCTGAGGAACTGAATAATTACTTTGCGTCAATCTTCACGGTGGAAGACACGAGTAATATCCCAAAAATTCAAGAGAGTCGGTGGGTAGAGCTGAGTATGGTGGCTATCACCAAGGAAAAGGTGCTAGTAAAACTGATTGGCCTGAAGGTGGATAAATCACCTGGACCAGATGGACTACACCCCAGAGTTCTAAAGGAGATAGCTGAAGAGATAGTGGAAGCATTAGTGGTGATCTTTCAGGAATTGCTAGAGTCAGGGAGGGTCACAGAGGACTGGAAAATCGCTAATGTGACACCCCTGTTCAGAAAGGGAGTAAGGCAAAAGATGGAAAATTACAGGTTGATTAGCCTAACTTCGGTCGTGGGTAAGATTTTGGAGTCCATTGTAAAGGATGAGATTTCTGACTATTTGGAAGTATATGGTAAAATAAGGCAAAGTCAGCATGGTTTCATCAAGGGGAGGTCATGCCTGACAAATCTGATAGAATTCTTTGAGGAAGTAATGAGCAGGGTAGACCAAGAAGAGCCAATGGATGTTATCTACCTGGACTTCAAGAAGGCCCTTGATAAGGTGCCACACAGGAGGCTGATGAGTAAGATAAGGGCCCATGGTGTTAGAGGCAAGGTGCTAGCATGGATAGAAGATTGGCTGCCTGGCAGAAAGCAGGGAGTGGGGATAAAGGGGTCTTTCTCAGGATGGCAGCCAGTGACAAGTGGTGTTCTGCAAGGGTCAGTACTGGGAACACAACTTTTCACTTTGTACATTGATGATCTAGATGAAGGAAATGTGGGCATTCTGGCTAAGTTTGCAGACGATACAAAGATAGGTCGAGGGACAGGTCGTATTGAGGAGGTGGGGAGGCTGCAGAAGGATTTGGACAGGTTAGGAGAGTGGCAAATGGAGTACAACGTTGGAAAGTGTGAGGTCATGCACTTTGGTAAGAAGAATAAAAGCATGGACTATTTTCTAAATGGGGAGAAAATTCAGAAACCTAAAGTGCAAAGAGACTTGAGAGTTCTAGTCCAGGATTCTCTCAAGGTAGACTTGCAGGCTCAGTCAGTAGTCAGGAAGGCAAATGCAATGTTGGCATTTATTTTGAGAGGACTTGAATATAAAAGCAGGGATGTACTACTGAGGCTTTATAAGGCTCTGGTCAGGCCACATTTGGAGTATTGTGTGCAGTTTTGGGCCCCATATCTCAGGAAGGATGTACTGGCCCTGGAGTGGGTTCAGAGGAGGTTCACGAGAATGGTCCCAGGAATGGAAAGCTTAACATATGAGGAACGTTTGAGGACTCTGGGACTATACTCATTGGAGTTTAGAAGGATGAGGATGGATCTAATTGAAATTTACAAAATACTGAATGGCCTGGACAAAGTGGATGTTGGGAAGATGTTTCCATTGGTAGGAGAGACTTGGACTCGAGGGCACAGCCTTAGAGTAAAGGGAAGACCCTTTAGAATGGAGTTAAGGAGAAACTTCTTCAGCCAGAGAGTGGTGAATCTATGGAATTCACTTGCACAGAAGGCTGTGGAGGCCAGGTCATTGAGTACATTTAAGACTGCGATAGATAGGTTCTTGATTATCAAGGGGATCAAGAGTTACGGGGAGAAAGCAGGAGAATGAGGTTGAGGAACTTATCAGCCATGATTGAATGGCGGAGCAGACTCGATGGGCCGAATGGCCTAATTTATGCTCCTATGTCTTATGGTCTTATGGTCTTATGATCTAACTCAATCTGGACAATGGAAAGAGGCTGGAAACATAGGAAGATAGAAACTAGAAGCAGGAGTAGGCCATTTGGCCCTTTGAACCTGCATAGCCATTCAAATTATCGTGGCTGATCCTCTATCAGATGCCATATTCCCGTAATCCTTGATTTCTTTAATGCCTAAACATTTATCAATCTCTTTCTTGAATATACTCTGTGACCTGGCCTCCACAGCTTTACGTGATAGCAAATTCCATATTTTGACCAGCCTCTGAGTGAAATGTTTCATCAACTTAGTCCTTAGTGGCTGATCCTGTATTTTGAGACTGTGACCCCTAGCTCTAGTCTATACAATCAGGTGAGATGTCCTCTCTACAACAGTCCTGCCTTTCCCAGTATTAGAGTCATAGAGTCACACAGCATGGAAACAGACCTTTCAGTCCAACAAGTCTGTGCCGAACATAATCCCAAACCAAACTAGTCCTACGTGCCTGCTCCTGGCCTATATCAGTCCAAACCATTCTTATTCATGTCTTTTAAATATTGTAACTATACTCGCATCCACCACTTCCACTGGAAGTTCATTCTATTCGCGAACGACCCTCTTTGTAAAAATTTACCTCATGTCTTTTTAAATCTCTCTCGTCTCACCTTAAAAATGTGCCTCCTAGTCTTGAAAACCCCCATCCAAGGGAAAAGACAACTACCATTAACTCTGTCTATACCCCTCATTATTTCATAAACATCTATTAAGTTGCCTCTCAGCCTCCTACACTCCAATGAAAAAAATCCCAGCCTGTCCAGTCTTTCTTTATAACTCAAATCTTCCATACTTGCCAACATCCTGGTGAATCTCTTCTGAACCCTCTGCAGCTCAATAATATTCTTCATATAACTGGGTGACCAGAACTGGACACAGTATTCCAGAAAAGGACTCATCTGTATAACCTCAATATGACTTCTCAACGCCTATACTCAAAGGAATCAACAATGAAGGCAAGCGTGCCAAATGCCTTTTTAACCATCCTGTCTATATGTGACACAAACTTCAAAGAATTATGTACCTGAACCGTTAGGTCATTCTGTCCTAGAACACTAACCAAGGCCCTACTGCTAATTGTGTAATAAGCGCTACCTTTGTTTGTTGTACAAAAATATAACACCTCACATTTATCCAGATTGAACTCCATTTGCCATTTTTCAGCCCAAACTGCACACAGGATATAAATGAAAAGCCTTCACTTGATGCACTAATATAATGAAATGGAGAAGCTTGGCATGTCATATTTAACAGTCTATTTGACCCCGTTTTCTTAACTATTTGAGGGCTATCACCTCATTGACTGCCAATCAGGTCATGAAATTGTGATACTCATAATTAAGTTAGGACCCCATTAATTTTCTACTGTGTCTGTATGAATGGCAGTATTCCCTTAATCAAGTAAAACTTTATTCAAGTTTTAATTTTGTAAATGAATATCGATTATAATCTAAGCATTTGTTTAATTAGGATCACTTATTTTGTGATGTTACCTTTTGAATAGGAATACTTGTTCAAAGTTGTCAGGATATAGGTCTCAAGTATAAAAGAATTTACTGGGGGAAAGCACTTTAAATGTTGAATTATCCAGAACAAACCAATATAATATTTGCAGATAGAAATACTAAGAACTGCTGATGCTGGAGTCAGAGATGACACAGTGTGGAGCTGGAGGAACACAGCAGGCCAGGCAGTATCTTCTGAAAGACCCTTCTTCTGAAGAAGGGTCTGGACCCGAAACGTTGGCTTTCCTGCTCCTCTGATGCTGCCTGGCCTGCTGTGTGTTTCCAGCTCCACACTGTAACATTTGCAGACACCCA
Organism: Rhincodon typus; assembly: GCF_021869965.1. NCBI lineage: Eukaryota > Metazoa > Chordata > Chondrichthyes > Orectolobiformes > Rhincodontidae > Rhincodon > Rhincodon typus. Next base: position 14,903,835 of record NC_063365.1, on the reverse strand, counting down.
TTTGGAACCAGTTTAGTCAAGAAAACCTAGGATTAGCAACTCCATGACTAATTATGACAATGACAAAAACGTAAGAACTAAATTTTGTGAAAATATAGACAGCACAATGCAAACAACAGCTATCTCTACTCTGGTCCATTATCTAAAAGGCAGAGAATAAATCAGTAATAGGGCCTTTTTCCTTGCAACTTGCTAAAGGTAGATAGTTCATGCATTGGAAAGATGATCCCTGCTATAACTAATCAATTGAAAAGTAATTTTTTAAAAATCACCTGGTGTACCAAAGCAGCTTTCAAAGGAATGACGGTTGGAAGTGTGATCCTGGAGGTAACACCATGTCAAACTAACATAACTTATATTGTTAAGCCAAAATAATTGTGATTGGCTCAAATAACCATGTATCTTTACAGTATTAATCAAATATACAAATGTAAATGAATTAAAAGTATTCATGGGCAAGGATTAATAGCAGAAAACTGGATACCTTTTTTCCCCAAAATTCAATTCACTAAACGGCTATCCATATTGCTGAAAATTTCATGCATTGTTTTTCACTGCCATTATCTTCTACCATTCAAGTCAATGTAACTGTCTGAAAACGATACTTTAGTAATTTAACTAATGTATAAAATGTCCAATATTAACGTCCAAGACTCAATTTACTTAATATGTTTTTGGAAAAATTTGGAAACTGAATTCTTTGCTTCCTCCAATGTATACCTTTCCCTCTATTTGAAGCCTTGGACATTGAGTTGGAAATATTACATGTATTTTTAGTGCCATGGTTAACTATTGGAGATCTGATATTCACATCATCGAAGCTATAGTTCCATAATACTCAATTGGGACTACAATAGCCATCCCTATTCTCAAAATGACCTTCTAGTTGCTTGCAATTCAAATTCAGCTCTTTGCTTTTATGCTCATATTTCTTTCCCTGGCTTGCTGCAGTGTTACAGTCAAACTCAACACATGCATGAGGAAAGTATTTCAAATGCCAATGCATCATTTTACAGCCTTCTCGATTCAAAATGGAATTCAACAACTTCAGACTTCTATTTTCCTTGTTGCCTGTATCTTGTTTTCCTTTCAGACAAAGCCTTTTATTATTCTGCTATTAACACCTAATCTGGATCAATGTTTTTGTTCTTTACAATGCAACCAATCCCATTGTCTTTTGTTCCATGACATTTCTATATTCAATCTTCCCTACCCTCTACTCCATCCTAAATCTTACCTTGAGTTGTCCCTCCCCTTCCCCCCTTTCAATAGTATAAAACCCATCACATTTCTACCTCTGTTTAGTTATGCAACAGAGTCATATTGGACTCAAAATGTTAACTCTGTTTCCCTCTCATACATGTGACCAAGGCTGCTGTGGTAAATTTGAACGGGCAAGCTATGTTCTTTCATATTTTTAAGTCATTATCGAGAATGCAGCATCAGCAAGAGAAAGAAAGATAACAGCTGTATTCAATGATTTTAATTTGTAATATTTTACTTAGGAAGAACAGTCACATTTTTGGTAAATGTGTTTAGAGTTAGCTTTTGTCATAATATTTGTGGCATTAATTTTGTAAGCAATGTAATTCTCAACTTATGTCACTGAAATTATATATTGATTAAATGTATAGGGGTAGGTCATTACCTCAATTTTCATACATTGTTCATTTTTCACTTATATTTTGTATTCACCTTTAAGTATTACCTCCATTGTGATTTTGCGTATCAATGCTTTGTAGTTATCTGTCTTGTCTTCATATTGTATGTCTTTATGTTGTATAACCAACCCTTCCACTATGTGAGATAGTAAGAACTGCTGTTGCTGGAGTCAGAGATAACGCAGAGTGGAGCTGGAGGAACACAGCAGGTCAAGCAGTATCAGAGGAGCAGGAAAGTTGACTTTTGGGTCAGGACCCTTCTTCAGAAATGGGGGAGGGGGAAGGGAGTTCAGAAATAAAGAGAAAGAGGAGGGTTGGAGGTGGGAATGTAGTGGGATGGTGATAGGTGAGTGCAGGTAGGGAGTGGTGGGGAATTGGTCAGCAAGCAACTCATTCCAAACATCCACAGCTGGAGGGAGGAAAAATAGATGGCCTCTAAAACAGTCATTGAAACGTGTACAATTTAATCAGGGAATTGTATCAATTCAGCAAGATTGGAGATGATGAGCTCAAGATATCATTCATGATGATATGGAAGCACACATTGCCCTATTCCAAACAAATGGGCAAAGATATCATAACATCTTTTAAACATTGCTAAAAAAAATGGCAAGATGCTGAAACTTTTACTCTTGCATCCAACAGGACTAGGACACAATAAACAGGAAAGGAACACCCTTTTATACTTTGTGTTGATGGATTGGGCCATCATTGGCATGGAGAAGCAGCAAGAACAGTTAACTGTCGATCTTAGCTCTAAGAGCAGGCAGAAAGATTCTGATTGGTCAGGGTGTTGCCATGGGGATGCAGCAGAGATTGATTGTCTCCATGATGCTTTATTATGAAAAGAGGTGCAATGTGCATGTGTAAAAATCCCTTTTGCCTACAAAAAAAATGGCCCTGTATTTAGATATGTAGCTTCTAGCACATGCAAATTCATCACACCGTAAGCCTGACTCATGCTTTTAAATTGCTTTCAGGATACCTCTTACTACAGTTCAGATTACTTAATAAATGATTTCCAAAGGCAGAATTACATCTAAAGGTGGACATAGTTTTCGGAGGCTTGCAAGCATGGGCTGGGTTGACTACAAGCAGCATTCTGCCCACTGCCAACAGGAGTGTTGTTAGTATGCTCCACCAATCATTGGGACGTATGGCCTACAGACCTAGAATCACATTGGCGATGAAACTCAAATATTGCATTACTCATCTGTGTTGTAGGAAAAATATCTTTCTCACTTTACATCAGCATCCTGCTAATGGAAAAAGACCTACTCATGGGTTTATTGCCCCAGTATTCAACAAGATCATGGCTGATCTAACTCAGGCTTCAACTCCTTTTTGTCTCAGCTCCACGTTGCTGTCAAGTCTCCAATATTTCAAAAATCTCCCTCCTGTTTACATACTTTCAGTAATCTAGCCTCCACAACTCTCTGGGATAGAAAATTCTGGACATTTGCTACCTCTGGGGGAAGAAATTTCTTTGCATCCTTGGTTTAAAATGAATGTCCCCTTATTCTGTATCTATGTCCCCAATTTGAGATGTCCCCCACTGATGGAAACATGCTTCAATAAGATCACCCTTTATTCGTCAACACTCTAATGGAATAAAAGCCTAACCTGTTTAGTTCTTCTTGACAAGTCAACTCCTTCATCTACTACTGCCTACCCCATTAAAGCCTTTCTTAAATGCAGAAACGAAAACAGTACACAGTACTCTGGGTCCGGTCTCACCAACACCCTGTACAATTAAAACAAGACTTTTCTGTTTAATAAAAACCAAAAGAACTGCGGATGTTGTAAATCAGAAACAAAAGCAGAAATTGCTGCAAAAAGCTCAGCAGGTCTGGCAGCACCTGTGAAGAGAAATCAGTGTTAACATTTCGGGTCTGGTGACCGTTCCTCAGAATTGATGGCAGCTGGGAAAATGTCGGTTTTTATGCAGAAGGTAGGATGGGGGCAAGGGGTAAGCAGTAAATGTTACCAACAGCTGTCTCCATAAGCATCACATCACACTGGCTCAGGGCTGAACTACTCTGCAGTTCCACTTCGTCATCTGGTTCATTCGTTGTGCTAACAAGAAACTTTTTCTTCCTTTCAGGCATCATGGCCCACAAGATACAACCACCAACACTCTCCTTCCACCTGGACCTCTCCCACTGGCCTTCGATCTGCACTCGACCTGTTCATTGAGAACTGTTGACATGAACATTGGCAGCTTCAATTTCTCTGCTCCCCTCACCCATTCCAACTTGCCTGTCTCCGAACTCTATGCGCTTAGATCCAACTCTGACTTTGTTATTAAGCCTGCCGTTAAGGGAGGTGCTGTTGTAGTCTGGCGTACTGACCTCTTCATTGCAAAGGCTGAGCTGCAGCTCTCAGATACCTCCTTTTATTTCCCCTGCACCATGATCCCACCATGGAACATCAGGCTATTGTAACAACCACAGTCACTGGCCTAATTTCATCTGGTAATCTCCCCACTATTGCCTCCAAACTGAGAGTCCTCCAGTCCTGCACAATTTGCTCCTACCTCCTTCCAAAACTCCACAGACAGGATTGTCCGGGCAGACCCATTGTTACTGCCTGCTCCTGCCCCTCTTCATACCTTGACTCAATCTTTTCTCCCCTTGTCCAGTCCCTGCCCACATACATCCGTGATTTATCTGACGCTTTACGCTAGTTTCAGAATTTCTACTTGACGGTTTCCAGTCGCCTCCTGTTTATGATGAATGTGCAATCCCTCTATACGTCCATCCCCCACCAGGATGGTCTCAGGCCTCTCCGCTTCTTCCTGGAACAGAGGCCTGAACCATCCCCACCCACCACCACCCTCCTCCGACTCTGAGCTCATCCTCACCCTAAACAACTTTTGTTTTAACTCCTAGCATTTTCGTCAGATCAGAGGGGTGGCCATGGGTACCCGCCTGGGCACTAGTTATGCCTGTCTCTTCGTGGGATATGTGGAACATTCTTTCTTCCAGTCCTGTTCTGCCCCACCCACAGCTTTTTCTCTGATATATTGATGATATCATTGGTGCTGCTTCTGTTTCTCATCTGGAATTGGAAAGGTTTATCAGTTTTGCTTCCAATTTCCACCCTGTCCTCACTTTCACCTGGTCCACCTATGACTCCACCCTTCTCTTCTTCAACATCTCTGTTTCTATTTCTGGGGACAGACTGGCCACTAATATTCATTATAGACCCACTGACTCCCACAGTTACCTGGATTATACATCCTTGTACCCATGCTTCCTGTAAAGACTCTATTCCATTCTCCCAGTTCCTCTGTCTCTGTTGCACATAGTCCAATGATGGCAACTTCGACAAGGGAGCCTCTGAGATGTCCACTTTCTTCCTCAACCAAGGACCAAGGTCCAACACATCTCCCACACTTTGGCCTTCACCACGACTCTTTCCTCCCACAACAATGTTAGAGTTCCCTTGTCCTTACGTATCATGCCACCAGCATCCACATCTAGATCATCAGACACCATTTCCGCCACCTCCAGCAAGATGCCACCACCTGACACATATTCCCTTCCCCGCCCTCATCCACATTTCGCAGGGACTGTTCCCTCTGGACACCCTGGTCCATCTTCCTTCATTCCCAGCACCCTCCCACAGCCCCACGGCAGCTTCACCTGCAACCGGCGAAGGTGTAACACTTGCCCATTTACCTCCCCGCTCCTCAGAATCCAAGGGCCCAAACATACCTTCCAGACAAAGCAGCGTTTTACCTGCACTTCCCACAATCTAGTCTACTGCATTCCCTCTCACAATGTGGTCTCCTCTACATTGGGGAAGCGAAGTGTAGGCTTGGTGACTGCTTCGCAGAACACCTACTTTCTACCCGCTAAAAATGATCCTGAGCTTCCAGTTCCCTGACACTTCAACACCCCACTCTGTTCCCTGGCCAACATCTCTGTCTCAGGCCTGCTGCAGTGCTGCAGTGCTGCAGTGAAGCTCAGCGTAAGCTGGAAGAACAACACCTCACTTTCTAGTTGGGTACCCTGCAACCTTCTGGACTTAATATCGAGTTCAATAACTTTACGGCTTGAACTCTCCTATGTCCTAGACCCCACCCCCACCCACACACACCAGACCTTGTGATAACACAGTCTGCTATTACACACAATGCATTGTTAACCACTAACAGTCTCCATTAACAACTGTTCATCCTCCTGGCCATATCGTTATCCACTCCTTTTTCTGTTCAATTGTTCTTCTTTCTCTTTGTGCTCTATCCCCATCTATCGTTTACTCCTTACCCCCTCCCTTCATCCTATCTTCTGCTTAAAAACCAACATTTTCCTAGCTATTATCAGTTCTGAGGAAGGAGCACTGGACCCAAAATGTTAACTCTGATTTCTCTTCACAGATGCTGCCAGACCTGCCAAGCTTTTCCAGCAATTTCTGTTTTTGTTTCCTTTTTTTTAATCTCCAACCACCTAGCAATAAAGGTCAAAATTCCATTTGTCTTCTTAATTACTTTCTGCACCTGCATGTAACTCTATGTTCCATGCACAGGAGTCCTCTCCACACTGCACTGTTTTGGAGTTCATTTTGTTGTGAAGTTGGGTAGAGTACTTGTGAATTGGAAGGCAGGATGTTAGAATTTGTTTGTAAAAACGATGGGGGTAAGAGTGTGTGGTGCCTTTAAGAAGTGATGTGTTTTCCTAAGCTTGGAGATAAAAATGTCTGCAAGCAACCGTGAGTGCATAGACAGTTCTGAAATTGAAACATATGTATCAATTGGCTGTGTGGTTGGCAACCTTGGCTTGTTTTAATGTTAAGGCAACCAGCTTGAATATCAGCCAATTAATTTAAACCAGGCACTTAGAGACTGAAAACCAATTAAATTTAAATCTGATGGTGTTGACAACCTATGGCCAATCTTATTATAAGAAAATTGACATGTCATTCAGAGGATATAAGAAGAGGGGTTTTGAAACTCAGGATGAGAGTGAACTGCCATTGGAAGAATAAAACTCTGTCTCTTATAGAAATCTTTAAACTCTCTAATTAAGCACCATCTAAAAAGGTATCACTGCACACTTAGCTAATATTCCCGACACAAGGATTTGATGAAAAAGGAATTCCTGACTGAAGAATGGTGGAAAAGGCACAGAATATTCCGGAAGATGCATCCTGACTGTGTAGTTTTGAGACTCTAAGTTTTGATTTTTTTTATTACCTTGGTTTATATAAATGGGACTTGTATTTATTGGAATGGCATACCATGAAAATTTTGTTTTAGTTGGGAATAGTTAGTAGTTCGAAAGGAATTGGTCAGTTTGTTAGCTTAGTTCTGATAACTTGATCACTGTTAGAGTTAGATAAATAAATTGTTACTTCTGGCTTAGAAAGTGAGTATCAGGGCGTTTATCTCATTTAACCTCCCCTCCATAACAGATTAGGGGCTGAGAGGAAGGTTATAGCATTTTTCATATTTCCTTTAACAGATTACAATGTGAGGTGAGCTTCTCTGGGGGTTTTGGTTTTAGTCATCCGTGGGGTGTTGATCCCTCCTTTGTAACAATTTCCTTTAAATAATAGTCTGCCTTTTGATTCTTCCTACCAAAGTGCATGACCTCATGCTTTCCCACATCAAACTCCATCTGTCAATATATTGCCCATTCACTCAGCCTGCCTATATCCCCTTGCAGATTCACCATGCTCTCATCACAACATGCCCTCCCACCTATTTTTGTATCATCAGCAAATTTGGATATGTTACATTCTTCCCCTTCCTCCATCTCATTAATATAGATAGTATATAATTAAGGCCCTAGGAATGTGGCTGTCCATTTTTTACATCTTTCCAAACTGAAAAAAGACCTATTAATCTTGATTCTATGTCTTCTGTGTGTTAACTAATCCTCAACCATGCCAATGTGTTACCCAATACTGTGAGATCCTATCTTATGCAATAACCTTTTACGTGGCACCTTATCAAGTGCCTTCTGAAAATCCAAATACACTACCAGTACCAGCAGGAAGGCCTTTCACTCCTGAGCTGTTAAATGATTTGTGGTTTCAAACGTTAAACTACACCCTGCCTTTTCATAAAGGTCTTTAAACATGAAACTTTATATAAAACGGAGATCTGTCAGGATTAATTATTCAAGCGAAATATTCAATCAATTTTTGCCCCATCAGTTGCATTTTCTTTCTCTGTAATTTTACTACAGATTATTTCAATTATTGATTTCTACTGGAAATGACGTTATTGCAATGAATCTGGCTTTTTTTCATCAGTCAATAATTTCAGCCTGGAAGGTACAACTTTCTTCTTTGTGGCTTTTTCAGATTGTCTTTCCTCAGGCAATAATGCTGATTGTTTTGAGTGAAATCATTTCTTTATTTGCTGATAAACAAAGGCTTTGGTCATTTTAAACAAAGGTGAAATCTTCCTCAGAATTAGCGTTAAGGCATTTCTAGAAGAAATAATGATCTCACAATAAAAGCCACTTAATTAATTGGATGGTGGAGTAAATATTTCTAATTTATTGGCACTTTGTTGGTTTCTTCCTATTTGTTGCTCTATAATATTCTCATCCAACTACACACTTCTTGCAATACGTTTTTTTCTGAATGCTCAAGTTTTGATGGTTGAGCATTGCCATTCTTCTCTCAATCTAACTAAAAATTAATTAGTTTAATTCTAAATTTAGCTATCTTAAATAAACAATGTCTCAGACATTATTTATCTGGTTTCTTTGGTTTACAACAGGGATTAAGAAGGAAAATTTAAAAGGAAGAAACCTTTTGCACATTGCTTCAATGAAATATGAGTGATATCTTACATTCTACAGACATAAATTCAACAAATCCCATTCTTCTGCCAGGGCCACTGTAGAGCAGACACAAGGCTTCCTCAAGGTGAAGTTCAATTGGCTGGATTGGTCTCACACTCCAATAGAGTGCATAATCCTTGCATCCTATGCTCTGTACAGCTGAAGCATGCAAAGACAGGATGTGATGGATGCTGAAATGCTGAGAGAGCAGCAGCTGTCTTCTGAGGGGCAAGGTGATAACATTAAGTAAGAGGAACATCACTTTCAGTATGATAGAACAACATAGCTTCAAGCACAACAAGCCAACCAGGACTTATTTCATATCCAGTTCCAATTGATCTGAGTTGGGTGAAGTCTTCATTCATTGACTGTACATTTGTCGTGGCATAAGACAAATGGCCCTTGCTTAATCCCAGAAACAAGTGCAGCATTTTTGTTTGTATTTTCTTTGTATTTCCTGCTGTTTAAAAAATGCTAACATAAACAACTGTTTGAAGGTTTTGCAATGGCTGATGCTCCTACCTCCAACAATGATAAGATGTTATGCTATCATGGCTACTATGAAATCAGGAGCACTCTTTCATACAGAGTTCTAACATTATATGGCATTAAGAAGGTGTAGCTTCACTCTTGTACCTGCAGTTACAATGACAGTTGAACAGACAAGCAATGATTTAAAGTGCCAATATCTTTACAAATCTGATATTCTAAATAAAATGAAGTGCCACCTGCTACCACTTCAGTACCCTCAGAAAGCTTTACTTTTCCTTACTCTTCGACAATGTCTAGGTGCAGTCCAGGGGTCTGTAACTGCATTGGAGGGGTTCTGTCCCATAATGCAACCTGTGGGCCTTAGATGTTTGGGTGAGTGACCCCAGGGGTGTGCTGAATGTATTTTTGGAACCCACTGAATGTTCTTCTGGACCTGGCATTCCATGCCAACCTGTCTATGGACACAGTGAGCCATATATATGCAGAGCCAATACGTACTTACAGTGTTTCTGGATCTCTCCGATGTTCGATGGAGTTTATTGACCACATCTGATAAACCTGCAAACTGCTCCTGTGACTGTTTACCCAACGAGGTGTCAGTATCTGAACTGATGAGGGTGCAGGAGACCATCTTGCCCAGTGTATCCTCTGAGAGGTCTCCAAGATGGTTGGAGGGACTGGTCTCTTGCAGGCAGAACCTATATGGGTGCCACTTGTCTCTGCAGGAGACAAGAGAGGGTATGAGTTGTGAATGAGCTGTGATCTAACAGTGGAAGCGTGGGTATGTTAAAAATGTATTTGATGTGGTGGTAATGGGAGAACAGCATGGCACTTGAGAATAAATCATATGTCGTTGCTGGGACATGAAGGTCTTGATATCACCATAGGAGCAGTCTTTAACTTATCCTATTAAGTCAAGGATTCTCTCCTCATAGGGAGTGAGCTGATGAATGTCAGGGGCACAATACCACCTGTACTAGCCATTCTATTCTATTGTGGGCTATTTTCTCCAGCAGTGTGACCAGGGAGGGATTGAGTGTGGCTGGCACAGCTGTTAGCATTAATACAGGTGGAGGAAGGGTGGTGAAATTTCTCAAGGGAGTGAGTGGAAGCACAGAAGGGTTAGTAGTTTGCTGGGGCGATTCAGTAAGTGAGAGGAATTGAGGGAAGATGCTGTATGCAACAGTGGGAATGGTAAGCTTTGAGCCTTGGTGGGATGTGTGTGCGTTGGCAGAGTTAGACTGAGTGTGAGGTAGCAGAGAAAAAATGTTGGCACTTACTCATGTAGAGCGCAGAAGGTCATCAAACTCCTTGCAGCATTGTTGGTATTCTTCTGGACCTTGGAAGAGCAATGAACCTGGAGGTAACATTGGACCAGGCTGGCAGGATCTCATGCTGTGGTATCCATTATCGGTCCGAAGGAAACAGGATGGCCCTCTTATCCATCACCAGAATTGCCAGGACCTCCAGGTCAAAGTCAGCAAAGTGAGGTGCTAACTTCTGTCTATCAGCCATCTCCGTGGCAACTCTTCATACACTGCAACCATGAAGGGCTAGCTCTGGTGCGCAGTGTTTGTACTGGTGCACAGTGAGATTTAAATAGCGTAGTGATACCTGGAAAATCCCAGCAGCAAGAAGCATATCAAGCCCTGGTGAGCATAAAGTACCATGAGATTGGTATCTTAGAGGCGCGGTGGATACTAAATCAGCTGGGCAGTAGAGAATTACATGAGAAAAGTTACTTAGGTTCATGGGGAGAATCTCCATGGAATGCCCCAAAATTGATACTTATCAAATTTCGGGAAAATGTGATGTCCATTCTTGATGCATTAATTTTCTACAGCATGATGGTACAGCTGTCATCAAGGCTGATGCCACAATTACACTCGCTTTTAAAACAAGAGTAATTTCAATGATAACCTCTTTTTAAAAAGGAGTGACATGCCTATTAAAATTATATTCATCATCACTACAAACACTTTTGACCTAAAGCCTCTGGACCGGAGTTAAAATGATAAGAGCAGCAATCCCCTGACAGTGACCAGCTGTTCATGTTTTCCAGGAAACTGATGTCTGCCAAGTTATAAACCAAGTTTACGGAGAAGAGGCCACCCAATAGAAATTGCCACCAATTCATTTAACCTTTGAGGTATCTCACAAACGTCAAATAAACTGAAATATCACCGTGCAAAGGTAATATTTTTGTAAAACTGCATCTTTTGACTACAGTTGAAAACAATGACTGGTTTGTGTTGGCAGAACACCACACTCCTGTTCACCTGCATTTTCAGTGTAAAGGTCATCAGCACAGTCACTCCAATAATTATTATAATTAAAAACTCCAACCTCCAATACTGTCAATAATATTGAGCAATTATTTAGATATCCAAAGCATACTGAAGTCGGTGTACATGACCAGATGGACAGCAAGTCGATCATGAATCTTGTGTTTTCTCCTGAGGAATTTTTGTAAACACCTGAAAATAACAACATCACATTTGTGCTATTTTTTCGAAGCATTTAATTTAATACCTACTTCACCACCAGAGTCTGTCACTGTGCATTTTCTCTTCTGAGTCTTGGTCTCATGAGCAAAGAGTACACTGGCATTATTGCTCATCAATTGCACTTTTAATTATCAACTTTCTTCACATTTTCTATTGATGTAAATGAGGCCATCACTTTCTATTCCTTCTTATTTTTCTGCTCCTGTGCAATTGCATTAACAGCAGCATTGATTATTGACTGGCGTATAATTAATCATCTTTCACATGATGTTGCCATAAGTACTGGGTCTCACTGTAGCTGAAACAAGAAAGCCCACCTACATCTAAAACAAATAATTTGCAAAAAAACATCAAATTATGTACAAAAGCCATGGTCTTCAATGAAATGATTTTGTGCCAATTTCAGCAATATTATTTTGTGCCAATTTAAAGTAGTCATCTATTTTTGTAGTAAAGCGATTGTAATTGTATGTAAACAAACATTAATGGATTTGTTTTTTACCCAGGAGACAGTTATTTGGCACATTTAAAAATCTTAAACAATACTTGACACATGAAGTACACTTAATAATGAGTCAAGTGTCTGGTGTTGCATAGTCCGCAGTCATACAGAAGACTCTGCAGAGAATTAGTAGCTTGTACAATAAGAACAGATTACCTTCTATGATTTTAAGTTCCTGAAAGACTTTCACTTCTGCAATAATGTTAATTCACTCCCATAGTTAAACAGCACTCGAGTTAAAGATCTTCTAGACTCTAGCTTAAAATTGGGAAGGAAAGTTCTATGTCCGTTTGTTGAAAAGACTTGACGCAAAAGTACAAAAATCAGGAAGAAATATGCAAAGAAAAGTTTTCTTTAAATATCATTTTCACTTTCAGATGATAGAAATACATTAAACAAGAGAAATTTGGAATACTGCATTCAATTCTGGTTTTTCTGCTTTAGGAAAGATGTTGTGAAACTTGAAAGGGCTCAGAAAAGATTTACAAGAATGTTGCCAGGTTTGGAGGGTGTGAGCTACAGGGAGAGGCTGAATAGGATGGGACTACTTTCCCTGGAGCATTGGAGGCTGAGGGGTTATAGAAATTTATAAATGCATGAAGGGCATGGAGAGAGTGAGTAGTCAATGCCGTTTCTCCAGAGTATGGGAGTCCAAAACCAGAGGGCATATGTTTAAGGTGAGAGGGGAAAGATTTAAAAGGCACCTAAGCGGCAACATTTTCACGCAGAGGGTGGTATGTATATGGAACGAGCTGCTAGAGGAAGAGGTGGAGGCTGGTACAATGACTACATTTAAAAGGCATCTGGATGGGCATATGAATGGGACGAGATTAATTTAGGATATCTGGTAGGCATGGACAAGTTGGACCAAAGGGTCTGTTTCCATGCTGTACATCTATATGACTCTGTAACACCTGCTCCAGGCAAATTTTTTTTTCTTTATCTTGGCCCTGTCGGACTAAGTATTCACCCTTTTCTGTTTTCCACCCCAATCAGACCTCTCTTTTGTCCACATCCTTATCAAAACCTACTACATTTCTATCTTACTACAGCTTTCAAGAAAGGTCCTCCAGCTTAAAATTAAATCAGAGATAGTAGGAACTGCAGATGCTGGAGAATCCGAGACAACA
>NC_063365.1:14854165-14890340 GCF_021869965.1 Rhincodon typus | reverse complement strand
GATGCTGCTTGGCCTGCTGTGTTCATCCAGCCCTGCACCTTGTTGTCCCAGCTTAAAATTAACTGTTTCCTTCCACACAGATACTGTCTGGCCTGCCAAGCATTTCAGTTATTAATTTCAGATTTCAAGTGTCTGCAGCATTAATTGTAAAAGAAATGCAAATCATTCTCCTTAATTTCAAGATAATTGCTTTATTACAATGATTTGAGGAAAGTAATTCATCTTTAAGCTATTTGTTGAGAGTGAAATTGGACATGAGCGTGGGGGATGAAATATCATCAGTTATATGTAACCTTTTATTGACTTCAGTAAAATAGATTACTGTGTGTTTTCAACATTGTCCTCCCATGTCCAATTGCACACTGGCATGGTATCACCAGTGAATTGAACCACATGGAAGTTCTTGCAATATCAATTGACTTTACTTTACAGTTTATGTGTTAATTTCTCTTTAACCTTGAATATGTACCTTTCCCTATTATCATTTTAATTAGTTAAGACATCCTCAAAACCAACTGCATAATGAATAGAGGAGATGTGTGTGATCTATATAGGTCAAATTTAAAAGGACAGTGATCAGAGCATTCCCATTTGGAATGGGAGCAGTTTTCATTCTATTTGCTACTATTTCAGTGTGGGATTTGATCTATATTCTACCAGTGACCCTGACCTTTATTAGGAATGGCTGCCAGTGGATACTAATCATACTGCACAGATCCTCATGGGTTGCGTACTATTTTCATACACCCTGTTCGAATTAGCTCAATAGGACTTAAAGTCACATTCATCCAGAGGTGTGAAATAACATCTTTGAACAAGTTGACTAGAAAAATAGGTTAAACAAAAAAATTAAAGCTACAACCACAAAGTAGAAGATTTGATTAAACAAGTTGCCGTGTAGTCCTTTTCACTTTAATTGTGGACAATTGGCAAAGAATGTGGCAATAAGGCTTTTTTTATTTTTCAATGTCTGATGAGAACTTTCTCTTTTGCCAAGCCAGTTCTTCAGTTTTTCTTAGGGCCTGATATTTCTGCTGTCAGCTAGAGCATCCATTGTATCTAAAGATGGAAAAATTAAATCAAGTAGTTTTCTGCTTTATTTCTTCTGTTTGTAAATTCTGCAACATCCCAGCAGCGCTTTAAGTTTGCAGCAATTTCATTATCCAGCCATTTTTAACAAAATGTCAATAGAAGTTGTTAGAACTGATTGGGGAACAGCAGCTTCAATTATGGGACAAGCTTGGCTTCTATACTAATTCAGACCTGCATAACCATTCAGGTCATTTTTTACATCCCTGGTGAGAATGGTTTGATGTTTTCTAACAGTACATTGATGCATTGTTATTCTCTGTAGTGTCTGGTCTAACACAGCCCAGGTTTGAAAATTAACCTGAATCACAGCAAACCCATGTATGGAACGCATGAACTAACATTCTAAGCAAGGAGTTGTGAGTACAGCCTGTTCTGAGGGAGCAATGTAAATTTGTGAAACATACTGGTATCATTGTGGTCTTCATAGCTAAGTATTCTGCAGGATGGTATCTTATCACATTGTGCCAGTAGGAGAGTTGACAACCAATATTCATATCTGAAAACTCTGCAACCTATGTGTCCTGGTATTCTTGAATGGTATCACAATTTATTCAGGGAAAACAACAAGAACAACAAAATCTCTACGCAGTAGGATCCAGGCCATTACTGTGACTGACCCCTAAATAGTTTGTTAAAGGGACCCAACATGTCATTGGGTTGGAACATGAGTACTTCATGAAGGCCCAAATCGCAGTGATATTTATATTTTAAGAACTTTTATTTGAAAAAGAGAATCATGATATTGCATTGTCTGTAAACAACTCTAGTAATTTTTTTCAATGCTAATTAAAGGACAATTCAAATCCCTTACTTCCAAACTTTCTATTAGATCTGTTTATAGAAATTTTGGCTTGAGTTACATGCCTTTAACTAATTGATCCTTTTGCTAGCTTTTTACGGCACATTCTATCTTGTGTTAACCCTAACATGCGCTTTTTGTCACTTTTTTTTACCAACACTAAATGATCCCAGGTCCATTTCTAGAAGTCCATTAGATCTCTGTCCTACAGCCTAATCACTCATCATTTAGGATAGAAATGATCCCCACAATCTGCAAATCTTAACTTTAACCTTCTGGTGTGCACTTCAGATGACTGTGTGTTTGTGTGTGTCACCATCCCAGATTATGACCTGACTAAGATTGTAGTTATTTTAATCAACCTGTTTAGACACATCTAAAATTGTATCCTCTTTCAATATCCCCACAGCAGCTGGTCGTCTTAAAATGGTGATAGAGTAACAAAGTTTTAAACTCTTGTATCTAGTCGCAAATAGAAGGGGACTTGCAGCCACTTAATTATTAGATGAAGTGTTCCATTAATTTTATTAATATATTATTATTTATTAAATTAAGTTTACTACATTGACATAAATCAGATAAAATATGTTGTCAATCTTAAGAAGTTCACTGAAGAATCTTGTTGATTTTTATGGTGTTTACCAGTTTGTGAATGGTAATTTTAATTATTGTCTTTTGTTGCTGGTTGCTTGGGTATTTGAGTACATTTCAGAAGTTGGACCTTTGGACTCTTTTGTCCTTGGGACTTGGTGATACATTTAGTGATTGTGACTGATCTGAAATCTGATACTATATTTCATTCAAGTGTTTTAAAAAGAATGTCTCAATCTGGTGAAGTTACATCATGAGACTGTAGGCAAGCTAAACAGCAGAATTAGTACACTGTTTTGTGATTTATAAAAAGATAATAACAAAAAGGGTTTTTTTAGAGTTTGGATTTTAAATTAGTTGCACATGAGTTTGGATGATTTATGTGAAAGGTTTAATAATTAATTAGATCGGATTTTACCAAACAATAATTTTAAACCAGTATGTGTCAGAAACTGAAAGCCTCTTGGATAGTTAATGGAAATTCGTTTATATTGTGGGGTTTTACCAAAGGGCAGAGAAAACACTAAATACATTAACTTGCTCTTGGGTTTAGAAAATAAGGATTGATTTGAGTTTAGAAAAACACAAAAGGTGGAAAAACACCTGGCTTAGTTTGAAGGAGATCTGGCTGAAGGCATACGTAAGACGTAAGAACCCCAAAAAGGGGTTTGTTCAGAAAAGTTAAAGGAATAAGTCTTCTTAATGGAAAGATCTCAGTTTTGTGAGTCAAAGAAACAAGCCTCACAGTTCACAGGACTGGAAATTAAAATAAGCATTTAAGTCAATTTACAGATTTGATAGGGAAGGACTTTCTTTCTAGACTTTAATTTTCAAGTGTTGGTATTGGGGAGTAGATGGGATTTTGTTTTGTCAGGAATTTGAAATCTTTTAAACTCTGCTATTTTTAATTTCTCATGTAATAAACCTGTTTTCATTGCTAAAACCAAATCTGCAGTTATGTTTCAGTAAAAGATTGCCACTTTAAATAAAGCAAAAATAAAATGTGATAAATAAGATTTCATCTGGGATGAAACCTGTCCATTAGTAACATCAACTGGGATTATAATATTGTGAATGAAGCTGATCAGAGTCAATGGATGGAATCCAAATGTTGACGTCTTGTAACATCATTTGTGAACAGTGATGGTCAGTTGAACAACTAATGAGCAGTATTAGAGTGCTCTCCCCCCTTCCAGATCATGAAGTAGGATACAACACAATGTGATTATGGGGATTCACAGGAGATTTTGGCATGAAAAAAGAAAGCTGTCAATTTTTTAGCAATGACAAGGCTTTGGGAACCGGCTGTTGCCATATCTTGATGATCATCTTTCAGTGTTAGTTACCATCTGAAACACTAATACCTAATATTATTACCTTCATTGTTGGAAAAAGACACATTTTGTCAAAGTTTTCCATCTTGCGCTCATCAGGATATTTCACAAGAATACCAATTCAAAGGGAAAACCAATATTTATATTCCACGAGCAGAAAGTGCTGATTGGTTGGCATGTGGACTTGGTAGATGCATAACCATGGACAATGTACCAGTTAATAATGATTGACCATTTAATTGCCAGGCTTTATTTAAATTTTGAACTAGAAGGCCGATTCTGATTGGTCAGGATATTGTCGTAAGAAATGAACCAGGAAATGGCTGTTTGTTGAGTTGAAAGATGTGCAGTGCATTTACCTGTTGTTACTGTCTTCTAAAAATCCAAGTATAATGCAACAACAGGCTCCCCTTAAAACATACTGCATGTTATTCCTTCAAGCAATTCCAATAAATAATTTCCTTTTCACAAAACAATGCTGATTCTTCCTGATTAGCTTGAGATTTTCCAAGTGCCCTGTTGTAATCTCCTTGCTGATAGATTCTAACACCTTCCCAACAACAGATGTCAAGCTAACTGGTTTATAGTCTCCTGTTTTCTGCCTCCTTCCCTTCTTGATATTTGCTAATTTCCATTCAATTGAACTTTCCCAACAGTAATGAATTTCGGAAAAAACACCAACATGCTCCCTATCTCATAAAGCCACTTCCCTTTAAGACCGTAGAGTGAAGTCCATCAGGACCCAGAGAACTATCAACCCGCAATCCTCCATTAATTTGTTGAGTAATACTTCCCTTGTGTTCATAATTTTACCAAGTTCCTCTTTACCTTCAACCTCCTAATTTACAGGTATTAAAGGGATTTTTAAATATATCCTCTATAGCGAAGGCAGAAGCAAACTATTTATTCATTACATCAACCATTTCTTTATTACCTCATATTATGTCACCACTCGTAGCCTCTACAAGACCAAACCTCACTTTACTTAAATAAAACCAAAATACTGTGGATGCCGCAGATCTGAAACAGAAAAAAAAGTACTGCAGAAACTCTGCAGGTCTGTCAGGATCTATGGAGAGAGATAAATTTAATGTTTAGCGTTCAATGACTCTTCTTTGCAACACACTTTACACTGACTTTATTTACTTGTACTTTTCCTTTTGAGGTGCCAACAAAAACTTTTGCTATTTGTTATTATATTTCTAGCTAGCTTCTTCTGATGATCTAATGTATTAGTCTTGATTATATTTTCAGCCATTCTCTGCTTTTCTTTGTGTTCTGACCAGACATCTGATCCATTATTCACCTTTGCTTCAGTTTGATGCTCTCCTTTATATCTTTAGTTAACCATAGATCATAGGTCCTTTCCTTGGAATTGTTTTTCATTGTAGGAATTAACTTACTGTGAGTATTTTCAAATGTTGCTCCATATGTTCGCTTCTCCACTGATCTATTTCCTAGCCTAATATCCCAGATAAATTTGGATAGCTCAGCTTTCATGCCCTCATAGTTGACCGCATTTAAGTTTCAAATACCAGTCTTAGACCCAATTTTATCCCTTTCAAACCGGATGTAAAATTCAATAATATTATATTTGCCACTACCTAAACATGATGCCAATAAACCTATTGTGCATCTCCAATATTTTCTGTTAAAATTACATTTCTACATGTCCATATCACTTATGCTATTTTGTCTTTTATACCTGATTCCTGAGAGAAAATTAAACTTTGAAATCTTTTAAAGGTTTTGCATTCTGACCATGTTGGTGCCACTAAATATCTTCTTATCCCATGCTCTTCCTTGAAATTCAGTCTTGTTGTAACTTGGTTTTGCTAATAATAGAAAATCACCAGACCAAAAATGCTTCTTTAACTCTCCTTTAACTTTAGCAACATCATGTTTCTTTCAAAATTATTTCTTGCAGTGGGGCTGGTAGATGAAATCAGATTATGATACTAGTGTATGTACCATGTAGACATTTCAGTAAGATGTCTTGTTATTTTTAACACGGATAGTATTTCAATTTATTTTAAATTGGCTCAACCTTTGTTCAAATAACGGCCAGAGAAATTTCTCCCAGAACTCATGAAAGCTTTTGTTACTATAATTGAAATGACAGTAAAAAGATGACACAGCATCAAAATACAAAACTGGCTGGTAATTGTATTTGCAGTCAAATATTAAGCACAAGTTCAAATAGTGCTTTTCTGCTTCTGTTGAGGGACAACTGAGACTGATATGTGTTCTGCTAATACAAAGTAATAATGAGAAATGTGGGAACTAACATTTATTTGTATGAACAGGTTTTTTGAAATGTTTCAAACATTGCTGTTTTTTTTTAAATTTATCCGCATGCCAGTGAGTGAAGAAAAATGTTCCACTGTGATATTGCCACTTTTAAGTTTAACAACTTATCATCGTGTGCATTAATCTTATTTATTTTCTAAACTTTAGATACTACGTATTGAAGGATTCCAGCAGTGTTTAAACATGTGGGGTGCGAGAGATTGTACTGAAATAAGATTTGGGTAAATAAAAATAATGCTGTTCTCAAGTCTGTAAATGCAGAGCACATTTGGGAGAACTGGCATTGTATGGTAGTAACTTCTATTTTGCCCCTCTCTGCAGCATGTATTTTGCACCTTCATTCATTGTTTTCCTTTTCATGTGAGGAGATACTGCAATGGACAGGCACATCTGTCTTCTCAAACTGCTAACAAGGCTTAGGTATAGCTTGTACAGTGTCCATTAGATCCCATTGACCAGCTGTGAATATGAAACCTGGCTCCTTGCGAGAGTCACATAATGCAATAAAATGGAATCAGATTGTCATCTAACTCTTGATGTAAGTTGCCACTTTATGCAAAGCATAAAGCATAAAGTTCTACTTGTGCATAAACACAATAATGGCATGTTGACAGTCTTAAAACAACCATCAGGCTCCATTATATCTTCATTGATTATATTTTCAACATCACACAATTTGAAAGTTGTTCAGGGACCAAATAAAAGCTGAAGAATGTTGTCCCTATTTTTTTCAGGTAATACAAATTATCTAAATCTATAACTGACAAACTGGAAATATCTTTTGAATATGCCAATTTCAAATTCAATTCCCCACTTTGCAAGGCGGAAAACATTTTAAAGTAAATATATCGGTCAACTTGGGTTTTGAAACGCGGACAAAGTTTAGACGAAAGACAAAAAGTTTGGAAACTCTCAGCGGGTCAGGTACCACCTGTTGAGGGCTTAGCCCGGTAATGTTTTCATGCGTGAATCCTCATTCCAGTGAACTGCAGCACAGCCACCAGATGGCAGTAGATATACCATTCTGTTTAGCATGTTGTAAGTTCTTCGTTTGTCCCAAGCACATTAACAGTTTTACTTAAACCTACCTTCATTCCTTTCAATGCTGAGGTAGAATTAAGTTATCGAAACCTACTAATTATAAAATGGTTTAGTTTTGTGTAACAGACTTTGATTTCACAGTGTTTTATTTGAGTGACTAGTCAATTTTTGGGTGACATTTTTCAGCAACCATTTATTACTCCATTTTGACTACGTATATCTAATTGTGCATCAGTAATTTGTGGTGGTCTTTTGTTTACCAAACTGAAGCATTTTGTTCGTCGTTATTTAATGTTTTCGGTATTACGGAACAAACTTTTTTTTGCATTACTTTTATTATTCCTGGCAATTTAGTGTTGTGAATAAAACATTTGAAAAAATAAATAAGTTCACGCAAACGAGCAAAATCTGGATTTAATGTGAACGTTTGCAGGAGGCATGGCTGATATCGAAGATGCACAGTTGGCTACCGTGGCATTGACTCCCTTGCCGATCAATAAGCTATTTGTTTGCGTCTAAATACCCCGAAAACTCTGAATGTGATTCCTAGGTGCAACCTTTTCAGTGGATGTTTCTGAGGCAGAAGCTGTTCTCTCGAAGCTTCCTCTAAATGCGTGTGTGTTCCTTATTTTAATGGATCCGGCGGCTGGTAATTTGTCGGTCCAAAAAATAAATGCCAAAATAAGGGAAAGCGCACAACCGCTGGAAGGGGTTAAAACCCAGCCACTCTGACACCATTGTATAGATTCATGTTGCGAGAGGGTTATTGATTGTAACAATCTTGAGTTATCAGCCCGCGAGATGCTGCTGAACATACACAATAAATGGGAGAATTTTCTAGATAAACATCGCCTCCACCTCTTGAACACGGCCATTGACAAATCATCGTGTAGAAGATGACAGTTGGAAATGAATTGAGCATTTTATATAACAGGAGCAAGGCATTGAATTATATCCACGGAAATATAACTAATTATTGCCCCGTTGTATTGAATTGGAGCACTCGGTCTCTGCCTGTGTCACTAGGTATCAGCTAGCAGTCAAATATTACAACACTCTTTGTTCTTTAACGTATAACGATGAATAAATAAATCTTTATCATAACTACCTTTTATCACCATTAAGAAATCGATAGGAAAACAACAGCAACTGTTCAGCTTTTCTCTCAACACCAATTTTCCGTTTTCAAAACCTCAAAATCCGTGACAATGATTTCAGGGGAAATGAGGTGACATCCTACAATTTGCAATAAAAAATAATCAGCATCGGTGTGGCTGTGGGGGAGGTCGAGATATTTGCGGAAGATGCGCTTTCAAGGCAAAAGGTGAAACTGCAAATGCATTCTTTGTGCGGAGCAAACATGATCACAAATCGAATTGAACAAAAAGCAAAATCATCTCTGGCAATTTTACTGGGGGGGGGAGGTAGTGGAGTGCAATTGGAAAATGATTTAGTTGGGGAAGAGGTTGAGGAAATAGAATTGAATAGAAGGGGCTGGGGAGAAAATCTGATTAATGCAATCAGTAACGAGCGCTGAGGGGCTGCGCTGATCTGCATCAGTCGCTGCTCCTGTTCAGTCAGTAAGCAGTAGCAACCAGTGTGAGCAGGACTGGGAGAGGGAGTGGTTGGAGCAAACCCAGCAGCAGCAGCAGCAGTGTCTGTCCATCTCCTCCCTTTGGTAGAAGGACTTCTTTTTTTTTACCCCCCCCCCGTCTATTTTACCCCTTGAGAAAAACTACAATCAGAAATCCACCTCTGATTGATGTTTGTGTGTGTGTGTGTGTGTGTGTGCATGTATGTGACTGGAATCCCCTGCTGCTGCAGGGAAAGAGAGATATAAGGAGGCGACCAGCAACAATCTGTTCGAAAGAGAGGAAAAGGAAGAAGATCCAGAACTACTATTCTACTGGCATTTTTTAAATTTAAAAGTCCCCTTCTGAGCTTCTGGACACAAGATTGGGGGAGAGACAGGGAAGGGACATTGTAAACCAAAACAGTCCATTATTTTGTTTTTCCTTCCCCCTCCCCTCAGGATTATAAACCTGACTGATGGGAATTTGCTCTGGGGATTATTAATTTGTCCGTGCGTCAGTTGTTGTGAGGAGAAGTGTTGAGAAGAAGCTTTTCTCTCTCTCTCTCTCTCTCTGAGAAAGCTGTCGGTTGCCATGGTGTCTCCGGGCCTGGCGGAGGGCCTGCTCCTCCTCCGCCGCCGCGGCCTTTCCCTCTCCCCCCGCTGCTAAAGCCATGGCCCGGGGAAACGCCTCCTTCTCCTTCTCCTCCTCCTCCTCTTCTTCTTCCTTCACCGCCACCTCCAGCCGCCGGCACTCCGCGGCCCTGCTGAAGATGGATCCCGTCATCATCCCCATCGACGCCGAGACCATCTGCGACAGCAACGACCAGCGCATGTGGTGGGCCTTCCTCGCCTCGTCCATGGTCACCTTCTTCGGCGGCCTCTTCATCATCCTCCTGTGGAGGACCGTCCATTACCTGTGGGCTGTCTGCTGCCACTGCGGCCTCAAGAATAAGGTAAAGATTCTTTGTTTTTTTTGGGGGGGTGTGTGCTGTGGGTGGGGGGAAGCGGACGCCGACCTTCTCAATAACATGTTCTCCTTCAAGACTGTTCATTTCCATCAACTTGTCATTTAAATTCTGCCGCCCCCCCGTATTGAACAGGTTCCTCTCTCTCTTATTCCTCTCTCGTTTCTGAGGGAGAATTTGGTGCAAAAATGCTTCTATTATCCACTAGGAGTCGTGAATAAAAGCGAAACTCTTTTGCTGTTTATTTTGTTGGAGGCTTGCTTTACTGCACGGGCTTTAATATTACTGTGGCTGCCTGTTTTTAAAATGACTGAGCGGCTGCACAGGATTTTGCACTCGCTAAATGTTCAATGCACACACGCGATTGCCACCTCGATCTGGTTTTGGAGTTTAATAAAGTTCCAGTGGCGCTGGAATAATCCACTTGTGGGTCATTTTTCTTATCATGGTTTGTATTCTGACGTTGAGGATTGTCAAGATGCGATAATGCATTGTATGATCGAATAGATTTCAACGAAGAAGGCTGCATTATGGACGCAGGTCCTGATTTCTAATCAACTCTCTATGCCCCTCTCTTTCGTACTGTTAAGAGTAATGCCACGGTTATTGGGTGCAAAGTCTCTGAGGTAATGGATGTAAAACTCCCAATGTAGACTCGCTTTGTAGATCACCTAACCCCCTTTCAATGGTAATGATGAGCATCAGATTTTTTTTTCTGTCTGAATGCATATGACTGCTATCCTGCAGTACAACCAGAAGGCATTGCTGGGAGTGCATTAGTGCTGTCTGACAGAATATCAAACCAGCCACCTGTGAAGTGATATAAAATAGAATTTGTACGCTGTAGCTTTAGTACTGGGCTGTAGGTTTCAATACAGGATTGTCACTCTCTGCTTTGCCAGCTCCTTTCATGAGTTCAGTACTCAGTTGTGAGCAAATGTACTTTCCTCCTCCACACTCCAAGCTTCAAGCCCAATTTAGTTCTCCTTTGCAGAGATTGCATGCCAGATCATTCACATGCAGCATTTTGTACAGGTCAAAGATTTGCCAGCAGCCATTGCAATTTAATATAAAACAACTTTGCTTTCAATAGAAGCAATGAAATATTGACCTCAGTCACATAGCACTGTACATTTGTTCAGCCTTATCAAGTATGAGCTGCACATTTTTATCCTACCAGGTAGAATGAGAAACAAATAGCAGTGGGCTTACTGAATTAGTCCGTGAACCGCTCACTGCTTGGCTCAGGGCTTTAACTAATAGGGAATGGAATGAAGCAGCTGGATATGCAATCCAATACTGCCCAAACAAATGCAAAATCCTGGAGATGCTGGGAATCTGAAATAAAAACAAAATATGCTGGAAATAGTCATCAGGCTTGCTGCCTGAAACATGTTTCAGATCTTTCATCAAAACTGCCCATCCTTGTTCAACATTAGGAGAATACCTCCTGGTTTTGTGATTTAAGATTTGAAAGCATGCAATGAAGTACAACACCAGCTAGCATCTTAACATTTCAAAGGTCTCATTTGGAGCCTAATCTGTCAACAGTATCTCAGTTTATCAAAAATAGACTCTCAAAAAATACATTTGGAAAGAATACTAGACAGAGTCTTTTCCTGTAAAGAGAGCTATATATTTAGAATAAGCTGGCAGTCGAAGTAACAGAGACGTATCTATTAATGACAGTCAAAGTACAGTTGGATTTTAGGCGAGCTTGCTTGAATACTGGAGGAGTGGACTTTGGGTTCAGTGAATCTTACTTCTGTCGTAGTTTATGCACATATATTTCTTGGTCACGTTATTTGTTTTTAAAATTGTAACATACAACGTTAGGCAACAGAAAACCATCCCGGTTATGTTTCAGTTCAAAAACAAAACGATGCATGACATCAAAAGTGAGCAAGTTAATGTGCAAAATTAATTGCAAGCCTTCAGTTTGGTTGTACTCCCACAGTAGTTTGTGGGTTCAAGCCCCACTTCAGGACTCGAGTTTGTTCTTTTGATTTAATATAGTATTGTGGTGTCCTGCTGAATATTAGAGGCACTGTAGTTTTGAAATGTTAAAGTGAGACATAATAGCTGCCTGCTTCGGTAGTTTTGTGTGATGTTTAAATATTAGCATTTATAAAAGAGCTGGGAGCATTCGGTGTCTTTCCTGGGTATTGCCAACTAAAATAGTATGATATTAACTAGTTCATCTCTTTGCTGTTTATGACACTTCATATCACAAATTGGCCATTGTATACATAAGCTACATACAAGCCCAGGTTGATGAGAAAATATCTAGATGTAGGTTTTCCCCTTGAATTGGCATTCTTGCAAATTGTCCTGATAAGTGCAAAATGAAAAGCTTTTACAAAATGAGTAATTTCTTAGCAATATTTAGGCATGTTCATTGAGCTCCAGCAAAAACACAAGCCTTAAGTTTATGTAACAGCTTTAAGCTTTCCACTGAAAAGACCCAATCAGTTCCATTCAGAGATATTATGACATGTCTTTGGAGCAGGTAGAACCTGGGCTCCTGGCCCAGAGCTAATAAGTTGGCATGTGGACTAATTGGAAGAGGAGAATGCACGATTGACAGTTACCTATCAGATTTGTTTACATTTTAAACCAAGCAGTTTGATTCTGACTGGTCGAGGTATTGCCCTAAGAAATGATCCAGTACAGGGCAGTTATCTTTTTCTGTTGAATTGAAACAGGTCGAATGTATGTAGATTTTTTTTTTTGCCTGCAAAGAACCAAGTTCTGTGTATTAACATGTATAGCTTCCAGTGTAAGAAAGAAGATAGTTAAAACAGCCGATGATGCCACTCCACATGAAAATCAGCTGTGTTAACTTTTTATCGCTCCATATCTCTTCAATCTCCTCCAATCCTATATTCCCCAGAACTTTGGTCTCTGTGCGTTCCTGCCACATCTTGTCCCAACATTGCCTTCAGCTGTAAAGGCTCGAAATTCTGCAATCCCTGCCCAAAACCTCTTTGCTATCTCTTTAAATAAGCTTTTTAACCAACCCTTCCATTTTTCTCCTTTTTCTGACTGACCAGGTGTCCAATTTTGTTTACTTAGAATCGTTTTGAAACATCCTGAGATATGTTATGTATAAACAAAATTTGATTTAAAACAATGGCCAACATACTGAAAATATTTTTGTTTAAAAGTTGTTTGTTCCCTTATCTATTAATGATTCCACTGTGAAAAGTTAAACATTTGAAGATGGGGTTCCTGTAAATTAAAATCCAGAACAACTTTAAGGATTCAAAGGATTCATGTTGTGGACTTGATGACAAATCCAGACATAGTTAAATTGTCAGCGTAGCTCTTGTGCAGTCTTCTCAATGATTTTATCAAACTTTTTATAAATAAAACCAACATCATCAAAATGTATAAACTTGCATTGTTAGGTTATGCAAGGCCATTGAAATCACTGAGATAAGGGTCTACAGTGTCTTAAACTGTCAATGTAATCCACAATCTTTTGCTCTTTCCCCACTGGGACAAGAGTACTATTTAACTATGATTTATCTTGACAATTTAAGACTGATTTAAACGATTTTCTCATTTCTCTAATTACAAAATATTAATAATTCATTATGCAGCATCAATGGATTGACGCATCACTGGGTAAACACAAGGCCCATGGGGCTGCTGAGACATTCTCAAAGATCAGTCATAGATTCACTGTGGTTTATGCTGGGAAGCTGCTTTAAGCCAGGATGACAGTGGACTGGTGCAGAGTCCCTGAGTTGTTGTGAAAGTGAAGAAGAGTAAATCTGTTTGGGTTACTGCTTCTGATATCCATTCACCAACTTCCTGGTGGAAGGCGCAAGTTTAGTGTTTGTCTTAGTTTATGTGGGAACAGAATCGGGCTGCGCTGCGATGCCTTCCTCAGCATTTAGTACTCGGCTGCATTTGTGACTGGATGATTTCCAGGTGGCAGTGGAGCAGGTTATGGCTGTCAAATTTAAATACCTCACATTGCCTGTCATTAACTGCTTCAGTCATGTTACACATCACTAATACCTGCATGCTTTAGGTGGCCAGTTTGGCTTGGTGAAAAAATTATTTAACCAATCTCTTTAGATATATTATGACGCACCTCCAGGTAGGTGTGACTTGAACCCAGACCTACTGTCCCAGAATTAGGGACATTATCACTGCACCACAAAAGCCCTA
Source organism: Rhincodon typus (assembly GCF_021869965.1). Taxonomy (NCBI): domain Eukaryota; kingdom Metazoa; phylum Chordata; class Chondrichthyes; order Orectolobiformes; family Rhincodontidae; genus Rhincodon; species Rhincodon typus. The sequence goes on along the minus strand of NC_063365.1, from coordinate 14,876,453 downwards.
AGGTTTTGCTTGATGATGTAGAGGAAACATCGAGAAAGACTTTCACCTACTTAATTAATATACTCTAGCAAATGTATTTTTAAGTTAGAATGTTGATTGATCTGTTAAGTTGATGATGTCATCATAATCCTTGCCTCAGTGCTGAGCTCCTGAGCGCTGATGGTAATGCTGCAGGGAATCTGGTGAAAATGTGAATTGGCCTGAGCAAGGACCGAGCACCCCTCCCTTCAACTACCCATTGTACTGGCCAAGGAAATTCTCGTCTTTTTCTGTAGGCTACCCGTTTTGAATGAGGCACCAGATGGTGAAACTGTACCTTGGAATTAATACTTATGGTAGAAAAATGCACTTGAGGTGCCAGTAAGGTATAGAACTGGACTTGCTGATAAAATATTATATTTTGTCAAGTTTATAAAACAGTTATTTTATTGAACATGCCACTGAAATATAAATGTTTAAAATATAAGTTCAGATCTCAGCCCTTTTGGAAGTTATTTTCCTGTAAACAGTTGTCATGTAGTACACCAAAGACATGGAATGACAATTTTAGGCAGATTTTTATAGGCAGCTTAATAATTAAACATGTCTTGGTTTCCTCATTCATTCTAATGCCCTGAAATTTCATCTGTTTGCGTTGTTGAATGTATTTTTATTTCTGGTTCATGTATGATTCCAGAAATTGGTGTGTAGTTACTAAACAGCATTGCAGAACTCTGTATTGCATACAAACTGAAAGAGGAGGTATCAATATGCATTTGTCTGTTCAAGTATCTGATGGTAACTTCATTTTGGTCACTCTTGTCAAATGAATTTAAACACAGGATGATGTCAGTTTTTAATGCTGCAATTTCAAATGTTTTGTATGTAGACAAATGGCTGCTCAGGAATGTATTACAAGGTGAATACAGAAAAATTGCATCATGATGTTTTGACACACGCAGTGCAATTTGATGCAGCTGGGTTATTTTATTTGTTCACTGACCATGGAACATAAGAGTTTACCGTGAATCAACAGCAGGCTATTAATACATCTGTTGTAAAGATACCTTAATATGTTTGTGTCTTTTGTGTGAAGATCCATGAATCAAGGACATAGATCACACTGGCAGTCAGCACTAGCACTGACAGCCTTTTCTAGCATGTAACCAGTCTATGTTTTTGCATCTAATTCCAAAAGTAAACACTTTGTCCGCCACTTGGTAATAGTACTCTAGTCTGAGCCACAAAGTTGTGGTCCTGAGTCCAATTTCAAGACTTGAATGATCAGACCTGGAGTTTCTGCCAGATTGCACTCACATTTCTAGCACAATTCAACTAAGTAGGTGGAGAAAAGAATGGAATTTTAAGGGTAAATTACATCCAACATAAATGGAATTCCACAATATCTTACGTTAGTCTAAAAGACACCATACCGAAGGCTGACTGTGCCTCCACACAAAATTAATCAACACATGCATTTTTTCCCTTCAAATAGAGTTTTTAAAATTAATTTTTTTAAGGCACAAGTGCACTAAAAGCTAAGAAACTGATTACTAGTTACACTTGTTGTACAATGAAGTCATTTTAAAAGTTTCTTTTTTTTCTGACGCTTTAATGCTGTACAATTGGAGATGTTTGGTGGATAAGGTGTTAAACCAAGGGCTCATCTTCTTGGCATTAAAGATACCATGACACTTTTGAAAGAAGAGCAGAGGAGTCCTTCTAGTTTCCTGATCAATACTTATCACTCCAACACCACTCCGAAAACTAGATTTTTCTTTTGTGCCTCTCACGTTGAACTTGCAGTGTGTTCCCTCAATTTCAGTAACAACATGCATGAAGTAATTCTTTGTCTCTGATAGAATTGAGGGCGTCCTGAGGATGTGAAAGGTTATTTAGAATGCAATTCATTTTTTTGAGAAATGAAAAGCACCAGCTACTAGAAATGTATCAAGGCAGTGGTGAATATGTAATCAGAGACTATTTGACCCTCACTTTTACAGTTTTTGTCTTCATTGAATGTTGCAACAAAATTATATACAGGTATTCATTTATAGACAGTCTGGGAATATAAAGATTTAAATTTAATTTAAAAAGCTATTGTGAGGTAATGCTGATCACAGACTGTCTTTGTGTCTTAAATTCATTCATGGGATGTGAGTGTTGCTGTCATTTATTGCCCATCCCTTTATTGCCCTTGACCTCTGTGACATGCTACGTTATTTCAGAGAGCAGTTAAAAGTCAACAACATTTCTGTGGGTGTGGAGTCACATGTAGACCTGACCAGGAGTGGATGGCAGATTTCTTTCCCTAAAGGAAGTTTATATGACAAGCAACAGGAGTTCCATAGTCACCATTAGATCATTTTTTAAAATTCCAGATTTATTAATTAAATTCAAATTTCATCATTTTCCATTGTGGAATTCCAGCCTATGACTCTGGACTACTAGTCCAGTAACATTACCACTACTCTACCATCTTTGTTATGTGAGTGCTCCTATTGAAGTGCATTGTAATTGTTTGGAGTAGTAGCAATTAATATAAGCTGTTTGTTAACTGATTTGGAGGTGCTTGTTATGTACAGTATGCTTTCTTCCTTTGAAGTACAGGTAAACGATAACCCAAGATTTGGACCATATATGAAAATTCAAGCGTGCATTGTTTCACGTGAGAATCTTGCTGTGAAGGTTTTAGGCGTCTTTAATTAAAATAGTTTCTGTTCTTTGCCAGTCCCCTCTTGAAGTTTCTTTGCTTTTGTGCCTCCTTTGACAGTAACAATTTCAGCCCTTGCTCTTTAACACCCCAAGGCAGCAATTCTGATGAAAACAATGCCTTACATTTCATATCTACTCATGGGTATGTTTATTTTAATAACAAATAATATTTTAAAGTTTTGTGTAACCAACCTAATAGTTTTGAGGGAAAACAGCTAAAATTGATACAAAATTGAAGCGTATGAAAGAATTTTGCGCAAGTATTGTTTGTTTTCAAATTCAGACAGTAACATTTTATTTGCTTTTATTTTATTCTAAAAAAGGAAGTTTTAATTTGAAGAATTTAAGGGCAAAAGGAAACAGTCAGTCTTGGGAGTATATATTGTTCTTTTTATATTGATTCAATTGAATAGACATGAGGGAAGTGCAGAAGAAGTTTTCATAAGTATTGCCAATACTGTCAGTGCCTTTGGAATACTTCAGTAATATGGAATTGCTCATTATGTACAGTATATGATACTGGTTCTGATTGTACAGTAATTCTAAATGTTATCTCCAGTTAGGTTTTAATTAAGTCCATTCTGTTGCAGTCTTAATGCTAAATAACAAACGTTTTGAAGCCTGTGCCCTACGTTCCCAAATAGTCTGCCCCTACATCCTCCCCCAGTTCCCACTTCCCTAGCTTATCAGCAATTGGCTTGTGAGTATCTAGTCCACTAAGTATCCCACTGATTCCCTGTGTATCGCATATTGGAAATGAGAAAAGGTGGAGAAAAACCAAAAAAAATTGTTGAAAAGTCTAGTGTAAGCATTGCCCTTTATTTCAGGCAGTTTGGAATACAAAAGGAAGAAATTATGTTTTGATTCGTTCTGTGATTAGATCTGTGCACCGCACTTCAGAAAGGCATATTGACTTTGGCGTGGTAGAATAGTAACAGGCATTAAAGGGTTAAGTTATGACTATAGGTTTTGTCAATCGGCTTGTATGCCTTTCAGTGCAAAAGACACTGCCATAAAATCAAATTGTTTAAATATTAAAACATTTCAATTGGATAGATATATTAAACTCCAAAAAAACAATTGGCGAAGAATGGTACTAGAGCCAATCCTTATTCAGTCTAATATTTGTTAATGTTGTGAAACATTATAAGCATGTACTTCAAGCCACATTACAGTTTCAGTGTATATCCCTACTTACTATAGTTTTAATCAAATTGTTTCAACATGTTATAACACGATATATCTGTTGGAGGTGGGGCTAAACATAGAACTTCTGGTCTAGAGGTAGGAACACATGCAGTATGCCATAAGATCATAGTGTTTATGTTTATGTGCTCAAGTGAAACCACAATTTATGGCATCCTGCTGCACATAATTAGACTGAGTGACTGTTGTCCACATATCACAGGCTTTTGACCACCATTTCAATCTGAGAGAAGGGATCAGAAGCTGCCAGGAAAAATCGTGTTCCATTCCTCCACAAATACTGCCTGACCTGCTCAGTATTTCCAGCATTTTTTGTTTTTTTTTTAATTCAATTTCCGGTGTTTTGTTCTTGTACCACCAGCTATATTCTCTCTAAGGCACATGGTCATGGAGAGTCTGCTTGTTGCTGATTGGCGTGTGCACCTATTGACTTGCCCTTCCAGAAATTGCTACTATGTGTGAACCTCTGAGTTCATGCAGCGGCAAAAAAAATTAGTTGGCACATAGACCACTAGATTCTTGTACCACCAGGGATGGTGGTGGCTTGGTACTTTTGTCACTGGCCTAGTAACCCAGAATGCCAGGCTAATGTTTTGGGAACATGGGTTTGAATCCTATGGTACACACCCTAGGGGAAATGATAGAAGCAGATATGATAACAAAGTTTAAGAGACAAACGAACAGGTAAGGTATAGAGAGATACAGGCCATGTGCAGGTAAATGGGATTAGTTTAGAATGGTGTCATTGTTGACACAGATGTAGTGTGCCACAGGACCTGTTCATGTGCTGTACTGTGCTGTGTTCTATACTTTTCACTTCAATCTGGATTGACAAACTGCATTCGAATCAACAAGCAAAATTTATTTTTCCTGACTGTTCTTATGTTAGTTAATTGTCAAAGTTGATATAAAGAAAAGGAACAGGTTTCACAATCTTACAATGTCCTAAAGCTGTTTATAGCTAATAGAGTACTTTTCTTTTGTACCTACACCCTGTTGTAACGCAGAGGTGCAACAGCCAGCATGTGCACGGTAAGGCCCAGCAAACAATAATGAGATACCTGACCAGATAATTTTTTTTTAAAAGTGGTTGTGACAGAAAGAAATGTTCACCTGGACTGTGGGGATCTCCTTGGCTTTTATTTGACTAATACTACAAGTATAAGATCTTTTAAACACAACTAAGACAGTAGATTGGGAATTGTTTTAACTTCACATCCATGGTTGTGTGTATTTTAGCAAAATCTCTATCTCTGCTGTAGGAAAGGAGTAATCTTGAAGTCATTACTAAATTTTACAATTTGAAAGAAACACTAGGCATTTGGAATTGTATAATTGACACATCTAATATTAAGAACTGTCCCCTATATTTTCCATTTTTCTCTTTAAAGTTGGGGATTGAAGGGATAGTATTGTATTGGCATTGCTATCATGTGAAATGTGCTAGTGATATTAGTAGACTGTTCAGGCATGGAAGTATCGTACTTGAGTCTCCTTCTGTCCATTGACACATTAACTTGCCTGTAGCACAGGCCTTTATCTGGCAATGTGAATCAGGAACTGTGACTAATCTTCTATTTCTAAATTCAGGCTCCTGAGTGTCCTTACCACCTCCCATGAAGCTGAGATCAGTTAATTAAATCATGACTTGAATTCTGAATCTTTTGTACATCAAAAACCTGGGGTTAGGAGGTAGAACTCGGGCATAATCCTATTGGAAAGGGCAAATGTAATAAGTTGGCAGAGAAAGCGATCGAAGTGGAAAAAATTAATGTGTTTTTGAGGCAGGTTGTTTTCTCAAGGAAAGACATTGGACAATATGATGAATATATAGTGGTTGAAGTGAAGATCTAAGTAATTGCAGACTTGTTGGGACTTGGGATATTTTCCTGTTTGTGGAGGAAAATCGTATTTAAATAAACTTAATTTATTTCCTCTTGTAAATGTTTTTATTTTACTCTTTACTAGGATGTGAGTATCCCTGGCAAGGCCAGCATTTGTTACCCATTCTGAATTTCCCTTCATTTGAGTGCCTTGTTAGGTATTTCAGAGGGCATTACAAGTCCATACTTTGCTCCGAAATCTCATTCGGGTCAGACTAGGTAAAGTCAACTGATTTCCTTCCCTATAGGGTGTTAGTGATTCAGATTTTTTGACAGCAATAGATCGTGTTCCATGACCAACATTACTGAAGCTAGATATATGTTCCAGAATTGTTCGTGGGATTCAGATTCCAGCAACTGTCATTGTGAGATTTGAATTCCATGTCCCCAAAGACTAGTAATTCAGACTGGGCCTCTGAATTACTACTCCAGTGACATTATGACCATGCCACCACCTATCCATTCAAGTTATGATACTAACCAATACTAATACCGGACAAGTCGGATCCCAGAGTAAATATCCCAGAGTTTGATAGATAATAGGCTTTATTTACAATTCGGCTACTGTTGTGGTCACTCATGAAAATGTAGTCTAATGAGGATACCAGTGTGATCTGTATGACAATTTAGAAGATCTTAACATGAACAGCAAAAAAAAATCCACCCTTTTTCCAGCAATATTCTTTTATAGATGCTTGATCCCAGTGAGGTATCCTATCTTAACTGATTAATTTTTTCAACTGATGAAGTTATAAACGTTTCCTTTTTGACTTTCTGCTTGTTCATTCAATGTGATCTTCTCTGTTACTGTCTCCTGAACATTGAAGGCTACCGGCAATCTCTCTTAAGGGAAACCCCGAGGGTAGTTTCATAGAATCCCTACAGTGCAAAACGAAGCCATTTGGCCCATTGAGACTGCAGTGACCCTCCAAAGAGCAGCCCAACCTTCCCTGTCCTTCATAAGATTTTTACCATGGAACCTAATCTGCACATCTTTGGACTCTGGGAGGAAACCACAGCACTTGGAGGAGACACAGGCAGACATAGTGAGAATGTGCAAACTCCAGACAAAATGTCACCAAGGCTAGAATCGAACTGAGGTCCCTGGCTCTCCAAGGCAGCAGTGCTGACTACTGTGCTACCATACCACCTAAACCTTTTGCCCGTCCTTTTTCTTGGACTGCTTTAAAAAAATCTAAAGACTTCTTTCCAACCTGAAGACTTCACAAGCTTAACTGCCCTCTTGCTGCTATGAAACAGTTCTTCTGAACTAAAACTTTATTATGGCCTCTGAACTTCTGTCTTTATATAGTCGTAAATTTCTATTACATCAATGTTTTATTAAGTTAGCTGCCCAGCTCTCTGGCTGTTCATTTAAGTTACAGGAACTTTTGGATATGATGTTTGAACTTGCTGTTCAAAACTGACTTTCTGACTGCTTTAAAAAATGTCACCTCCGCTGAAAACAAATCAATTTTCCTCTACTTTTTAGAATCTCAATTCCTAAATAATAATTATTCAAAACTTGCATCGCACTTGACATGAGCTGATAATTGTAAAGAGCCTTTTTTTTCAATTTTTGTGCTTTTATAAATTGTGGTCTTAAATGACAAAGAACTGTTTGAAACCCTGAGTATATAGGGATAACTGTATATTTTGCAAGTAAGGAATTTGATACCTGTAGAACTGTTTATGTAGCTGTAGCTTCCAGCAATGTGCAGATGAACTGGAGCCAACTATCAGTTGGCTGATAGTATTTGTCTCACGAGAAACCGAGTTAATGGTTCAAGCCTAATATGTTATTGTTTCAGGACAATAAATACAGTGATCAGACACTGAAGGATTGTGGTTTAGACCACTTGGAGTGGGAAATTAATATTACTTCTATTCAACAAGAAATATTTCCAAATAATTGAAGCACATGATTTCAAATAATGTTTTTTAAAAGTTGTTTTCTCTGGTGTCCTTGCTCCGAAGACCAGCTATTACATGACTCTGTTGAAGAACATCTTAGAGAAAGGAAAATTGTGGGGATTTTGGGGAAAAATATTTATGAGAAACAGCTGCTTCACTGTAATATGTTGAGCATAAAGAAACATTGTGTTCATTCTTTGCACAATTAACTGCTTATATCCAAACACATCTCAAATCCTGTCTTCCCATCATCCTCTGCTGTTGAACATCTACCATTTTAATCACTACACCTTTGGCTGTGTCTTCAGCCTCTGAGGACCTAAGCTGTAGAAATCCCCCTCTAAAATTGTTGTCCTCTGTACTTCCCTTTGCTTTTTAAAGGTACTATTTAAACCTGTCTCTTTGATCAAGCTTTTGGCCATCTGCCCTAATATTTCCTTCTTTGGATTGGTGATCATACAGAAGGGGTTGGTGTTAAATCTTATGGCTTGCACTTGTGATGGCACTGATGATTAATGCATTTTGCAATAGGTATAACTGAAAATTGGGAAAACCAGTTTTTTAATGCAAATTTGATTGCTTACCTTGTGGAAATTGCAGACCGTGAATATCATGGAATTTGATAATAAGACCAAAACTATGCTAATTTTTAACTAAGTATACAGGTGAAATGCTCATGAGAAATTAATTTTGCCTACAACCAGAAAACTTGGAATAGTGGAGAGTATGATTGTTGTGACATGAAGGTAACCTGCACATCCAAGCCTAATTAATTTTCAATTAATAGAAATTAGTGTTCCAATTTATTTGCATGTTTAGGTAATCCAATTAATAGGCTAGAAATAGGAAATATCATAATATGTGAAGTGTAGTGAAGATGCAAAGATCCAGTTAATCATCTGTGAGTTATCACTCTGAATTAAACTTGCAGTGATTCAACTACTGGTGATCATTATTCTGTATAATGTGTTATTAAAATGCTTTGTGGCCCTTTTAATTATTATATTAACCATACTCTTAGCACAAAGCATAGTTCCACAGGAAATGCTGGAACCTTGGATCTCATTTGTATTCTCAATACATTTTTGAGTGAGTCACCATTAATATGACTCATTGTTTAGACACATCTCAGTTGTGCTTATGCCAAAGATTTGTGCAAGTACAATTTCATGCCTCATAAAGACAAAAATCTGCTGTACTTCTATAATATGTTTTTATTCTCACACATAAAATTGATCATTGAACTCAGAATTAAAAAATTAATGCGTTTTTGCAATTTTTTCCCCAATTTAAACAGTAATCTCACCTCTCTATACTCAATTAGGCTGAGCTGCTACAATAATAGTCTAGATTTTCTTTTGAGGTTCAAGAAGAATATTTCAATTCTCTTGAACATTTATCTTTCATTATTCGTCTTCCTCAGAGGAATAAATGCATTATAGTTATGAACTCTCAATGTCTTAGAGAAGTAAAAGCTTAGTGAGTCATAGCCTGTTTTTCTTTCATTGTTTGATATTTAATGTCGAAACAGGTACGTAAAGATTCAAGGTCATGTTGCATTTAGAATTCTTTAGCCAATCTGGCCCTTGTGAATCTAAATGAATGCATTCTCTCCCCCGCCCTTCACTTGCATACTTGCTGTTCGCATTTCACATTCCTAGCTGTCAGGGTGAGTTGCCTTCAATACTCTGCCAGTGGCTGATGATGAAGAGCTGTCCCACATGTGTGTTTGGCTCGTTTTTTTTTCCTCCCCACCTCAGCACTCTCATACTGCCTTGTTCCAGGTGACGAAGTGACTTTTCTGATCTGTATACAAGTCTGATCATAAATAAAAGCTCTTGAAACTTCAGAAGATGTGTTCCTTGGAGATGCTCCACTTTTGCCTCCATAACCAGGTGAACATACTTTGCAAACAGTTTATGACATAACAGAATTATTCTTCCCGGTATCTGTGTGTGTACTTTGAAAAATACAGGCTATGGACATTAAATAAAAAGTTATTGAGAATGTGTGTCTGTTGTGAACCATCATAGCACTTTTGTGTCTGGATGTGAGCAACTGTTGAAGATTATAGTAGGGACTGGAAATTTTCTCAGATCTATTCCCACTTTGTCATACTCTTTTTTTTTTGTTGGACCATATAAGAGTTTGAAATCATAACAGAGGTTGGTGTTAAATCTTATGGTTTGTATCAGTGATGGCATTGGTGATTAATGCATTTTGCATTTGGTTTAACTGATTTGAAAATTGGGAAAACCAGTTTTCTTATGCAGAATTTAATAACAAACCTTGTGGAAATTGCAGACCATGAATATCATGGAATTTGATAATAAGACCCAAGTCTATGCTAATTTAACCAAATGTACAGCTGAAATACTCATGACAAATTAATTTTCTCTACTACGAAGAAACTAAGCATTCTTGGAATAGCATTAATCATCAGTGCCATCACTGATTCAAGCCATAAGATTTAATACCAACCCCTGTTACGATTTCAAACTTTTACATGGTCCAAAGAAAAGAAGTATGACAAAGTGGGATTAGATCTGAGAAAATTCCCAGTCCCTACCATAATCTTCAACATTTTCTCACATCCAGACTTCTATGATAGTATAAATAGAAAAGTGCTATTTTTTTATTCACAACAGACACACATTCTCAATAACATTTTTATTCAAAGTACACATATGGATGCTAGGAGGAATAATTCTTGTGACATGAAGGTAACCTGCACACCCAAGCCTCATTTCATTTCAAATAATAATGGGGCTCAAGAGTGAGAATTCAGATTTACCTTTTCTGAGCTTGTCATTTCACAAATCACATTCCAAATAGGGCTTAAAATGGTTACTGTTCACACTCATTTAGTATTCTTCTCTTGCTCTCACATTTTTCTTAACTTGTGTATTCACCACTATTAATCTTGTACTTTCTTGCTCGTGGTCTCAATCAAGTTTGCTCACTTGAGCTCCATTGCAATAAAACATTTTGCACTCCACTGTTTACTAAACCCTGTAATGATATGATACTGAGCACCCACACAATCTGATTTGTTTTGTATCAACAATCAGTACAAGTGAAAACCTTGGCAGCATTGAACATGTCCCATGAGAGACTTGAATTCCATTCAATAATCTAAGTTACTAATTGATGTAACCCTCCTTAGTTTTCTTTTCCTCTTGCAATTTTGTTTTGCCCAAATGCCTTTTCCAGCTCCATTAGTGTCTGCTAGTGTGACTGTCACTCTTTCTGGCCACTTTGATGTTCAACCTTATTTTGTAGGACAGGAATATTATACCGTGAGAGAAAATATGCAGTCTTTCCATGCAGTGACAGTGATATATTCAAACTGCATCCTGTTTTATCATCATCTTGTTTACATCTTTTCCCTGCCCTTGTTTTCTAAGGATTGCATCGTAGACGTCAATTCGATTGATGTCCAATTATAGCCAAAGTACTGTAATGTCTTGCCACTGCCTTCCAGAGGATGGTTAACCAGGAAACCCTCCTCGGTTTGCCACCATCCATCTTATTGGAAGGGCTTGCAGACTGGCAATCAATCTGCTTGGCTGCATTGCAGATGTACCTTTCAAAGTGAACACCTGCTGGCATGTAACTCAAAGCTATAGCTTCAGCTCCAGAGGTCAGAACAACATCACTGAACAACAAGACCGGCATCTTCTGTATAAGTATGTATTTCAATATGAAGGTGTCAATAAAATACAATATTGCCTGAGGCTTCCTCAACTCTGCCTATTAACATGCCTAATTCTCAATCTCCAGCAATGTTACTGTGAAATTTTTTATTTCTCTATTGTTTTACACTTTTGACCACGTTGATTTGTGCCAACTTTCCGATCATTATCTTATTTCCAGTCATTGTAAGGTTTAGACAGTCTGAACACTTTCCTCACATAGGTGTCTTACTGCTGTCATGTGAAATAGCTCATCATTCCCTTAGTATTGGCTAGACTTGAACCCAAGGATCCAAAGATGGAACAGCATGCTGGTACTAAACTTTCTACTACCCTCTAATTTTAAAATATTTTAATTGTACAGTTAATGGCACAAACCTCACCATAATCCCTTTGCATGAGTAGATTATTCATGATTTTCTTGATAGAGGTGAATTGTGAAGAGATAAAAAGAGGAAGGTTAATTTATGAAGGGAGATTGAAGCGCCCATTCATCAAGGCAAAATTTACAGAGTGAAGGTTAAACCATTTGTGGATATATAATGGCCAGAACTAATGCTGTAGAAATGGATATGGAAGATAAATATTGCAGAAAAATAAAGTGTTGAACAATGTTAATAAGCTGTGTGAAGGTTGCAAAATATAAGAAACGATAGTTAGGCTTAGTCCTACCCTGAAGGGGGAGAAAGCTAGTAATACTTTGAAATGAACGTACTGGTAATACTGAAGCTCCATTTTGAAATTTCCAAGATAAGATGGACTAGAATGTGTGATTTGCCTGTTTTACAGATTTTTCCTTCTGGACTGTTATACTTGGATATAACTGGTGACTTTGATTCTTGTCTGCCTTTTGTATAGCATGGGTTGACAGTGAGGGTTTTCCACGAACTACTCTGTAATAGAACTAAAGGCACAAGTGGCACGAATACTGGCGATTATGTATCTTTTTGTCAGTTCTGGTTATGAGATTTCAGTTTCAGTTTAAGAAATTGAAAGCAATTCTTTGCATGCACAAAATCCAAATAAATGATTACTGATTAACTGGTTGTATAGTGTGCAGTATTACATACTTAACTATAATTTGTTTGTTGTGAATACTTAGTCATGTTGAAAATCAGTGAAAAGACACTAAATGTTATTCAATCATTTAGCTATGGTTGAGTTACTTTGAACATGGTGGCATCCAATTTCCTGGTTTTAAAGAGGCATTACATTCCCGATGAAGTGAACTTTGTTTTCTCTGCAAGTTAGGATGGTAAAGATACAATGTGGTGATGCCAGTTGTGTTTAATTACGTCATCAAATTCCATAACAAAGAACAATACAGCACAAGAACAGGCCCTTTGACCATCCAAGCCTGCGCTGACACATTTTGCCCTTCCGTATTAAAACTGTCTTCATTTACAGTATCCATATCCCTCTATTCCCTTCCTAGCCATGTATCTGTCCAGGGGTTTCTCGAATGCTGCTACATGTGCATAAAATCATTCATCAGTGCCACTTACTTTTCCTTTTGCTACTATTGCCCTGTAATTATGAAAACAGGTGGCATAAGGACATCCTTGCCACATTTTGTTGGTTCCTGCATTGAAGAAAAATTGTTACATTGAGTCACAAGGTTGATTTCCTCCCAACAGAGAATTCAACAGTGTGCATCTGTTGGAAGGAAAACCTATCAATAGGTAACTTTGCATCTTTTATTCAGCTTCTAGCAGGTACAAATGGTTCTGAGTGGTTCATACGGATATCCGTAATCCTTTCTCCCAAAAGCAAAATTTGAATTGTTTGCAGTAATTTGTAACTGGAAGTTAAATTAAGAATATACATTTGAGAATATATTAAGCTTCCAATTCCAATTTTCACCTCTTCCTCCTAAAGGCATTAACGTATGATTATAGTACTGTTGTGAACAAGGACATGGGTTATTAATAATTATGCGGAGGACTGAAAGATATTGAACTGTTTAACACTCTCTGGAATAAAAATTGTTGATAGGCCTTAATTGCTGGAACATCTATCTCTGTACTGTTAATCGCTGAGCAGCCTTGGCTGGGTTTGATTTTGCTTCAAATACCTGGGAAGTCAAAGGAACAGTAAGACTCGATAAAGCTACAAAAATCTCTGCCATTCTCCTGATTTGAAACTTGGAAACTCGATAAAGTTAACACATCAGTACTTTAATTATCTTTGTAAGCCCTGAGATGCTGAGCTATAGCCACTGTTCAAAGTTTTGGTTTCCACTTGAACTGGTGCTTTGTTTTAAAAAGATGTTTCATCAATATATGGCTGGCAGCAATTCAATATGGTCAACAAGAAGCTTGGTATACCGTGAGGAGTCATCAAGATCTATCCTTTGTTTTGCAGGCTATTAGTCGATAGGAATGGTCTTGTCCTTTTTGTAAAAATTTCAACTCTGCAGAGTCATTGTTGTCCTGTGTAAGTGAATGCTTGGGATTAAAAGGGGGTATCATTCTAATTCTGGGTTATGGTTTAGACGTTGGCCAGATTTTGCCACTTGTTTTAAGAATAAGTTTGCATCATAATAAGCAGATTATTCTGAGTTCCTCGAAGAAGCTTGGTGAAAGTCTGTTTTATTTGAGATAGCAGTACCCAAAGATAACGATTGGTCGTTTAAACAATTTATATTAGTGTGTGACCCATGATGCAGTGGGCCTTTAATAATAAACACATTCTTCCTGTCCTATTCGTAACATTAAGCGTCATAGATATCAGCTTTCCGATACCTGTGGGAGTCTGCAATGAATATTAAAAATCTAATCAATAAATGTGAAGTTACAAAGCTAGGACTTGATTTTTGTCCACAACAAACTACATTTATGCTTTTGAGCAGGGACAGTGGATTTCAGTTGAACCTGGGAACTGTGGCAAATCTTTCTCTTTCCTATCTTTGGGTACTGAGGCTGATTTTTATGCCCTGCTGTGACTGTGCACTAAACATTGAACCCAGGATCTGCATGGCTTTTCCACACAATCTGTGATGTATTTATGTTTATACACTAAACCATTGAAGGGCCTAGGCTCATTAGCAAACATCCGTCACTTACAGGATGCAGATTGTTATTTCTGTTGCAGTATTATTTTCAAGGAATTCAACAAGTAACAGACTGGTAAGTTTCCATTTCGAGTGTGAAGATGTAGATTTGGAATCAGTGCATTTCCTCTTTGAGTCACACTAAGCTAAGCCTGAGTGCTGTCCAGAGACTCGCTAAAGGCATGAGAATAAAAATCTTAGGAGTAGCCTATATTGAGCATCCCCTCCCACCATGGGGGAAAATAGGAGAAATAATAGGCAGTAATTCAAAAAGCAAAAACCACAGTCTCTTAGTCAAAGATACTGGAGTTAAATCTCCAGGGAAATGCATTGTTTCACTCACTTCTGTTTAAAAATATTTAGACAGTATATATTGTAGGTTACTGATATTTTGGTTTATTGTTGGTACTATGATCCCGAGATGAAAAGTTAACTTTATTTTTGCAAATGTGAAGACTGTTTTTACTGTCCAGTTGATCTGAATTTAATGCTCAACAAAAAGGTGTATACTGCAGAAGTTCTGGGGTAGGGTCACTAAAGAAGCAAATGCATTGTTTGACTCACCTTTATTTTAAAAATATTTAGGCAGCATATATTGCAGAGTCCTATTTCATCGTATAAACGGTCCCTAGATAAGGAACTGGAAGGACATCTTTACTTTTGCAAATGTGAAGACACTTTTGTATTGACCATTACATTCAGAACAATTGAACAATGATAAGTTGGATACAATAATTACAATGCTGGTATGCTATCTTTTGACCTTTGTTCCAAGTCTAGGCAGTCCCTCCTGCTCAGACTGTTACTACTATTACAAGACAGTTTATTCAGGTTGAGGCTCAGATCTATCCTTCCATACTTTAAAGAACATAGAATATAGAACAGTACAGGCCCTTTGGCCCACGATGTTGTGCTGACCCATTATCCTACAAAGATCAATCTACCCTGCACACCCTACGTTTTACTATCCTCCATGTGCCTATCCAAGAGTCGCTTAAAAGTCTCCAAAGTATCTGACTCCACTACCACTGCCGGCAGCGCATTCCACACGCCCACCACTCTGTGTGAAGAACCTACCTCTGACATCTCCCCTATACCTTCCTCCAATAACCTTAAAATTATGCCCCCTCGTAATAGTCATTTCCACCCTGGGAAAAAGTCTCTGACTATCCATTCTATCTATGCCTCTCATCATCTTGTAAACCTCTATCAAGTCACCTCTCGTCCTTCTTCGCTCCAGTGAAAAAAGCCCTAGCTCCCTCAACCTTTCCTCATAAGACCTGCCCTCCAGTCCAGGCAGCATCCTGGTAAATCTCCTCTGCACCCTCTCTAAAGCTTCCACATCTTTCCTATAATGAGGTGACCAGGACTGAACACAATATTCCATGTGTGGTCTAACCAGAGTTCTATAGAGCTGCAGCATAGCCTCACGGCTCTTAAACTCAATTCCACTGCCAATGAAAGCCAACACACCATATGTCTTCTTTACAGCCCTTTGCTTTGTTTGCTTTTGTCAGACCAGTGTCAGTGATTGTGTCTCTGAAATGATTATTCAAAGTAGTTCTTTTGGATGGATGACGGAGGGGAATGGGTAAACTTTGATGTTGTTGCAATTTGTACACCAAGGCTGAAAGTCCGCTTAATGCTGCTGTTTGTGAGTCAGTCTGAAGTTCTCAGTTAGCCTAATTAAAACTTGTTAGGCTTTACAACCAACTTCTATGGATATTATAACTGCGTCACATGTGGTGACCTGAAATTACTTAATGTACATTTAGTTATGGAGATCTAATTAAGTTTCACTTGATAGACTGAATGAATTTGACTTCTGGCTGCTTCCAATTTTTCTAATGAAGAGGCATGTAAAAGTAAGTGTTAAAATATGCAGATTTGAGTGGGACATTATTCTGAATTGCTGCTGTTGGCTTTTGTCTTCTTTCCTTGTCCCACATTTCTGATTATTCCCAATTGCCCCACTAGATTAAGGGAGGCAAAACAAATTGCATACACAGCCGTGGCTACAAAGCAATAAATCAATAACTAAAATTACTTTGGTGCTTTTTGCAACCTCCAGATGATTTAAAGCACTTTACTGGCTATGATGTTCTTTTTCAGGTGAAACCATGGTTGCAGTGTACCTTCACACTGACTACACGATTCCATTAATGCTTTTCATTGAATATAGGACAGAACAAATTAACATCTAACACCATTTAAGTATTCAGTCAAGTGAATAACTCCACCATGTTCATTCAGCTGAATAATTTAATTTGATCTTGCACCCTCTCTATGTTGCTGCTTGGAGACTTGCGTGGATCTGACACCTTGTACACAATTTTGTCCTTCTGTTTCCAATGCTGGGACATCACCACAGGCCTAGTAGAGTTTTACAAAGTATTTACGCATAAAAACCGGCTACTTCGCCTAGCAGGTCCAAGCTGATGTTTACGCTTTACGTTAATTTCTTCCCTCTCCTTCATCCACCCCCATCAACATATCCTTCTTTTTCTTCTTCCTGTTTTTCTAGCTTTCCCTTAAATTGTCATTTGTAAGTGCTTAATTTTGGATATTATTGACTGCGGAGGCAAATTACATTTGAAACAAGGTAGGTTTGATTAATCTTACAAAAGAAGTACAAAATAATAATCTTGTCTCAACTTTCACAGAACTAATGGATACTGAGATTACAGAATCATCAGAAATGGGTGTAGAAATGTTGGAGATGATAGTCATTTTTAAAAAAATAACCAGTACCCATAAGGTAATAAACTGAAGGAAGAAACCTAAGGAAGGTATAACTGTTAATTCCAGAAAGTATGCAGGAAGGACTGGAGGGTGGAAAATGTCACTCACATTTGAAGAGACTGAGAAATAAAATTTGCCAAATACCATTTAAAATGGTAAATCACAAACATTTATAATGTGGGATGAAATTACTAGGCACTGATGAAGGAATGAGTAAATCAAGGTTAGACTCATGTATCCTCTAAGTTTTTTTTGTTGCCTAATAGTGCATGGCCTCTTTAAAATGTTTTATAAACATGCCTGTGTAGTACCTTTTAAAGAGACCAACTTGGGCATGGCCTGTATTGTGTTCTGTATGTCATTATACTTTTTGCGAGATTTTCATATTGTCACTGTATCATGACATGTGACCTGAGGGTATAAATGTCTTGCATTTTAACTGTGTTACTTGAAGCATGATACACTAATGGAAGCATGCTACTCTTTCTAACCGCATAAAATGATACTAGTCCAGGCACTTGTGTGCCTATGAATCTTGTGTTTGAATATAGCAATGAGCTGTAATAAACATGGTATTCTTACTATGCTTATATATGTCTAGTTCTTATGTTGTTGCAATGCTTATGCTATGCTTGTGTCAGGTATAAATGCCGCGCTGGAGGCAAACCACGCATCGTCCTGTATTGGTTCACCCAGGGAGCTGCACGTTTGTGTAGCTGCTTAAAATGAACATTGGTCAGGGAGGTTAGATCTTTCAAAAACAGCTTGTAATTGACTGACTGTTTGTTTATTTTTGAACTTTTAAATAAACTATGGAATTAAAGTGGATGTGGCTTACAGGGAATTTCAAAAAATATTTCATGCCCTACCACTTTCATATGGCACATAGTTGAGAGATAATTGAAGGGGAAGAAGGGAAGAGATGAAGTGAAGTTTCTCAGATACAAAAAGACAGGAAAATGATGTTCTATTTGGATATGTCTTGGACAACTCTTATTTTCTATGTAAATGATCTGAAGTTTACAATGAAGGGAACAAAATCAAACAAACACACAATGTTAAAGAAACAGCATCTGTGGAGAGAGAAACAGAGTTATTGTTTTGAGTTTGTTGTGACTTCTTCAGTTCTTGAAAGAATAAGGGTCGGGGTTCACAAATAATGGTTATTGAAGTATTCTGATTAAAAAGTGAAGTCATTTCACCTTCTGTTGAAAGCAACAAATTGTGAGTAACATGAATATACAAGTACAAGTGCTGGTCAGAATATTGAATCCTTTGTGGAAAAAATGATTGTTAAAACATGTATAGTTTATTCATTTTAAATGGTGTAGTTGATAGAAAATTAAAACAAAATTGTGTAGTGAGAAACTAGGATCGTGTGTGGGTGGGTGGTTTGGTGTGTGGGTGGGAGAGAGAGGCTGATGCTCACTGGACATGAGTAAAGGGAACATGTTTCTCATCAAGATCTGACATGTATGACATAACCAGTGATTTGAAGCTTTTGGTTGTCCAATGTCGAATGAATCTGACTGCCTGATTTGTGACAAAAGTGCTAAAATGAGTGCACAATTCAGGTCGCCTTCTTACTCCCTACAAGACATTAGCAACTCAGGGAAATTGGAATAGCTGAGCCTAGCTCTTTTGCTAGATTTTGTTCCATTCTGAATTTTGTAAATACAGAGTTCCCTTCGTTAAAGATGTTGGCAGACTTGATACACCAATACATTGCAGTGAATTAATATAACCATCTGCATGCCTTCTGTGGCATATTTCAGACTTAGCTAGACTTGATTTAGTCTTAATAATCTTTCCAGTTGTTTCTCAGAGGAAATGCTTAGTCAAGTGTGGTGGTGTTTGGGAATGTGATGGTAGAGAAGGAAGAAAGGACTACAAAAATGCACCCCAACAGCAGCGCGTCTTTTACGTGGCCAAGAACTATTTTTTTCTTTTTTGATGTTCTTGTATTTCTTAATGTGGAATAATGGGACAGACTAAGGTTATTCAGCCCACCAGCTGAAAAAAAAACCCTTTTTAGTCAAATCCCACCTTCACGCTCTTCATTTGCAGCCATGCGGTTATAGGACTTCCAAGTGCACTTTTTTTTATGTAGAATGAAATCTTCTGTCTCTACCACCTTTTTTCAGCGATTGAGTTCTAAAGCCACCCTCTGGTGAAGAAGAATCAATCCTCAACTGTGATCTGAAATCCTTCTCCCTTTTATAAATCTGTGCCCCCTGGTTATTGATCTCTTTGCTTTCAGAAATGGGTACTATCCACTGTATCTTCCCAAGAACATTAATAGGAATTAGGAGCAAATATAGGCCATTCAGCCCCTCAAGCCTGCTTTACCATTCAAAATAATGGCCGATTTGACTGCAACCTCAAATCCATCACCCCACCTCTTCCCAACCCTCATAAGTTTTCACCACCTTGCTTGCATCGGTTCTGTAAAGTGGAGACCAGTGCTGTAAAAAGTTTGGTTGTTGTGATGTAATTAGCGTTTTAAACAGTTCTAACTTAATTTTTCTACTATTGCAGTCTAAACCTGCGCCAAAAAATGATCTATTTGCATTCTTGACCACCTTCTTTACCTATCCTGCTATATTCAAAAATTTGTATACATGCATCTAAAGTCCATTTGTTTCTCCACAGTTACCAAAATCCTACCATTTATTGTACGTTCATTTGGCTTGTTGATATTCACAAACTGCTTTATCTCTCATTTTTTCAGATTGAATTTCATTTGCCATTGTTCAGCCCACTTGATTTTGATAGCTTCCTGCAGTCTACAACTCTTTCACACGGCTAATTTTACATATCACATGTAAATGTATTAATCACACACCTTGCAGTTAGGTCCAAATCATCAAAATATATCACAAAAAGCAAAAGATTCAGTGGGGATCCCTGAGAGACACACTGGAGCCAATCTTCCAGTCACAAAAACAACCGTCAATCATAGTCCTTTGCTTCCTGTTCTTGAAACAGTTTAGGATCTAAATTGCCACTTTTCTTTGAATCCTATGACCTACTAGTGTTATGATCCATCTGGCATGTAGGAACTTGTCAGAAACATTGCTAAGATTAATAGGGGTTGCGTCAAACTCATTGCCCTCTTCTATGCTCCTTGTTACCACTGCAAAAAAAAAATCAATTTATTTAGATACAACCTTCCTTTAATCATTCCATTCTGACTGTCCTAACTTATTTGTCAAATAAATTATTGTTTATACTGTCTCTGAACTATTTCCATTAATTTACCTGACAAGTAACATGTAACATGTAATTACTAGTGTGCTACAATTTGAGCCAGACAGAACTGGAAAACAGTGGTCGGAGATTTTGCTATTCTGATTTTGCATTCCTTAACTTGGCACATGTTTCATGTGGACCTGGTGGTTTATCAACTTCTAAGAATGCAAAGATGCTTGAATATTTTATATACTTATCCCATCAAATATTTCTCTCAGGTCCTCTTTAATTACTGTTAGTTGTAGTTGTCCCCCTCTTTTGTAATAATGTGAAGTACTCAAGAGCCATATCTGTGCCTCTGCTTCCACCACAAGTTACTTTTTTAAAAAAAATTTCTAATTGGCCCTATTCTTCCCTTATTCTTCCTTTAGTTATCCTCTTGCTTTTTATATATTTTAAAACATCTTTGTGTTTTCCTTATCTGTTGTAAGAAGTACCTATAACATGTCAGGTAGCTGTCAGCAGTATCACTTGACATTACAACAGAAGTGAAAGGTCTTTAGATAGGAAGATGAACAGTAAATTGAGATTCAATTTTTGTCCGAAGTGCAAACTTCTCCTAATCAACAAAGTATCATTGACAGGACTGTCTCCTGAATGTTGCTGTGATTTGGCACTTATCCAAGCTTGCAGCTGTTCCAAAGTAAAGTACACTGTCCAAACACTACAAATGAGTTCGTTCTGCTTTCAGTGTTGAATAAAACACACAACATCTGTACGAACAGCTTGCTGGATCTTTGTGGACCCAACTAACCAGTGAATTATTTCTATAAATATTGTTTACATTTCAGTCACTAATGTTAAGTTCTTTAGACTTCAGTAGATCACAGCTCGATCAGCAGATAGAAAAAAATTGTTTCACTTGATTCAGATGCTCTTGTGGAATCATACAGAAGGGATTGAGGTTTTTTGACTTTCAGCTAAACCAGCTCCTCCAAAAAATTATCCAGTTACTCTCACCATCCTGCTATTTCTCCAGAGCCGTGCAAAATTTTCTTTTTCAGGGGTAGTCCATTTTCTTGCCAATTCAAGTCCCAATTCAACTTCTACCTCCAGTTAATGCATGTTTTATTCCTTCATCTCCTGTCTGTTTTTTCTGCATATTATATTGGATCTCCATCCATAGGTTATTAACCCACCCACCAATAGAATCCATTCAATCTTATTTATTCTGTCAAAAATCCCGTCCTGTAAAAGTAATTCCTGTTTCATGAATTTTGCCACATGACTGAAGACCCACTGATCTGAACTGCCCTCGTGATCTGTCATCGATACAGTGATTTTTTTTTAGCATTCAGCAAGATATGTATATCTGAGGAGGCAATACTTGAGTTGTAATACCAGTCGTGTCTCTCTCTCTAATGAGAGAGTAGCTTATGGTCTGGTAGGACTTTACCTTCTGCTACATGACAGGATTTAGTACCTTGTGTTCATAACTTTAGTTCATGCCAATAGGTCACAGCATACGTGTGAGGAGTGTTTCTATCTGACACAGGGTAGTGACTTTCCAGAGAGTCAGGGGAGCTAGATCACTGAAATGTTTGGAGGTGCGGGGGAGGGGGTGTTAATGGATTTTGACGCATCAAAGAGTTGAGGGCTACAGGCAGTTGGGCATGAAAGAGGAGATGAGGCCTAGAGCAGATCTGCCCTTATCTAATCGAAGGAAAAGGCAGGTTTGAGGAGATGAAATAACCGACTCCTGTTTCTAATGTTCTCATATTTTGTTGTTGGAAAGTTAGCAGCTGTTATTTTCATGGAAGTCCTGTCCACAAATGTTGCAGTCAGGGAGAACAGAGGATTTTGTGAGCAACATCTGGGTGCAGTATTACAGGGTGGGGGGGGGGGGGGGG
>NC_063365.1:14841837-14854065 GCF_021869965.1 Rhincodon typus | reverse complement strand
CAGGGGAAACTTATGTCAAGAGAGATGAGGAGGCCTGTGTCAGACCAGCACCTACTCCTTTTTTTCTCCCCAAAAATATTTTCCATCTCACACCAAACCATGGGTGACAGTCTTCAGAGGCTGAATCTTCTCCTCTGTTTAGATTCACTGGGTACCAAGAGCAAGTGGTCTCCAAATGCTCCTGTGCAGCAGATGTGAGGGGCAGAATAGAACGTAGGGACAAAGGACTGAGGAGCAGGAGTGGGTGCCATGTCCATCATCTCCAAAGTGCAGTGCTCCGATGTATTCACTCACTGACAGAGGCCATCTCTCTTCTCCTAAACACCAACCAACCCGCTGCTGAGGCGAATACATTACTTCTGTCTCCACAGAGGAAGATACAGAAAATCTTCCAGAAATACTACGTGACAGAGTGACTGGTGAAAATGAAAAACTGTGGGAGATTAGAAGTAATAAAGAGGAATTACTCAAAAAAACTAATTGACTTGAAGTTTGGTACGTTCCTGCACCTCGATCCCAGAGTATTCAGGAGGTGGCAATAGAGCAAGTGAAAAAGTACTGATAATGCCAAGATCATGCGTATGGGGTGGCACAGTGGCTCAGTGGTTAGCCCTGCTGCCTTGCAGTGCCATGGACCAGGGTTTGATTCCACCCTCGGGCAACTATCTGTGTGGAGTTTGCACATTCTCCCCGTATCTGCATGGGTTTCCTCTGGGTGCTCTGGTTTTCTTCCGCAGGCCAAAGATGTGCAGGCTAGATGGATTGGCCATGCTAAATTGCCCGTAGTGTTCAGGGATGTGTAGATTAGGTGGGCTATAGGGGGATGTGTATGGGTGGGATACTCTGAGGGTCGGTGTGGACTTGTTGGGCCGAAGGGCCTGTTTCCACACTGTAGGGATTCTATGATTCTATGATTTAGACATAGGTAACATAATACACAAAGATTCACTGGAGTTTTATTATATTTTCTGGTATCTACAAATGTTACAATCCCAAGAACTGCTATGTTAGGATGAGTACTGAGCAATTTAGTTGCTAATTTTGATATGTTTCTTTCAGCATGCTGTGCTGCATATGGCCCCAATATGATGGAGACTAAGACCTTTATATCTTCAGGTCACATACTTTGATACCATGAGCATGTCTTTTAAATGTATATTGCATACTTGCTATGAGACATAACGTGACACCTCATCCCTCGTATCATTCTTGGAAATCTCCTCCCAACCTGTTGTACTAGATTACAATATAATAGATTTGGGAACACAATACAAACGTGCGTCATTTCGGATCATCACTCACATTTTCATTCCCCCTCACTCCTTCGTCTGGTGTATTCTGCCATTAAATAGACACCATTATGTGCCCCTCTGTTCACATGCAGTTCACATTTTGTCTTTTAATGTTTTGAAAACAATAATTTGAGTTTGGGAAACCTGACCTGAGAAATTCAGAGCATTGAAAAATGCACTCCTGGTTTGTGAGTGACTTTGCAAAGAATTTTCATCTTTTAATGAGGGTTTGATTCACAGTACATTTTGTGATCTGTGCTGGACTGCATGAGGCACTTGTGTACGAGTTGGTTAGAAGGCCCTTCTCAGTTCTCCAACATAACTTGGCTCCCAATGCACTTGGCTCCTTAGACATGACTTACACCTACCATCTCCCTTACCCCAGCAAGTTCCCTGTCAACTCTCATCCCCTGATGCCATTCCATGCTACCTTTCATTCCCCACACCACTCCAATGCCCCCAACAGGTTCTCTGTTGTCCCTCATCCACTATGCGTTGTGCATAGTTCCCAGGGACAATGCAATGGGAATAATTTTAATATCATTAGAAAAACCATTATCCTTCTAATAATGTAAGAATCATTAATTCAAGCTCTTTATCATTGATACCGGACCAAAAAACCCAAGGGGCAAGATGTTGTAATCCATTAACTGCCTATTTTGCATTGATTTCTATTCTGCACTGAAGTATGAGAGCTTCTTAAAAGGTTCATTATTCAACCCCTAGAAAATGTTGTAACAGTGTTGTATTAATAGCTGTTCAATGCAGTTTGATCCTATAGGTTTCATGTTGCATCATGCACGCGATAGTAAGTGAGCACCTTTGAGCAAAAATGAAAGGTCTTTTCAGATGTGCAACTATTATAGTTGAACGAATAAAGTAGGGTTCATTTTTACTTATTGTTCAATTGACTAAGTGTTCTCTGGCCCACACGTGAGAAAACATGATTACATCAACTGTATAGGTCAAGGGTAAGGCAGCTAAATTGTTTGTATAGAATCAGAATTGACCCATCTCCTGAGTCAGCACTTTTGCACTCCAGGCACAGCTGGGAAAGGTACTAAAGTTTTGTTCTGTTAAAATTGCACAACATCCCAAATTAACCTGGTTTCACTTTTTGTGCCGTTACTTCACAAAGTTTATCACAGAACTGCTCAAGACAACAGATCACAATAGAATTAGATACTCCTATCGTACACGTATCATTGCCACACCTTGGCTTCCATTGAATCATCCCGGGAATCATCAATGGGAGTAACTTTTTTGTTCAAGATTTATGGCTTGGGACTTCCAGTTGAGTTATGCAACTTCTTTTTGGGTGTAGACCAGACATTGGTTGATTGATTGTACATGGAAAGCATACTATTTTACTTCTAATTTGAACTGAATGATTTGTTGGAGGTATAAATTAAACTGAATGGAAAATCTGCATGCATGCATTGGAATTAGAGGAACAATCTCAAGAGTGTAAAATTGTTCTGAGTTTCTTTCCACCTTAACATTAAAATGAATTAAAATTATGCTAGTTTTATAATTCCCCTTTCCGTGGAAATACACTGAATTACATCAGTTTTCATTAACTAATATTTTACTTTGGCTGTAGACCTTTTCTGTTTCAGCATGTGGCCATTATATTCATTTTAACCATAACCACAACAGTTGTGGTTAAGCAACTTGCAGAAGATAGCCTGAATAAATTTGGGAGTATTTACAAGAGGAGCTGTAAGCCTCTTGATTACAACTGATACCGTTTGATGAAGTCCATAAGGAATGAATCATTCTACCTGAAAAACTGTATTTTTGTAAGACTGTAGTGCTATAGACCTATAATTTTAGCCAGTTAATATGAGGCAGTGACTCCACAGTTGCTGATTGATGAATACAGACCATGTAATCAGGTGGTCAGCATGGACTGGTCATGTTTCTGATAATAATTCTGCAAAGACATCAAAGCAACTTTTTTAAATATCTGATTTAAATGATTTATGTTTATTCTTAGGCTTTGATTTTAAAATTATGCTTACTTTTCAGAATGTTTGTCTTGTGTGACTAAGTTCAGGTAGTCTTTGCTTATGTAACCCAAACGACACTACTTGGCTTTTTGTGTGACAAGGCTCTCGTCTATTGAGCTATTCCCTGTTGCCTTCTAAATGGATCCCTCCTCCTGCTTAAGAGTGTTGCAGGCCCAGCCTCATCTTCTCTGCTGTCCCAACTGCATCTTCCCAGTGCAATCATGTTCAAAGTTAGTGATCTGCTCTTCTAAGCAGGACTGCAGCCAAAATTTTTGTCCCTCTCTCTCTCTCTCTTTGCTATGGTGATGCAATGTGTTTCTTGCTTTCTGGGATACAAACTGATTAGGGGCAGTTAATGTAAACCAAGATGAATGCATTATAAAGTAAGTGGAACAAGTGAGGGATTTAAAAAGTCAGTGAAGGAAAAGAAAATTTTTGATTCTAAAGTAAATTGAACAAATAAAAATATAAAATGTGAAAATTAAATACATTTTAAGGCAGTTTTTTATATTTATTTTCTCTTGTGAATATTGAATACAAGTTGATTTATTAACTTATGAACTAAAAAATGTAATGTACCTGGGGATAGTTTTTTTTTAAAAAGTAGTTACGAAAACTTCAATAAAACTCTTAAAGTCTGGCCCCTTCCACTGGGAAATCCTGAAAGTTGAATTGAAATCCCTCTAGCTCATTTTATTTGCATATTTAAATTCTTGGTAATCCTTTTAAGTGTTACGGATTTGGATTTCAAAAGACTCCAAAATACTGGCAGATGTACCAAAGAAAGATTAAATGAACAAGGTTTTCTGAAAGGGAGAAGGGAAAAGCCCAACTCCTGCTTGATTAAATAAACTTTTATGGGCTAATATGAGAATCTACCCTGCTACAAACTGAAGTTTTGCATGGAGTAGTTTTTTGTGTAATGAAAATGATTGAAGATTGTTCCCAAATGTGGCTAAATTGTAGTTAGTTCTTTTTAAGGCAATGAGTCACTGTAGTATTTGGCTGGGCAAAAAAGTGAAATAACATACAGGAAAAATCCAGTGAATTAAATTTGTATTTGGTAACCTTCATTCAAGGAGGGATGTTGTTCATCAAAGGCTAGGGAGCCAAATTTGATGGTATTCCAAGGCTTCTAAACTAGGCATAGATTTTTAGATCAAGACAAAAAAATCTGCTGATGCTGGAATCCATGGTAGACAAACAGGAGGCTGGAAGAACGCAGTAAGCCAGGCAGCATCTGGAGGAAAGGAGCAGTCACGTTTCGGGTATAACCCTTGTTCGGGACTGGTTTTTAGATAATGAGTGAAGAAGATGTCTCTGCTTGGATTGGTTGAATGAGATGAGCAGTCAAACAAAACTGTGACTGCTTAATAACAGCAACCTCAAACACACCAGAAGGAAGAGATTGACAGACGTCAAATAATAAATTTTGCGACAAATAAGTTAAATTGTTATCTTTTACCTTTAAAACATTTGCTCCCTCAACCACCAGCATGCTGCGGCTATGAATATGTACTACAGCAACTTGTTTAGACTTCCTTGGTAGGACTTCCCAAACCTGTGACCTGTACTGTCAAGAAGAATAAAATCTGCTGATACATGGGTACACTAGTGCATTTGAGTTCTTCTCCGAGTCACACACTGTCTTGGAAATATATTGGGATTTGTTCAGCGTTGGTCAAAATCCCAGAACTCCCTTACTAAACGGCACTGTGGGTGTACTTACACCTTGGACTAAACAGTTGAAGAAGGTGGCTCACCACAACTTTAAGGGCAAGCGGGGATGAGCACAAAATGCTGGCAATGATGGTCACATCCTATGAAAAAATCTGAAAAAACAAGTTTCCTTCCTGTGAGAAAGCTAGATAATATGCATAAGTTTCTTTTTTTCAATTTGTAACTGAAGCATGAACTCAAGTTACTTGGAAAGAATTCTTTTAAAGTAATTTCATTTTGGTATCTCTCCAAATGAACAGCTGAATATTTTAGTTCAGTTACAGATAAAAATGAGTGAACACTGAACTGACTAATTCCATTGCAGGGTAATTGTTTCATGTGGCACTTACACTTGATTTTTTTTCTCTGTTTATTGCTGAGTTCACCCTGAAATTGCCGATTATTTGTTGAAGTTGAGAGTATGTTTTGTACCCTATTTAGATTTTCAGTTATTTATTATTGCACAAAAAACTGCAATTATCTCTGCTTCAGATCATTTATTGTGGTTTCCCTTTTGTTCCCAAATGAACAAAGAAAGCTGAAGAGAACGAAATAACACTTAATAACTCCTTGTGGGTCAATTAGAAAGCTCAGTACATTACTAATCTTCAAATGCATTGTTCTGTAGAAACACAATTCAAGTGGCAGCACAGGGTGGCACAGTGGTTCAGTGGTTAGCACTGCTGCCTCACTGTGCTAGGGACATGGCTTTGATTCCACCCTCCGGTGACTGTCTGTGTGGATTTTGCACATTCTCCCCATGCCTGCATGGGTTTCCTCCGGGTGCTTCGGTTTCCTCCCACAATCCAAAGATGTGCAGTTTAGGTGAATTGGCTATGCAAAATTGCCCATTATGTCCAGGGATGTACAGGCGAGGTGGATTAGCCATAGGAAATGCAGGGTTGAAGGGATAGGGTAAGGGTGTGAGTCTGGGAGGGATGGTCCTCGGAGGGTTGGCGTGGACTTGATGGGCCGAATAGCCTGCTTCCACACTGTAGGGATTCTGTGAAGTGTTTAAACTTTTCTCTGTTCCTTTTGCTTTTGCTTCTATTCTTTATAGTGTGTCAACCTGGTTTTATGAATGCCAAAGTCTATCGAAGCTCAATGACCTCCTGTGTGAAATTGAGTGCAAAGTTTTAAAGGGTAGTGCTGAATTGAGCCAGAAGTGGCATAGAAATATGCAAGTGCATTGTAGCAGATTTTGTTGTGTGTAATATTGTGATTTTCACTGATTATTAAATATCACCTGCAAAAATGACTGCCAACAATGCATAGAATACTCCTTTGCAAGTTGAGCAAACCACATAAACTTACTGTGACAGAACAAAAATGGTATTGTCCACTTTAAATTATATGCCAGCCCATTTCTGGTGCCATGTGAGATACCACTATGAATTGCTGCAATGTGCAAATGCATAGAATGAGAAATGATCATTGAGTCCATTAAATCCTTTTGATTGTCCAATGTTCACTGCTATTGACTCTACCTAATTGCATATTCTCCACAGGAGTTAAGTCATCCCAAATGCTACATCCATTATGTGTCCTTGATATAGACGTGGTGGTGTATAAATTAAGTTTAGTGCTGGTGAGACTAAGTTGAAAAAGTACTTTGCGTCAGAAGCATGTTGATTGATCTAATATTATTGGTATGATTGTGTAGTATTCAGTAAAAAAATGAGCTATTAATTACCCACAACTAATTTGACCAATTCCCATTCAATCCTGCTGCAATGTGTTAGGTCACTGTGTTCCATCTAAAGTCTTTAACATTTCTAATCTATATTTTGTCCAATTATGCATATTGCATTGCTAACTTTTAAGTGTATTGAGATATTACAAAATCAAATTCCAACATGTAATGATTTGGGGTTAGTGCCTGGCTAGTTTCCTGATGATTCTTAGCACAGTGAAATTTACAGGAAATAGATTTTTTTTTAAAAGCTTAAGTAGCTTGCCAGAAGGAAACTGAAGGTGATAAATGAAGCTCTGCCTAGAGGTCAGTGACAAATGGATGTGTGTGGCAGTGCCTTCTGGGTATCCTGGTGTTAACATATTGCTAAACAACATGGAGAAGACTACCACTATAACATAACACTGATGCTACAGAGCGGAGAGTCCCAGGGATTAATAAAAGGGAGATTCGTAGAATTCTAGATGTTCTTGATGAATTAAGCAGATGGAGTATGGATTTTAATGTCAATAAATAACAGGTTGGAGCAAGAGAAATCAAAAGGCCTTCATAGTGCATTGGAAAAGCTAGAAAAACAATTGCTTCTGAATGTAACTGAAATTATGCAATTGTTGCAATGATAATGTCAGTAAATTTGTCAGCATTTGCCATATTCCACTAATACAATTCAGAACGTTGTGAATCCACACATGCACAAAGTGACCTTGAAATCCAAACAGCAAATCTGTGTTTCTCCATAGTGAGTTGTGGAAGATTTCCCCTGTCTGCAGTGATTTGAAAATCATCGAACTGATTCTTATTTCCTTGCATCTCACTATTTTAAAATAAATCCTTGAAAAAATTGCATGTTGTTAAATGAGCTATAGCTGGATTTTTAATGCCAAACTAATTTAATCAAAATTGTTCAGCATGCTCACTGGCTCTGAAAAGCTCCGCCCACAGCCTCCACAGCCAGCAGCTCCAGAGGAGACAGCAGCACCCAGCCCTGCCGAGTCTTCACCATCCCCCCAGACCTACCCCTTACTGAGGACGAACGGTCAGTCCTCAGTAAAGGGCTCACCTTTGTCCCCCTCCACCCACAGATCAACGAATACCGGTCACGCTTGGACATAGAGCAGTTTTTCCGCCGCCTCCGCCTCCACGCTTACTTCTTTAACCGTGAACCTAACCCTCCCTCTACTGACCTCTTCTCCCGCTTCCAACACACCCCCTCCTCCTGGACACCACCTCAAGGCCTCCTACCCTCCCTCGACCTCTTCATCTCCAACTGCCGTCGAGACATCAATCGCCTCAACCTCTCCACCCCTCTCACCCACTCCAACCTCTCCCCTGCAGAACGTGCAGCCCTCCGCTCCCTCCGCTCCAATCCCAACTTCACCATAAAACCCGCGGACAAGGGAGGCGCAGTTGTAGTATGGCGCACTGACCTCTACATCGCCGAGGCCGGACGCCAACTCTCCGACACCTCCTCCTACCGCCCCCTTGATCATGACCCCACCCCTGAGCACCAAACCATCATCTCGCAAACTATCCACAACCTCATCACCTCAGGTGACCTCCCACCCACGGCCTCCAACCTCATCGTTCCCCAACCTCGCACTGCCCGCTTCTATCTCCTTCCCAAAATCCACAAACCTGAATGCCCTGGTCGACCCATTGTCTCCGCCTGCTCCTGCCCCACCGAACTGATCTCCAACTATCTAGACTCCATTTTCTCCCCCTTGGTCCAGGAACTCCCTACCTATGTCCGTGACACCACCCACGCCCTCCACCTCCTCCAGAACTTCCAATTCCCCGGTCCCCTACACCTCATCTTTACCATGGATGTCCAGTCCCTCTACACCTGCATTCCCCATGCAGATGGCCTTAAGGCCCTCCGCTTCTTCCTGTCCCGCAGGCCCGACCAATCCCCCTCCACTGATACCCTCATCCGCTTAGCCGAACTCGTCCTCACACTCAACAACTTCTCTTTCAATTCCTCCCACTTCCTACAGACAAAGGGGGTAGCCATGGGTACCCGCATGGGCCCAAGCTACGCCTGCCTCTTTGTAGGTTACGTGGAACAATCCCTCTTCCGTACCTACACCGGCCCTAAACCCCACCTCTTCCTCCGTTACATTGATGACTGTATCGGTGCCGCCTCGTGCTCCCACGAGGAGCTCGAACAGTTCATACACTTCACTAACACCTTCCACCCCAACCTTAAGTTTACCTGGACCATCTCTAACACCTCTCTCCCCTTCCTGGACCTCTCTGTCTCCATATCGGGCAACCACCTAGAAACCGATATTCATTTCAAGCCCACCGACTCCCACAGCTACCTAGAATACTCCTCCTCCCACCCACCTTCCTGCAAAAATGCTATCCCCTATTCCCAATTCCTTCGCCTCCGCTCCCAGGATGAGGCATTCCACTCCCGTACATCTCAGTTGCCCTCGTTTTTCAAGGACCGTAACTTCCCCTCCTCGGTGGTCGAGAACGCCCTCAACCGTGTCTCCCACATCTCCCGCACCTCATCCCTCACACCCCGTCCACGCAATAAAAACCAAAAAAGAATCCCCCTCGTCCTCACGTACCACCCCACCAACCTCCGGATCCAACGCATCATCCTCCGACACTTCCGCCATCTGCAATCCGACCCCACCACCAAAGACATCTTTCCCTCCCCACCCTTATCTGCTTTCCGGAGGGACAACTCTCTCCGTGACTCCCTTGTCCGCTCCACACTCCCCTCCAGCTCCACCACACCCGGCACTTTTCCCTGCAACCGCAGGAAGTGCTACACCTGCCCCCATACCTCCTCCCTCACCCCCATCCCAGGCCCCAAGAAGACTTTCCACATCAAGCAGATGTTCACCTGCACATCTGCCAATGTGGTATACTGCATCCGCTGTACCCGGTGTGGCTTCCTCTACATCGGGGAAACCAAGCGGAGACTCGGGGACCGCTTTGCAGAACACCTACGCTCGGTTCGCAACAAACAACTGCACCTCCCAGTCGCGAACCATTTCAACTCCCCCTCCCATTCCTCAGACGACATGTCCATCCTGGGCCTCCTGCAGTGCCACAACGATGCCACCCGAAGGTTGCAGGAACAGCAACTCATATTCCGCTTGGGAACCCTGCAGCCCAATGGTATCAATGTGGATTTCACAAGTTTCAAAATCTCCCCTCCCCCTACCGCATCCCAAAACCAGTCCAGCTCGTCCCTGCCTCCCTAACCTGTTCTTCCTCCCACCTATCCCCTCCTCCCACCTCAAGCCGCACCTCCATTTCCTACCGACCAACCTCATCCCGCCCCCTTGACCTGTCCGTCCTCCCTGGACTGACCTATCCCCTTCCTAACTCCCTACCTACACTCACCTTTACTGGCTCCATCCCCGCCTCTTCGACCTGTTTGTTTCCTCTCCACCTGTCCTCTCCTCTATCCCTCTTCTATCCGCCTCCCACTCTCTCCCTATTTATTTCAAAACCCCCTTCCCCTCCCCCTTTTCTGATGAAGGGTCTAGGCCCGAAACGTCAGCCTCTCTGCTCCTATGATGCTGCTTGGCCTGCTGTGTTCATCCAGCCCTGCACCTTGTTGTCTCGGATTCTCCAGCATCTGCAGTTCCTACTATCTCTGATTACCTTTATGAATGTCAGGTTTATTCATTATAAGATAAAACTTCCAAGTTTTAAATGTTTTAAAACTTTGCTCATATTTTAGCTTCTAGCTTTAATCCAATCAGTTACTATTTGTGAAATGCAATGTTGCTATGTGAAATATTTGAACTACAAGTGAACAGATTTGTTGCTTCTAACTTCTTGGTTTGCTGTTTGTCAGGATACTTTAGTGTGATTGGCTGCTTACCCTGCTTTTTGAGGTTACTCCTGTCACCTGACAATCTTGGTGCCAAATTGAAACTGCCTTTAAGTTAAGGGTAAGGCTCTTGTTATAATTGTTGTAGAGAAATTCCATATTCCAGTTAATGGCTGAAAAGGATGTCAGAATAAGATTTCTAGTTTTAAGATTTTTATTGCAATAAATTACTAAAATTATTATTAACTGACTATTCACCTGATAACATTGTTGACAAACCTTTCCATTGTTGATTGGCATTGATGTGGAGGCTCTGGATTACGTGCAGCACTCCCCATGTTTTGGCTGCTTCTCCTCGGGAACTGCCATTGATGAAGAAGTCCAGCATCAAGCCACTGTGCCAGTGCTGCCTTTAAACTGCAACATGTCCTTGAGATCAGGAACCTCTGGAAGTCTACTAAAGTTCTGGTCCAAAAGGCTGTTGTGTTGACCAACAACCTTTATTGCAGTGAAACCTGGGTGGTCCAGTGACATCACATCACATTAAGATGCTTAAGAGCTTCTAACAGATGTGCCTACATTGAATCCTGGAGCTCCAATGGAAGAATCAGTGGAAAGCTGCATCTACCACCATTTAAAGACTTGCCCTTGAGGAACCAGCACTGATGGATAGTCCATTGCATCCAGATGCTTGAAAGCTCCTTTCTCAGCAGGTTCTCTTTTCCAAGCTCTCTAACATTTGTCTCGCCAGTTCAAGAAAAAGAAACTGGAAATCATCAATTCAGTAAAGAATTGTTATGGATTCTCTCTAATGGATGGTGTTTGATAACAGATGAAACTTTGTTTTGATGTTTCTGTCACGATCTTTCCAAGCACAGCGTTGCATGTTTGTATTCTTCACCTTTGTGTAGTAAATTTACATTCTGTTGTTTAAAGAACATCTGAAGCCTTGAGTAAATATGTTTCAATGACTATTGCAAAAATGAAATATGATCTATTGAGTTAGATTTCATTTCTGGGATCTGACTTGCCCAGCATTACCATCAGCTAGGATCATAAGTCTAGTCTTGGACCCACTCTTCTCTCCTGTCAACTGCATGTTAAATTTAGATTTATTATGATCACAGATATCGTTGTGGGGGAACAGACTTTCACTGAGGCCATCTATTAATCCTGTCTCATTGCAGGATTCTAGGTATAGTATAACCTGCTAATTGGTTGGCTCCAGAACATGCTGTTCTAAGCATTTACACCAAACTTTCTAGGAACTGCTCACTTAGACTCCCCCCTCCCCCTTCCATATTTGATTTCTCCAGTCAATATGTATATTAAAATCACCTGTGTTTATCTACAAGTACCTTTCCAAAACATACCATTATGTCTTGCTTTTATACTTCATCCTACTGTGTGGCTACTGTTAGGAGGACTGTACTCCATTCCCTTGAGTGACCTTTTGCCTTTATAATTTCTCTTCTGTACCCAAACTGCTTCAACGTCTTGGTTTCCTGAACAAAGAACAAGGAAAATTACAGCACAGGAACAGGCCCCTCAGCCCTCCAAGCCTGTGCCGATCTCGATCCTCTATCTAAACCTGTCGCCTATTTTCCAAGGATCTGTATCCCTCTGCTCCCTGCCCATTCACGTATCTGTCTGGATACATCTTAAATGACGCTATCGTGCCCGCCTCTACCACCTCCGCTGGCAATGCGTTCC
>NC_063365.1:14793273-14841737 GCF_021869965.1 Rhincodon typus | reverse complement strand
CATATCTCCCTTAAACTTTTCCCCTCTCACCTTGAAATCGTGACCCCTAGTAATTGAGTCCCCCACTCGGGGGGAAAAAGCTTCTTGCTATCCATCCTGTCTATACCTCTCATGATTTTGTAGACCTCAATCAGGTTCCCCCCTCAACCTCCGTCTTTCTAATGTAAATAATCCTAATTTACTCAACCTCTCTTCATAGCTAGCGCCCTCCATACCAGGCAACATCCTGGTGAACCTCCTCTGCACCCTCTCCTAAGCATCCACATCCTTTTGGTAATGTGGCGACCAGAACTGTACGCAGTATTCCAAATGTGGTCGAACCAAAGTCCTATACAACTGTAACATGACCTGCCAACTCTTGTACTCAGTACCCCGTCTGATGAATGAAAGCATGCCGTATGCCTTCTTGACCACTCTATCGACCTGCGTTGTTACCTTCAGGATACAATGGACCTGAACACCCAGATCTCTCTGTGCATCAATTTTCCCCAGGGCTTTTCCATTTACCATATAGTTCGCTCTTGTTCGCTCTATAGTTCGAACTTAGGTTGTTCATACCTGTTGTGTTTATACCATCATTAATGAACAGAGCTTCTCCTCCATCATTTTCCTAGCATTCTAACTTTCCTAAACATCATTTACCCTTCAATCTCAGCTCCCATTGTATGCCATCCTGAAGCCATGTCACTTGCGGTACAACCTTTTAAAATACGGCCTTTCAAACAACAGTGCAATTCCCCTTTCTAAATGGGATATCCCCTTGTTTTTGCAAATGGCCTGCAATAAGTGTATGCTATATGTAACATACCAAATATGATAATGTACTGGAAAATGAATTCAATACTAGATTTCAGTTCAATATTTTTAAAATTCAGGTTGACATTAGTGACAACAGATGGCAGAATTCTTGGCAAGAGCTCAATTTGAGATTTACCAGAAGTTAGAGCAATGAAACAGATTGTTCAATACAACCATTTCAGTTAATTTCAACTGGAGAGGTAATGGTTGACTTGTTGAAGAGATTGGATAAATGTGTTTATACTTATTTTGGGGGAACGGGGCTGTGGCAGACAGAGTGAAACCTTTCCAGTGGGCAGAAGGTTTCAGAACAAGAAGCCACAGATTTACTATGATTGGCTGAAGAACCAGAGGTGAAATGGAAAATTGTTTTCACTCAGCAAATGGCTAGGCTTATACGCTCAAAAGGGTGGTGAGATCAGATCGAATCGGTTTCCATAGTGAACTGGTAAGCATCTTGAGAGGATAAGGTTGCCCTACTATAATGGAAGGTCAAGTTTAGATTGCTCTTGCAGGGTGTTGGAACTGGCCACATGGCTCCCTCCTGTGCTGTAATCGTTCTTTGAAGGCAGCAAGAGCAATCTATCCTTGTCCTTTCCCCATAACTGTGCAAACTTTTCTAATTAAAGCCCATCATTTAATTGTTGGGGAACCTCCTCCTGTGTTGTAACCATCCTAGGAAGGCTGCAGCTTCTAGGAGGTTCCCCAGCAATTGAATGATGGACTTTAGTTGGGATGGGAAAAACGGGTCAGCAAATGACGGGCAGGCTTCTCAAAGGAAGCTGAATCTTGAAGTTTTAATAGAGATTATTATTCAAAAACTGATGTAAAACAAATAAATTGTTCAGTTTACAATGTGAGTATTCATCAAGTGTATCCATATTCATAATGTCATCAGCCAGAAAAATGTCCACTGGATAACATCCTTAAGATTCTGTTACTGCTAATGAGAAAGATATTCAATGTATAGGTGTTTTGCAGGCTAGGGTTTGTATGCATAGGTGAGTATTTTGAAAATAGCAACTTGGTCAAAGTGGTTTTTGTTTAAACCTCTTTATGCCTTCATTTGGCAGTTTTAAACGAGTTAAGGTTAGTTGGACAGAAAACAAATTGGTTAGTTTACGTACCAGATTGGCACTTGAATGGCCAGTGGAACCAATTTGGGGAAAGGATAAGAATGGAGGAATGAAAGGTTGTGTGTGTTTTAGAATTGCCAAGTTAAACTATGTATAGTTGTTAGAATCAAATTAAAAATAATCTCCATTGCCTAATGTGTAAATTTTCAGAATTGTAAATTAATTTAGATTTCACAAAGTCCTAATTTGAGATCTGAGTCTAGATTTCATGATTCACTAGCAAACAATTTGGATTGTGATTGGAACGTCTTCTGAAATGATTTATTCCTATGCATCATTATGGTTGGAACTGTCAGTGTTAGGTCTCACATCTGAACCTTTCCAAAGGCTGCTTTTTTAAAAAAAAAGGTGAATTCTTTTTCTATATTTAGCTTGTCATCTGTCATTGGGAAAATGTTAGAATCTATTATAATGGATTTAATAGCAGAACATTTGGAAACATATGATACAATCAAGCAGAGTCAGCATGTCTTCATGAGGGGAAATCATGCCTGACACTAGAATTCTTTGAGGAGGTGACCACCAGAATATTTTGTCGGTCCAGAAGATTAAGTCACATGGGATCCATGGTGAGTAGGTAAGATGGATTTAAAATTGGCTTGGTGATAGAAGACAGAGGTGGTGTGAAAGGGTGTTTTTCTGACTGGAGGTCTGTGACCAGTGGTGTTCTGCAAGGATCAATGCTGGTACCTCTGTTGTTTGTAATATATATAAATGATTTGGATGAAAATGTAGGGTCTGATTTGTAGAAGACACAAAAATTAGTGGAGGTGTGGACAGTGAGGAAGGTTGTCAAAGATTTAGGATATAAATCAGTTGGGAAGTTGGTCAGAGAAAAGTCTGATGACGTTTAATCTGGACTAGTGTGAGCGGATGCATTTTGGGAGGTCAAATGCAAGAGGAAAGTATACAGTAAATGGCAGGACCCTTGGGAGCATTGATATATAGAAGGACCTTGATGTTCAGTCCATTGCTCCTTGAAAGTGGCTAAACAAGTGGATGAAGTGGTAAAGAAAGCCTGTGGCATGCTTGCCATCATCAGTTGAGGCATGTAGTGTAAAAGGTGGGAAGTCATGTTGCAGCTGCTTTAGGCCATGTTCGGAGTATTGTGTGCAGCTCTGGTCTCCATACAATAGGAAGGATATGGAGGCTTTGGAGAGCAGGTAAAACAGGTTTGCAAGGTGTTGTCTGACTAATGTCCTGTAGTTTTGACAAGACTTCCCTGCTCTTTTATAATTCATTCACTTTGAAATGAAGGCCAACAGTCCATCTGCCTTCTCCTAATACCTGCCGAACTTGGATGCTAGCTTTCTGTGATTCACCAGTATGTTGCCTGAATTGGTGTGTATCAGCTATAAGGAAAGGTTGGACAAACTTGGATTGTTTTCAATAGAGTGTTGGAGGCTGAGGGGTCGCCTAATAGAAGTATATAAAATTATAAGAGGCATGGATAAGTTGGATAGTCAGTCTTTTTCCTAGGTGGAAATGCCAAATATTAGGAGGCATAGGTTTAAGTGGAAAGAGGGAAAGTTTTAAAGGAGGTGTGCAAGGTGACTATTATTTACCCAAAGGGTAGTGGTAGAGGCAGATACATTAGCAATGTTTAAGAGGCATTTAAACTACACATGGGGGATTTCAATATGTGGTTGGACTAGGAAAATCATGTTGGTAGTGGATTGCAAGGAAAGTAGTTTGTGGAATGTCTACGCGATGGCTTTTTGAAGCAGCTCATTGTGGAGCCCACAAGGGAACAGGCAATACTGGATTTGGCATTGTGCAATGAGGTACACTTGATAAAGGAGCTTAAGGTAAAGGAACCCTTAGGAGGCAGTGATCATAAGATGATAGGATTTACTCTGCAATTTGAGAGGGAGAAGATAGAATCAGAGGTAACAGTATTACAGCTGAATAAAGGTGACTACAGTGGTATGAGGGAGGAGCTGGGCAGAATTGACTGGAAGAGGAGCCTAGCAGGAAAGACAGTGGAACAGCAATGGCAGGAGTTTCTGGGAGTAATTCAGGAGACCCAGCAAAAATTCATCCCTAGGAAAAAGAAGCTTGGTACAGGGAGGATCAGGCACCCATGGCTGACTAAGGAAGTTGGGGATAGCATAAAAGCAAAAGAGAAAGCATATAATGTGGCGAAGGGCAGGGGGAAACCAGAGGACTGGGAAGTTTACAAAGACCAACAGAGGGCAACAAAAAAAGAAATAGGGAGGAAGAAGATTAAATATGAGGGTAAGCTAGCCGGTAATATAAATGCAGACTGTAAGAGTTTCTTTAGCTACTACACTTGAGGCTACTTATTCGGAGCCCATGGTATTTGGGTTAGTTTATTTACTTGGACAGAGGATTGGCTAAATGACAGGAGAGAGTTAGGATAAAGGAGGCATTTTCAGGATACCAACCTGTATATAATGGAGTGCCACAGGGTCAGTGCTAGGGCCATAATTATTTACAATGTATATTAATGACTTGCCTGACAGAAGTGAATGTACTATTGTTAAGTTTGCAGATGACTCAGAAACAGAACATCAAGTGGTGAGGATGACACAGAATCAACAGGTTAAGTACATGGGCAAAACTGAGCAGATGGATGATAATGTGGGAAAATGTGATGTTATGCACTTTGGCAGAAAGATTAGAGGAGCTGAATTTTATTTAAATGGAAAAAAGACTGCAGAAAGCTGCAGCACTGAGGAATTTTGAGGTTCTCATGCATGAATCACAAAAAACTAGCATCCAAGTTCAGTGGGTATTAGGGAAGGCAGATGGATTGTTGGCATTTATTTCAACGTGAATGATTTATAAGAATAGGGAAGCCTTGCCAAAGATACAAAGGCACTAGTCAGACAACACTAAGAATACTGTGAGCGGTTTAGGTCCCATTCTGTAATAAAAGACAAAGAAGTCGGTTATCCTTTATCCAAAAACCTTGGGACCCATTATTTTTCAGATAAAGGATGTTTTCAATTTTCGATACACTTAGGTTCACAAAAGGTCCTTTTGAGTTCCATGGAAAAAAAGTTTGCTTTTAGGTCTTTTTGGGTCCACTTTTCAAAAAGACCTTTTGGTTTTTAGGTCTTGGTTTTTGGATGTACAAATAAAAGATATTCGAACTGTACTGGCATTGGAGACAGGCCAGAGAAGGTTCACAAGGTTGATTCCACATATGTAGGGATTTACTCATAAGGAAAGGATTGAGTTGGTTGGGCCTGTACATTTTGGAATTTAGAAGAATGAAAGGCAATCTTTATTGAAATATATATGATTCTTACGGAGTGTGACAGGGAAAATATGGAGAGGTTGTTTCCTTTTGTGCAAGTGTAGCACCAGAGGGCATAATCTCAGAGCAAGGATGTTATCCAATTAGGACAGGAACTTTTTCTCCGGGTAGTGAATCTGGAATTCTTTATCATAGAGGGTTGTTGAGACTGGGTCATTAAGTATATTCAAGGCTGTAATATGCAGATCTTTAATCAGCATAGAGTCAAAGGTGATGGGGAAATGGCAAGAAGATAGAGTTGAGGATTATCTGATCAGCCATGATCTCATTGAATGGCAGAGCAGACTAGATGGACCGAATGGCTTAATTCTGCTCTGACATCCTATGGTCTTGTAGCTTTTGTTTTGTCTCATGTTGCACATTGGCTAGCTGAAATTAGAAACTGTGCGGGTAATTTGTATGAGTCGGAGTTCAATCGAGTGTGGAGCAGTGGTAGTGTCCCTACTTTTGAGTCAGGCCTGGATTCAAGTCTCACCTGCTCCAGAGGTGTGATATGACGAGTCTGAGCATTTATGATTAAAAATACCTACAGGATGGTATTGTAATGCTCTTTATAGCAAAGTGGAAGTGTCACTCCCTCTGAGCCAGGAGACTCGCATTCAAGTCTCATTTGCTGTAGACGTGTGTAATAATGATTTGATTCTCAGATTCTCTATTCGTAGCACAGATGATTTGCTATTTTTAAATTATTTGTATGTTTGTTTATTTGGGGAAGTTCAACGTATGCTGAACATTGCAGTGGTGTTGCACCGCAGTCTGAATTTCCTGGGAACACAGTTCCTGATAAATATGAATATAGTATCCAAATCAGAATCTTTAAGTTGGAGGCCCATTTGCTCCATTGTACCTGAGCTTGTTCTTTGACACAGCCATAAGTTGGCCCTTTCTCCTGCAAATTGTCTCCCCTTCATTGAAGTATCCAAGTTACTTTTTGAATCTGCTTTCCAACATCACAACTTATACACTTAAAAACAAAATCTCCCTTGCCTTCCACA
Source organism: Rhincodon typus (assembly GCF_021869965.1). NCBI lineage: Eukaryota > Metazoa > Chordata > Chondrichthyes > Orectolobiformes > Rhincodontidae > Rhincodon > Rhincodon typus. The sequence continues at coordinate 14,835,522 of NC_063365.1, read as the reverse complement.
GTGTTTAATTATAGTAAAGCCTTGACTGGTAATTACCAGTAATTATTATCACACAGCAATTGGTTTGGATTGTCTATTGCAGTCCAATGCTGTGTTTAATGGAGGTTGTTTTAATGGTCCAGAGCAGTAAGTGAAGTTGGTGAGAGAGAAAGTGCTCTTTGCTTTATTTTCGTTCTTTTTCACTGGAAAATCAGATTCCTACACTCTGTATGGATCAAAGCTAGATTCTTATGCATGAAACATTTGGATAACAGGTCATAAAATGAACAATTAACACCTCCATTCAGTTCTTTCTTGGAGGTAACATGGATTCTGAAAGTCATAATTCTGATCTCTCAGAACATAGAGAAAAATAATATGTTGATTGTTAAACTAAACAGTGCAAAGTTATTTAGAAACAACAATCAATCAGCATATTAGATAACAATCCATTTTTGCAGGTACTTTAACTTGTTCTGAGTCAGTTGTAAGAACCAACTTCAAGATTTTTAAATTCTTTAAATTATTTACTTGATGGAACCTATGTATGACTTTAACTATATGATTTTGGTGTGCAGCTGTTGTTTTCTTTGGCTGTCTTTATTTTCAAGAATAATGTCTACTCATGGTTGTGAGTTCCTGCCATAGGCCTGCCTGTGACTGAACAAGCTGATTTTTGACTCTCAAATCTTTGGAGCACAATTTCCCATGAGATGGATAGTTGAATTCAATGTGTAGTGTTTGCTTCCATTCTTCTTTGTGCTGTTGTTCTTTGTTGCTAAGATGTGGTGACTCCAATTATAATGAGCGGATGGTCTATTGCAATGTGGAGCAAAATGATTTAGTCAGTCTGATCAAAGACTGAGCTGGTTTCTGTAGAAGCCTCTGAGCTTATTACTGTAATTTAAATCAGATTCAAAGATTCAGCAGGCACCCACGTAAACTTTAGTAGAACGAAACAAACAGGTGATGCTCCGGTAATCAGAGGTATGAGCTGCCTGTGAGCAATGGAAATTCCTGATGGTGCAACAGTTGCAAACAACTAGCTCCTACCTATTAAAGTGCATTGGTTCAAAATGTTTTCTTTAATTCAGGGGATATAGACTTCACTAGCTAGGCCAGCATTTACTGACTGTCTCCAATTCTCCTTGAGAAAGTGGTCTTGAACTGGTCTTGAAAGCTATTTTGAACTTCTGCAAACCATTCGATATTCCAAGGCTTTGACATGGCAACACAGAAAATATGTCACTGTTCAAGGCAGGATGGTCAATGACTTGGAGAGCAACCTGCCGGTGGTGTCTTCTAATGTATCTACTATCCTTGCCCTTCTAGATGACAGTACTCGTGGGTTTGGAAAGTGCTGCCTAAAGAGCCAAAGAGAATTTCTACAGTACATCTTGTAGATGGGACATATCACTACCACTGTGCATCGGTTGTATAATGGGTGAATGGCACTACATCCACAAACAATCAAGTGGGCTGTTTTGTCCTGGATGAGATCAAGCTTCTTGAGTGTTGTGAAGCTGCAGTCATCCAGGAAAATGAATGTATCCTATCACACTCCTGACTAGCCTTGTAACTGATAGATAAGGTTTGAAAAGTCAGGAGGTGTGTTACTCATTGCAGGATTCCTAATTTCTGACTTGCTGTTGTAACCACAGTATTTATAAAGGGGTCCAGTTTGGTTTCCAGTCAGCGGTAACCACAGGATGTTGAAGTGGGAGATTCGGTGATTGCTATGCTGTTGAACGTTAACTGGTGATGGGTGTTTTCTCTCTTTTTGTGAGGCATGCATGTAACTTGCTACTTGTTAATGCAAACCTAGATATTGTCCAGGTCTTACTGCATTTGGACATAATTTACTTCAGCATCTGAGGAGTTGTGAATCATGCTGAACATCTCCACTTCTGACCTAATGATGGAAGGGAAGTCATTGATGAAGCAAATAAAGGGAAAAAGAAAGGACCTGCACCTTCTTTTACAGTAGCATTAATGACTGCAGAACATATAAAGCATATTACTGTCAAGTGTAGTCACTGTTGTAACGTAAGAAACATGGTATCTAAATTGCATACAGCAATCTCCCACAGGCAGTAATGTTATAAAGTATGGAAGTTCTATTTTTATGCTGTTAATTGAGGTACAACATTTGGCCAAGGCACTTTAGTTAGGGATATAGATACATAAGAACAGAGGTAGATCATTCAGCCCATTTTGCCTGCTCTGCCATTTAATACAATCATGGCTGATGGAATGCTTCAAGGCCTTTTATCTACACTATCCCCATAACTCTTTAGCCATTGATAATCAAGTCTTCATCAACTTCTAGGTTAAAAATACTTAAGAACTGAACTTCTGCATCACCCTGGGATAGAGAATCCCAAAAATACAGCACCCTCTGAACTTAAACAAAAACCCTCCTTATCTCTATTCTAAATGACATTCCCCTTATTTTTAATAGTTTTAATGCCCTTTGTCACTTCTTAATTCCACTAAACAGATTCCACACATTGTTCTGATCTGAAATCCTCCCTTACTAATGTACTGATCCCATCTTGTATTATTATCAGCACAATTCCGCCTTCCTGCTTTAGCAATGTCAAACGTCCTTGAATATTCAGTTCCTAATCTTGGTCACCATGTAATCATGTTTCTGTAATAGCAGTTGTATCACATCTCTTTTATGAGGTTACCCGTGTACGATCTAGCAAATGCACTAAAATTAAAAATAAGTAATTGGAAAGCTCCGTTTGTGCTTTTAGATCATCTATCTTGATGCGAATGCATGTAAATAGAATGCCATTAGTGTTGTCTTTTTGACATCATCCGTAATGAATAAATACTCCAAACTAGAGTTGCATCGGAATTATTGACCAAGGCCTGTTTTAAGCATCTCAAGACACTAATTAACATGTCATATAAGAGTTTATGGGCAGTGAGTTTGCAAAATCCTACCAATATCTCAAACTCAAACAAAATTGCTGCCACAATATTTCTATTTTATAATGTGAAATATGAATTGTTGTCTCCATCAGAGGATTTAGTTAGAGTCTGTGTTGTGAAGCACCCTTAATTTGTGCAATGAAAACAGAAAATGCTGGAAATTTCATCAGAATGTGTGACATGAATTGGTTATACTACAAATGTAAGTCTTCATTTTTATCACCATTGTTTGATTTAATCTTTGGAAGTCTCATTGCATGTCTCTATAGTCCATTGTCATTTCATTATGTCTCTAGGCATGCATCAACCTTGACAGGGATGATGATACATTTTCCCTATTCTTATAGTGAAGAGACTGAAATTACAATCTTGGTAGGTTATTTGCTCTACTTGTATTACACTATGGTACACAGCATATGATTTAGCACTGTGTTACCATGGTTATTGCAGAAGGATAGAGTTCTTTCCATGGGTTTGTTCGGATTGACTGAGTGTGCAAATGAGGCTTCAGTTTAATGACTCATTTGTACAAGTGTTGTTGTTACCTGAATAGTGAAAATACACTTACCTAATCTAGGGTCAGATCTGTCAATAATGTTGAAAAATAAGATGGAAAAGAAAATGTGATGCTCTTTTTGCAGCAGTTGCCTTGAAAATTAAACAATTTGATATGAAGAAGTCTGTTGAAATGAACACAGTTACAGTTTCCAAATCAGATGTTAATGGAAATCTACCTTTTAAAAGAAGAGGAATTTCTAGGTGGCCTATATCAATTTCTTAATAGGAACAGTTGGATATATTTTGGTTGCCGTGGAGATGTTCCTGTAAGAGGCTGCACTATACTGTAAAGTGCATTTTTAAACAGTGGCACTTCTTTTGTGGTAGCTGTCCACATCATATGCATGTCATGTATGCATTATACAGGGACTGCAAATCATTAAGTGACAGAAGAGACTAGATTAGCATCTATGAGCAAAGTGTTACCTGTGTACGATCTAGAAAACACACTTAAATTCGAAATAAGTAATCGGAAATCTACAATCACATGTAAATGTTAAATCTTGTATAATACTGTAAGTCTTGCCCAAATATGACATGACAAGAAATAATCTAGAATTGGTATGCAAATGAACGTTGCGGTTAGCCTTCATATTGCACTGTGAAGCTGTGAGATCATTACAAATAGAAGCAGGAGTATGTATCCATGCACCTTGTGCTATGTCACCAGTAATTCTTTTCTGTTTTACTGATGGCCAAACGGGATGGACCTTATGCAAAAAAAAATCAGAAGTGCTGCATGGACACAATGATTCATAGACACAATGATTAAAGGAAACACTCTCAACACAGAGGCAAAAGGGTTTCTTGCAAGTTGGATATTCATTAACGATTGGCCATTTCTACAGGTGACAAATATGACCGTCAAATTGGTTTAGCAGATGATGCCTGAATTTAACTCCCCTTGCATGAATTGTTAATTTGGAAGCAGATGTGTCGCAGCTCTTTTTACAAACTGTTAAATACTGAAGCAAGGTATACTAGAAAATGACCTGTAATTTTCTCATCAGAATGAGTTTGCTCATGCAGTAGAAAAATGTTTTGTATTCTGCTGTAAAACATCTCGAGCAGCTGCAATGCATAACTTTAGAACCGAGAAGTGTAAATTTGTTCTCAATTCATTCAGTGAAGAGGCCATACATTTCACAAAACATTGCATGTTGCAGAAGATAATTCTTTCGCACATAAGAATTCCCTGTGGATGTAAACTTGTTTTTTGAATATATCTTTGGCTTCATTTTCCCCCAAACTGAATGATCTTGATTAAGTTCATAAAACTTAATTTTGCTCCTTTATATCTTACAATGGTGTTTAAAAGGTATCAAATCCAAATTGTAGTGTCCCTTTGTCTGGTCTTGTTCCTTTTTACACCATGCTACAGAATTCTTATAATGAAAATTCAGTTCACCGTAGTCCTTTCATAACACTTAGTAGACTCAGTGAGATTAGTGATATTTTGATGTTCGATAAAATGCGACAAGGACAATAAAAGCCAAATTTTGAAGGAAGGCAGACCTCCTCTGTGGTCTCTTTATGTTGAGTCATTGAGTCATACAGCATGGAAACAGACCCTTCGATCCAACCATTCCATGCCGAACATAATCCCAAATTAAACTAGTCCCACCTGCCTGGTCCTGGCCCACATCCCTCCAAACCTTTCCTATTCATGTATCTATCCAAATGTCTTTTAAACGTTGTAATTGTACCCGCTTCTTCTACTTCCTCAGAAAATGTCTTTTTTTCTAAATCTCTCTCCTCCCTCGCCTTAAAAATGTGTCCCCTAGTCTTGAAATCCCCCATCCTAGGGAAAAGACTACTACCGTTAACTCTATCTATACACCTCATTCTTTTATAAACTTCTATCAGGTTATCTTTCAACCTCTCTTATGGTCCAGTGAAAAAAAAAATCCCAGCCTATCCAGCCTTTCTTTATAACTCAAACCTTCGATACTTGGCAACATCCTGATAAATCTTTTCTGAACCCTCTCCAGGTTGATAATATCCTTCCTATAACTGGGTGACCAGAACTGGACACAATTTTCTAGAAGATGCCTCACCAATGTCCTGTACAACCTCAATGTGACTTCCCAACTCCTATACTCAAAAATCTGAGCAATGAAGGCAAGCGTGCCAAACGCCTTTTTAACCATCTTGTCTATATTTGACGCAAACTTCAAACAATTATATACCTACACCCCAGGTTCCTCTATTCAACAACACCAACCAGGGCCCTACCGTTAATTGTATAAGCCCTACCATTGTTTGTTGTATCAAAATGCAGTACCTCACATTTATCTAGATTGAACTCCATCTGCCATTTTTCAATGCATTGACTCATTTGATCAAGATCCCTTTGTAATCTTTGAAAACCATCTCCACTGCAGATGACACCAAAATTGGTGGCATTGTAGACAAACTTACTAACCATGCCTTCCATATTCTCATCCAAATCATTTATATAAATGACAAACAAAAGAGGACCCAGAACCGATCCCTGTGGAACACGGCTGGTCACAGGCCTCCAGTCCGAAAAGCAACCCTTCACCATTGCTTGCTGCCTTCTGCCTTAAAGCCAATTATGTATCCAATGAGCAAGCTCAGCCTGAATTCCATGTGACCTAACATTACTAATCAGTATACCAGGTGGACTCTTGTCAAAGGCTTTACTAAAATCCAAATAGACAACATCTACTGCTCTGCCATCATCAATCTTTTTGCTAACTTCCTCAAAAAAAGTCAATCAAGTCTGTGAGACATGATGTTTCTTCACAAAACCATGCCGACTATCCCTAAATCAAATCAACTTTTGCCTCACTAAATGTCCACAAATCCTATTGTTGATAACCACCTCCAACAATTTAGCCACAACTGAAGTCAGACTCACAGGTCTATAGTTCCTTGGTTTCTCCTTACATCCTTTCTTAAACAAGGGTACAACATTAGCCACCCTCCAGTCATCATGCATTTCACCCACAGTTACATATGATGCAAATATTTCTGCAAGAGGTCTTGTAATTTCCTCCTGTTACTTCCCACAACATTCTGGGATACATTAGAAGACCAGGAGAGGTGGACCCTAGTAGAAGGTTTTGTCAGGAATTCCAGAGAACTTGATGTGAATACATGAAAGTTATACCTTTTGCTGAGTAGAATCTAGGATTTGGAAGATTTTAAGGAGGTAAGCTGAGATGGAAAGCTGGAAGGCATTGCAGAGGTGGAGTGAGATGAACCAAAGGGTGATTAGTAAACAAAAACCCAGGATTTTAAAACCCAGGAGGAAGGAAGCAGCTGTAGTTTGCAAATGGATGTTGGTGAGGTCAGATAAGCAGCTCATGTGAATCAGGTAGGGTGCATGGTAGAAGTTTGGATGAGACAGATTTTGAGTAGGATGCTGCAGAGAGGATGGTGAGGGGAACCATAACATTCTGAAGACATGGATTAAGAGTTCAATCATGGTGTGGGTTCAGGTCGGCTGTTAAGTAAGAACAGGCATATTTCATCTTCAACAAAATGTCTTTGGCAATTCAATTCCGTTCAGATGTGCTCGCATGTCCACCTACAACACATGGACTGCAGCGATTCAGGAAGACAGCTCACCATCAACATCTCATTGCTAAGTAGGTTTGGGCAACAAATACTGGCCCAGATGCTAACATCTCACAAATAAACAAAGGTGTACCAAAATTACGTTAAAGCATTGCTTATCCAAAATATCTAACTCTCTTTTCCTTGAACAGTTTCTTCTAAATGCAAAAATACAGTAAACAGCAGGGAGTTCTAATGGTCCAGTAGGTCACACCATTCAGTGCAAGTGTAAGCTTGGATGGGTGCAGACCATTTCTTCTTATTTGGCTTATTGTCAAATTGGCACTTATTAGATATGCTGCTGATTTTTTTTTTTGGCAGTGTTTATCACCTGTGAAAGGTGGTTGAACTATGTTTATAATCGTTTATTTATTTGCCAAAATGGTGTCACAGCAGTTGGTACTGTCATAACATTAAGCCACTGTCTGAAACGTGTTCTGATTGGCATTCGTTTGAATTGGGGATTAGTTATAATCTAATTCATGGATCTTTAGGTCATAAATATTCACTTCGCTAGAGGCCAAAGGCAATGAAATATTAAATGCAGATCATTGGCTGGCAGTGTGGTTCTCTGTTGTGCAGTTACGTCTCAAATTATTAATGACTTATAATCTTTTTGTTTATTGCAGCAAAGACTTGTAGCTGCTGATGGAGGCATCTTGAAAAATGAATTGTTAGAAATCCATTTTGATGGACGAAAAACAAATTTAATTCATTCTCTTGTTAGTTATATGGTTGTTTTCTGGCAGTATGCTGCTGAAGATGTTCCCTGAATATTGTTAAGATCATTTTGTTTGTACACATTATTGTGTTAAAAGGTTTTCTTTCTGGATAATGTGATAGTTCTTACTATTTGGTGTTTCTGATATCCTGTATTGTGAAACATCTCAATTTCAACAATTGAGAGAACTTCTCCTTCCACATGTGTTCTGAGCCATGATGCAATATTACAACACTGTCCATGTTCAAAGATTTAATTACATTCTGGTGACTGACTATTTTATCACATTTCCTTTTGTGACAAATTTAAAGACACCACAAGTGCAGTGGTTGTTGACATATTGACTGCATATTCACTGTGTTTGGTGTACTTTAACGAAATATGTTTGCAGTATATTGGTGCATTCTTCCAAGACGTGTAATAAATGGGATGTGTAGTTTATTACCTTTCTCCTCTTTCCTCATGTGAATAATTCACAGAATGCACTGTTTGTACAAAAAATATCCATGATAATTAAATGTGAAGTGATTTGTCAAGATTTTTGGAATGATGATTTATATCTGTGAGGTATTGCTTTAGGAAACAATTTACCCTCACCGGCAGCTCTTACATTGGAAGACAGGTCCATACAGCTCTTCCTTCCCATACTGTCATGATCCAGCTTCATGTGCACAATGCAGTCTTGAAAAGAACAGGAAAATGTGATACATGAGCAAGATAAGCAAGCACACAAACAGTTACTCTAACTTGAACCAGTACAAAATATGACTGCAAGATTTTTGAATGAACACATGGATTCGTGGAAAGATGCTAAGTCATTATGTCAGTCCAAGATCATATGATAACATAATGAGCAATGGTCATGTCCTGTGAAGAACTAGATGACCTATTCAAGCTGCATATCATCAACCACCCTTCTTGCAGGATGGCGACTCCAATACAGAAGATATTATGTCGAGCAACAATACAACTACAACAAACAATACTCATCCATCCAGGACAACAGATAGCATACAGAAGACTGAGGCTACACAGCCAAGTTATGAGATAACAAGGTGTAGAGCTGGATGAACACAGCAGGCGAAGCAGCATCAGAGGAGCAGTAAGGCTGATATTTTGGGCCTAGATTTCTGAAGAAGGGTCTAGGCCTGAAACGTCAGCCTTCCTGCTCCTCTGATGCTGCTTGGCCTGCTGTGTTCATCCAGCTCTACACCTTGTTATCTCAGATTCTCCAGCATCTGCAGTTTCTACTATCTCTCAGCCAAGTTATGATTTGTTTTTTCAGGACTTCAGTCATGCTATTGATGCATTACAAAACAACGAAGGATATTATAATTCATGAACTTCTAATAGACAGCTAGATATAGTGGCTTGAAATTTTATTGTATTGTAAACAAATATATAGGCAAATATTTTATGGTTTATGAATTTATCGAACTGTAAATGATTAAATGCCAGTGCCAAATGTGTAATGATTAATTTATGGCTTTCTGTTGTGGTTTAAAGCATTATGTTGGCTTGATCTAGAAACACTGCACATGTGCTTTTCTGGAAAGAAATAAAAATCATCTACAGATTATGGGATTTCTGTGAAAATGAACTTAAATCCCTCACTATCAACGCCCTGAGGGTTACCATTGCCCAGAAACTGAACTGGACCAGTCATATAAGTACTGTGGCTGCAAGAGCAGATCAGAGGCTAGGAAACTTGCAGCACCTGATTCTTCAAAGCCTCTCCACTATCTGCAAGGCACAATTTAGGAGTGTGATGCAGTATCCCCACTTGCCCGGATGAGTGCAGCTCCAACAACACTCAAGAAGTTTGATGGCATCCAAAACAAAGCAGCTTGCTTGATTAGCTCCACACCACAAACATTTAGTCCCTCGTGTCCCGTGGCCAGTCCACCTAACCTGCACATCTTTGGACTGTGGGAGGAAACCAGAGGAAACCCACGCAGACACGGGGAGAATATGCAAAGTCCAGACAGACAGTCGCCCGTGAGTGGAATCAAACCTGGTCTCTGGCGCTGTGAGGCAGCAGTGCTAATCACTGAGCCGCCGTGCTGTCCCTCTGATCTCTGCAATTAAAATCTCTCTGATTAATTTTAGTTGCTCCACCATTTAGTGGCTGTGTCTTCAGTTGCCTAAGACCTAAGTTCTGCACTTCTTTCTCTATCGTCATTCATTTCTGGACTTTGCTTTCCACTTTTGAAGATTCTTCTTAGAAAGTACTTCTTTGGCTAAGCTCTTGATCATCAGACCTAAATATTTCCTTATGTGGCTTGCTGAAATATTTGACTTGTAATGTTCTGGTGAAGTACTTTGTTGTATTTTTAATGTAATAAAACATACCATAGCTGGAAGTAGCAGTTATTATTACTCGGGTATTACTAATGGTGTCTACAGACTCAAGTGAAACTGTAAGCCAAATTTAGTTTGAAAGCTATATAAAGACTATTTAGCATTAAAGCATATTACATGTAAACCATATTTAATTTCAAATGTCATTGATATCTCTGATATATTTGATAGGTTTTGTACAATAACTCATTGAATTTTGATTAATAAAACCTGTACCATGTTTTAATGTGGTTGAAGAATCAAACCGTACAGAAACAGACTCTGCAGTCCAATTCCTCCATGCAGATCAGGTTTCCCAAACTAAACTACTCCCACTTGCCTGCATTTAGCCCATATCCCGTAAACTTTTCCTATTCATGTACCTGTCCACGTGTTCTAGATGTTGTAACTGTAACTGCATCTACTACTTCCTCTGGCAGTCATTCCGCATACGAACCACCCTCTGTGTTGGGAAAAAGTTGCCCCTCAGGTCCCTTTTTTAAATCATTTTCTCCTCTCATCTTAAAAATATGTCTTCTGGTTTTGAATTTCCCTGCCTCAGGGGAAATATTCACCTTACCTATGCCCCTTATGATTTTATAAATCTCTATAAGGCTACCCCTCAAATTCCTACTCTCCAGTGAAAAGTCCCAGCCTATCCAGTCTTGAGGTCCAGACAAAAAAATGTTGTCTGTCATAAAGAAAATTTGAAACAAAGACAACCTCATTCTCCAAAGAAACTGTACTGGTCTGATAGTATAAACTTAATATATTTGTTTGAATATCAATTTTTTTTTCCTTAAGGTGCATTTGAAGATTGTGTCTAAATTTAGAGGAGAATTTTATGCTGTAAATACCTATACCTGGCACATAGTCTGTGTCATACTTATTATAACTCATTATTGTGATTTAATCCTGAATTGATCCTTAAAATACAGGGGGTTCCACTATAATGCGTGTTCTGGCAACACAAATTGGCTATAACGAGATTGACAAATAAGGGGATGGTATTTCTAAAATGCAAACTTTGTGTTGGCTATAACACGATTCCATTGAGTCACTGGACTTGCTCTTTAAGAAAGGAATTGAAATGATGCCACTTCATTATTCTTTCCCCATCAACCTGTTTTTTGGTTTTCAAGAATTTATTCAATTTATTTTTCAAAGTTGTTATTGAACGGTTTTCTTTGATCCACAATACTCAAGCTGAACCTAACCATTGATTCATAAAGTTTCAGCACAACTTCCTTTTGTTGTAAACAATGCATCTATATATGTTCATAGTCTAACACACCTGCCTTTCTCATCAAAACCTCACTGTCACATACTTACAAGTTGCAATTATTTTCAGCAGCCACTTATCTGTCTCTGCTTATCTTTGACATTAAATACAAATGTTAATCCCTCCTTTTGCTGTCAGATGAAATAAATATGGAGCACTCAAAAGCTGATGAATTCTGCATGCGAGATTTCATGGCTGCCGTCAAAGCTAGTCTAAGGAACTCATATAAAAATAGTCAAAGTACCTGTTCTTGAAATATGAGTTCCCTCTTCTGGCACCTATTATTGTACAACAATGAGAAGAAGTTCAGGCTTGATTGGCTGTGGAGCAGATAGCTTGCCAACATTCGCTGTCAAGTTCTATAAGGAGAACAGTCACTTGAGCAAGATTGAGAAAGGTCAGTAGTTCCTGTAGAACAGGCTAGTACAACAGATGGACCATGGGTCAGACTGTGAATATTCACTTCCTGGCCATAGTCATTCTGCAGCCACGTCTCCACAATGACGGTTAGATCATATCTGTTCATTTCAGTTAATGCTGTTATTTCATCTGCCGTGTTGAAAATGCAGGGAGTGTTTCAGTGATAGTGGGGGCTAAAGGGATGGATATAGGTTACAGAGCTAGGGGGGTTTATACCAGCTGTGCAAAGTTTATGAGGATGGTGGGAATTGAAGGGACGGGTAGAGTTAGACTTAGGGAGGCTGACTGTTGCTCAAGAATGTTAGACTTACGGAGAGTTGTAGGTGCTTGAGAATGTTAGTGGGAGAAAGGGCTTTAGGGATTGGACGTACTGTAGTCACAGAGATATAGGGGACTGGATTAGATTCCAGAGATAGTGATGGATGCAGGGAGTGAGAGACGTGCCTGTGCGGAACGAGCGAGGGACACACACAAACTTAAATTTAAGTGTTGAGTGATTTTTTTTTGGTGCTCTGCTACTAACCCTGCTTTTTCCATTGGCCCCATTGTCTCTGTAGAGTGATTTTGTATAGCGCAACTATTGCATTATAGCAGAACCCCCTGTAAATATTCATAAGTATTGAAAGATTATAATCAAATGTGTACTTCCTCAATGATCCAAAAACAGCCAATTTTCTATTGTTAATGGACAGAAAACAGTGAGTGAGAATAAGGAGTTCTTTTACACTCTGGCAGCTGGTAACCGGTAGGGCTCTACAGGGACTGCAAATGGGACTGTATGTGTTAAAGACTTGGAGCACATGTACTCTGGCCAAATCTGCAGGTGGCACAAAAATAGGTGGAAAGCTAAGTTGCAAGATGGATACAGTTTAGAGAGAGGTAATAGATCAGGTAAGTGGGCAAAAAGTTAACAAGTGGATTATATGCTGGAAAAATATGAAGTTGTTCATTTTGGAAGAGAGAACAGCAGAACAGAGAATGATTGATTGATTTAAATTGAGAAAAACAGCAGAAAGTTGCAACACAAAGGGACTTTGGGTTACTTGCGCATAAAACATTGAAGCGAGCACACAGGTACTGCAGGTTATCATAGAATATAGAATGGTACAGCACAAAAACAGGCACTTCAGCCCACCATGTCTTCTTGGACTATGTTGCCATTCTAAACTAATCCCACCTACCTGCACATGGTCTGTATCCCTCTGTTCCCTGCCTATTTGTGTTTCTATCTATATGCCTCTTAAACGCTGTCGTATCTGCTTCTACCACCTACCCTAGCATGTTTCAGGCACTTGCCACCCTCTGTGTTTACAAAAAAAACCTGCCTCACACATTATCTTTAAACTTATCCCCTCTCTCCTTAAACTTATGTCCCCTGGACATTTTCACCCTGGGAAAAAGGCTCCAACTATCCACCATGTGTCTCATAATTTTATAACTTCTTTCAGGTCGTCCCTGAGCCTCTGACACTGTGATGAAAACAATCCACATTTGTCCAACATCTCCTTATGCGAATAGACTCCAATAGAGGCAACAAACCTGGTAAATCTCTTTTGCAGATAACAAGGTGTAGAGCTGGATGAACGCAGCAGGCCAAGCAGCATCAGAGGAGCAGGAAGGCTGACGTTTTGGGCCTAGACCCTTCTTCAGAAATGGAGGAGGGGAAGGGGGTTCTGAAATAAATAGGGAGAGAGGGGGAGGCGGATAGAAGATGGATAGAGGAGAAGATAGGTGGAGAGGAGACAGACTGGTCTCTTTTGCACATTCTCCAAAGCCTCCACATCCTTGACATAGTGTGGTGATCAGAACTGCACACAACACTCCAAATATAGCCTAACTTAAGTTTTATACAGCTGCAACATGGCTTGCCAGCTTTCATACTCACTAGCCTGATTGATGAGGGTGAACGCTTCTGGAAATTATCAGCTATTATAGTGAGCTCATCTGTTCAGGGAATCCTTTGTTATCATAGACAAAGCAGAGATTGTTACATAGGAATAAATTACAAAAATCCATAAAACCTGAGATCAACATTAAATAATTTATAAGTGATTCAGCTATGACCTATCTGGACAGAACACTGTGGATCTACATTATTAATAGGATGCTTTAATAATGGTAGAATTTCTGCTTCAGTTGTGCTATAGAATCATATTATGCTCATAATATTTTATGCTAGTGGTGTTGAGATGTGCTTCAAAACATCACAGTTGTGTAATTCAACAACTTTTCTGTTATTGGTGTAGACATTGTTACTTGAGCTACTAAATCTATAAAAATGGGGAAATAAACAATCTGATTTCATCATCGGGCTGAAAGCTTATCTCTGGGTTTTTTCTAATATAGATGCAAAGATACGTTAGCTGTTTGGATGTTATTGTGTTTGCGTAATGTGAACCCAGGAACATTGTTGGGCCCATGCTGACAATGGTAATTTGATTTCAAGACCTTATAGATGGTGAACATGAAAATTAAGCAAATTCACCTTCAGATTGTGATGGGTTCTGTTCTGGAGTTTAGGCTAGGATACATTTTTGACACTGGAGACAATCTTTATTTTGAACCTGAACTCCGTTGTAGATACAGTAATGATTGATGACCCGGAAATTGAAAGAGAGAGAAGGCACTGTTCGTTGGAATACTCCATATCTTAGTTTGGAGGAGTGATCTACAGCATTTGCTTTTTCGCTGAGTAAATGTATGGTTCTCCTGTGCTTTTCATTATTTACTCATGTCAGTAACTGCCACTTCAGTTCTTTGATTTTTTTTTTAATGAGGTAATTTTCATAAAGCTGTTAGTCACTGAGTGTAGTTTTGGCTTCCTGGCTTAAGGGAGATATATCTACATACATGGGAGTGCAATAAAAGTTCACTGGGTTGGTTCCTGGAGTGAGAGGGCCTGCTCTTAGAGGGTAAATTGAGTAACTATGGGCCTACTATCTTTGGGATTCAGAAAAATGAGATGTGATCCATTGAAACATATGCAATTTCATAGAGGGATTGACACAGTAGATGCAGAAAGGCTGTTTCTTCTGGCATAAGAATCTGAAATAGGTATTTCGGATGTGTTATGACACAGCTCTGGAGAAGGTGATTGTTGAGTTTGGGCCTTCTCTCTGAGGTAGGGACACCACCACTGTGCCACAGGAGCCCTAACAATGGTTTATAATCTCAGATAAGGGATCAATCATTTAGAAATGAGACAAAAAGAAATTGCTTTGCTTTGTAGTGTGAATTTTAGAAATTCCAGTGGGCCATGGGTGCTCAATTGTTGACTACATATAAAACAGCAATCTGTAAAAGGTTTGGTACTAAAAGAATCAAAAGTATGGGGTTGGGGCAAGAAAGTATTTTTGATGTAAAAGTTCAGCCGTGATCTTACTGAGGGGTTGTACAGGGGTTGTCTTTGATTTCTTATGCTTTCATATAAAATAATTGAGATTGTCATTTTATCTATACTCATCCAGATATTTGCACCAGGGATTAAGCTTTATTTAGAATTAGATTTTTTTGTCACATGTACCCAAGTATAGGAATGCATGAGTACGGTGAAAAGTGTACAGAGTTGCCATTATCTGGTGCCATCTTGGTTACCCACTTGATTACAAAACTGCAATAAAAACACAGCAAAAATAAAAGAAACTAAGCCAAAAGGCATGAGGAGCATTCCGATATTAAAGTGCAGGGAACAATTTCAAAGTTTACAGAAGACAGGAAATTTGGAAAAATTGTAACAAACAAAAACATAAATTGTTGGAGAAACTGTACATGTCCAGCTGCTTCTGCATCAAAATGTCAAACATGATGATAGCTGCTGCATGCAGGTGTACAACAAGACATGTCCAGGTTTTTAGTTATTAAAGGAGCCATAGTATCCACGTGTGGTCAGGAAAATATCAATTGCCCCTGTAAGAATAAGTGGCAACACTTATCAATTCCTCATGGTACCAACTAAATTTCTTTCTAAAACGGCTGCTGATTTATCTTTTCAATCACAACTCCGCATATCAGAAAAGCAAAATCAGAAGGCCTATCTGGTACCTTTCAACACTTAGAAATCTTCCAAAATGGTAGATTTCCTTTCAGTCAATTTTCTTTGACTCACAACATGTGGAGTGACAAACAGAAACTAAGGCATGCATTCCTTGACTCTTATTTATTTTTATAAATAGGGCATTGTTTTTTAATAGCGCTCACCTTTGTTCAACTTAAGGAAACTATATATCAAGCCACGACAAATCTTGACAAAGTTTGATATTTCAAATTAGGCTCACAGTCTAAAGGGAAACTTACAAGTCATAGAGCTGTACAGCTTGGAGACAGACCCTTCGGTCCAAGTCGTCCATGCTGACCAGATATCCTAAATTAATCTAGTCCCATTTACCAGCATTCGACCTAAATCCCTGTAAACCCTTCCTATTCATATATCCATCCAGATGCCTTTTAAATGTTGCAATTGTACCAGCCACTCCCACTTCCTCTGGGAGCTCATTCCATACATGCACCACTCTCTGTGTGAAAAAGTTGCCCCTTAGGTCCCTTTTAAATCTTTGTCCTCTCACCTTAAACCAATGCCCTCAAGTTTTGGACTCCCCAACCTCAGGGATAAAACCTTGGCTGTTCATCCTATCCATGCCCCTCGTGATTTTGTAAACCTCTGTAAGGTCACACCTCAGCCTCCGATGCTCCAGGAAAATAGCTCCAGCTTATTCAGCCTCTCCTTTATAGCTCAAATCCTCTAGCCCTGGCAACATTCTTCTAAATCTTTTCTGAACAAATTTCACAACATCCTTCCTTCAGGAGGGAGACCAGAATTGTATTCAATATTCCAAAAGTGGCCTAACCAATGTCCTGTACAGCTGCAACATGACCTTCAACTCCTACACTCAATGCACTGACCAATAATGGCAAGCATACTAAATGCCGCCTTCGCTATCCTATCTACCTGCGACTCAACTTTCAAGGAACTATGAACCTGTATTCCAAGGTCTCTTTGTTCGGTAACTCCCCACAGGACCTTACCATTAAGTGTAGAAGTCCTTTCCTGATTTGCCTTTCCAAAATGCAGCACCTCACATTTATCTAAACTCCATCTGCCACTCCTGGGCCCATTGGCCCATCTGACCAAAGTCCAGGTGTACACTGAGGTAATGTTCGCTGTCTGAAACACTTCCAATTTTGGTGTCATCTGCAAACTTACTAACCAAATCTCCTGTGTTCACGTCCAAATCATTTATATAAAAAAGCAGTGGACCCAACACCGATCCTTGTGGCACACCTCAAGTTACATCCCTCCAGTCTGAAAAGCAACCCTCCACCACCATCTTCTGTCTTCTACCTATGAGCCCATTCTGTATCCAAATGGATAGGTCTCCCTGTATTCCATGCGATCTAACCTGGCTAACAAGTATACCTTTTTGAACGTCTTACTAAAGTACATATAGCTCATGTCTACCGCTCTGCCCATATCAATTCTCTTTGTTATTTCTTCAAAAAGCATAAATTGAGTTAGTGGGACATGATTTTACGCACACCAAGCCAAATTGACTATCCCTAAGCAGTCCTTGCCTTTTGAAATACACATAAATCCTGTCCCTCAGGATCCCCTCCAACAACTTGCCCACCACTGATGTCAGGCTCACCAGTCTATAGTTTTCTGGCTTTTCTGGAATGCAGAGGATACAAACGTTTCAAATTCACCCAGTATTTCAGGTTAATCAAAACTCCTAATTTGAAGACACATGATATTTTGTCATCATAATTTCCAAAATAGAGCACAATTTAATTGTTATTAATTTGTATTACTGCTAGATACTATGTGTCAAACAATTAGATTATGGTTAGGAGCAAATTTGGTCTTGTTCTGTCTTCGAGATATTTATGCTTGTAGATTATTAATACGCTCATTCTTCATTATTTATGAGATGTCGGGATAAAGATTTCCAGCAGATGCCAAAAAGATGCAGATACCATTCTTACGTACCACAAAGAACTGTAATCAATTCATCAAGGTACATCAGATGAGACAATCAGCAGAAATAAAAGCTGGGGTCTAGGTCTGACTTCTCGAGTATGCAGATCCATGGGTAACAAGTTAACAGATAACAATGAGTGTTATATATACAAAGTTTTGAGTGAATAATATGTTTTAACTTTTGTGACCAGTTGAGAAGTATTAGTGCTCACTACAGATTTCAATGCAAAAACTGCCCGTAGAGATGTAGTAAAATCTATGGTATGATTTCCTGTTATCAGTTTGATTCTGGTGCTAAGCCAAAGGGGACCTCTATGTCAACAATTGTCATCAAGCAACATAAACAAACATACTTAATATTTTCACAGACAGCAATCTAGAGAGTAAAATGTACTGCATGTTTTTACTTTTTAAATAAAATTTAAGCATCAAAATAAGTGACTGCTCCAGAAATGTATGTTTAAAATAGAAGATCAAATATTAACACTTAATATACATTTTTAAAAAAAACAGAATGACAAGATTTGACATTCCTCAACACAGAATTAGTTTTTCTCAAGGGACAAGATGCTCAACCATATTTATGAAGTAAGCTATTAAAATCCCAGTTGCATCTCGTTCGTACAGATATAATATTTTTAGGGTTATTTTACAGCAAAACTAACAGCATGAAAAAATGAATTTTGTTAATTCAGTGACTTTTTTTAACTTGGTTACAATCTGGGGTCTCAGAAGTTCTACGGGGAAGCACTGTGTCACTGACAGTAATTTTGACATTCCTGTATTTAACTGCACATGTACACACTCCAGAAATTGTTAGTTTCAATGTCATTATTACAATAAATCTGGGACAATGCAAATAAAAATATAATGCATTTTCATAATATGCCAGTTCTTTAGATGCCAATATCATTAGCATCCCCCTAGATAATGAGCAGGTCTTTTGTAAATATTAATTATTTATGCTTCTTAATGCACTCTTCCTTACACATTTTCAGAAGCTATTTATTACATTATTACTGATTTCCAACTGTTGCTTTGAATGATTCTGTGTGCTCACAATGACCTTTATTATGCCTATGGTTTGAACTAATTCTTTTGATTATAGTGGTATACTTCGATAATCCATAACTTTACACAGGTCATGATGACAATTTACATTTAAAAGTCTCTTGAATCAGTGAAGTAATTAAACATTTCTTTTCCTGATTTGCCTTTCTGTAATCTCCTTTTATGGTTTTTCCTGTTTTGCCTTTACTGTAATTTCCTTTTGTTTTCTGCTTTGCCTTTCTATAATCTCCCTTCTGGTAAAAGGATGCTAAGCTATGTGTTGACTTCAAACCAATTTGTCCCTCTCATTTGGGCTTTCCCTTCTTTTACATGGCACATTTATTCCATCCAAGTGCACCATCTAATGAGTTATTAGACAGTTAATACTGTAATTGCAATATTGAAGATATGTAGAATGATTGCAGCACAGAAGAATGCCGTTCAGCACATTGCGCTGAAGATGTAAGTTAACTATAGCCGCTCCCTCTCTTCTCTGTGTAATCCTGCGCATTTGTCCTTTTCAGGTAATAATCCAATCCCCACTTGAATGATTCAATTGATTTTACCTCCACTACACTCTCCGGCAGTGCATTCAAGATTCCATGCTCACTGCGTGAAAAAGTTTTTTTTTTTCTCGTGTTGCCATCTTCTTTTGCTAGTTGCCTTACAGCTGAGCACTCTGGTTCTCATTCCTCCCAATGATGGGAACAATTTCTCCCTAGCTTCTCTGCCTGGACCCTTCGTGATTTGAATACATCTAACAAATCTCCTTTCAAACTTTTTTGTTCAAAGGAGAACAGTCTCAACTTCTCTAATCTTCCTGGTTCCAGGGATGAAGAGCTTCAGTCTTGTGAATCTTTTCCGAATACTCCATCATGTCTTAATATCCTTGTGAAGTGTGGTGCCAAGCACTAGATGGGATGATTTTCTTGTTTTGGTACACTCATGCCCATATTTATAAAGCCCAAGATTCTGTTTCCTTTTAAACACAGTCTGTCCTGGGGCCCATCTGCATTAAATTTCACCTGCCTTTTGCACACCCACTCTACTGACCTGCCTATAATTATTTGAAATTATATACTGTTCTTCTTACAGTTCACAGTACCTCCAAGTTTTGTATTGGCCACAGATTTTGAAATTGTGCTCTTTGTACCAGGGTCTTGGCCATTTAATATATATAAAGTAGAGAGGGAGTCCTAACACTGACCCCTGGGGAACTCCATCATAAGTCTTCCTCCAGTCTGAAAAACAATGGTTGACTACAAATGTTTCAGGAAGGAGGCTTTCAGCATATGATTTAGCCAAATGAAAAGAAAGGCTAAGAAACAATTAGATTGAATTTGTGAAATGATTGTGTTAAAGCAGAAATTATCATACTGTCACACCGTAAGATGTAGTTTAGAATCAAATGTGCAGTTCTTCTAGCTGCTATTTCGTAGGAAGAATATTATCCATCTCCATGGAGAGGGTATAATTAGGGTGCTTTTGGGTATTGGAATTTTATTGCATATGAAATTAAGAAAGGTGTGCTTCTACTGGATGGAGTTCTTTTTGGCTAAAGTAGGATATACTTATCAGAAAGAGAGTGAAATGAATGGTCACCATATCCTTTAGGACTCAACCAGCCAGGTCAGTAGTGTACTGCTGAGCCGCTTTTGGTGAGGGGCATTGATGTCCCCACCCAGTATACGTTTTGCCACTCTGTGATTCCTTCAGGTGGTGTTCAGCAGGCAGGGGGCACTGATTCATTTGTTGGGGTGGGTCGGGAGAGAGTTTTCGTGGTAATTAGTTGGAGTCTTCCTTGACTGTTTCACCTGGTGCCATGGGACTTCACAAGGTTTGGAGTCCATGTTGATAACTCCCAGGGCAACATCCTTGCGACTGTATGCCACTGTGCTGCTGCCTCTTGGGTCTGTCCTGCAGTGGGACGAGACATGCCCAAGAGTGGTGATATGTTTTCTGTGACATGGTCTATAATTTATGATTCCCTTAGTACATCTGAGTTAGGCTGGATCAGCAAAGTTGTATTGCCGCCTGAGCCAATACCAGGTGATTCATAAGTTTGTTCATTATTTTTCTGTGAGTTTAACATGGTTTTGGAACAATAATCTCTGAACTGTAAGGAAATTAATAAAATGTACTGCACACTGTTACATTTCCAGCTTGCAGTATTGCTAATCTCTACCCACCACCTGGCACCGTCTCTTACTCATTTGATGCTATTGGTGTTTATTTACTGGCCCTCCTCAGAATCTGCAATTACCTGCATGCAGATAGAGCTTTGAAGCTATTTTGAGAGCATTTCTGTACAATTTTTTTTTTCCATCCTGCCTGCATTTCCTTCTCTTTTGCAGTATCTGCTCCTTTATCTTTCATCAGTATGGCAACCACTCAAATCTACACTACAGATATTTTTCTCCATTCCTGATGTGTCTGATTGCCTTCCTTTTTGAATATTATTGTTATTATTAAGTTCTTAGATTTTCAGTTTGAGCATTGTGAGCTGGTAGAATTTTGCGTAGTTGCATTGCCTTGTCCCACATCTTGCCAGAATGGAACAAGATTGTTGAAGTGATTTTAAATTTGATATCAGTTTGGTTTCCTTTTTCTGCACAACCTCCTATTCTTGGTTGGCATCCTTGCTGTAGTGAATGGCCAGAATTGTAAGCAAGTGCTTTGTACAGAATCATTATCATTGTCTGCGATTTGTGTTGTTGTGCCTCTGTCTGTACATCTTGAGTTCTGATGAACTATTTCCCTGCTGCATTGTTTGATTGCATGAACTACTCACCAAAATTCCTGTTTGTCTTCTGCACTGTATTCTACAACCATTGCTCCACTTCCGATGCTAACTTCCTTCAGCTAGCCTCAGCGTCTTGTATCTCCTCACGTTAAAAATCATTTATTACTTATTATCCATTCTCCCTTCCTCTCCAAATTTCTTGTATCTCTTTTTTGTGTTTGTGCCTCTACTCCGTTCTGCAAAGTTTAGCATAATTTACAATGGTAAATATCAACCCTAAATATCAAATAGGGAAGTGCGGTGGCTTAGTGGTTAGCACTGCTGCCTCACAGCACCAGGGACATGGGTTTGGTTCCAGCCTTGGGTGACTGTGTAGAGTTTGTCCATTACCCCCGGGTGCTCTAGGTTCCTCCCACGGTCGAAGGCTGTGTAGGTTAGCTGGATTGTCTATGCTAAATTGTCCATTGTGTTCAGGGATGTGCAGGTTAGATGGATGAGGTATGTTAAATGCCAGGTTATAGGGATAAGGTGGGGGACTGGGTCTGGGTGGGATGCACTTTGGAAGGCTGTTGCAGACTTGATGGGCTGGATGGCCTCTTTCTGCACTGCACCGTTTCTTCTGTGAAACTTTGTTTCAAACTCCAAATAATTTGCATGCATCATAAACACTGATCCCTGTGGTACCCAGCAAGTAACTGATGACGGGTGAAATTGTGAGACTAGCAAAGAGGAAAAAGGAAGCATACATAAAGTCTAGGCGACTGAAAACAGACGAAGTTTTGGAAGAATATCGGGAAAGTAGGACCAATCTGAAACGAGGAATTAAAGGGGCTAAAAGGGGTCATGAAATATCTTTAGCAAACAGGGTTAAGGAAAATCCCAAAGCCTTTTATTTGCACATAAGGAGCAAGAGGGTAACTAGAGAAAGGGTTGGCCCACTCGAGGACAAAGCATGGAAGTTATGTGAAGAGTCAGAGAAAATGAGTGAGATTCTTAATGAGTACTTTGTGTCGGTATTCACCGAGGAGAGGAACATGACGAATGTTGAGGTTAGGGATAGATGTTTGATTACTCTAGGTCAAGTCGGCATAAGGAGGCGGGAAGTGTTGGGTATTCTAAAAGGCATCAGGATGGACAAGTCCCCAGGTCTGGATGGGATCTATCCCAGGTTACTGAGGGAAGTGAGAGAGGAAATAGTTGGGGCCTTAACAGATATCTCTGCAGCATCCTTGAGCATGGGTGAGGTCTTGGAGGACTGGAGAATTGCTAATGTTGTCCCCTTGTTTAAGAAGGGTAGCAAGGATAATCCAGGTAATTATAGACCGGTGAGCCTGACGTCAGTGGTGGGGAAGCTGCTGGAGAAGATACTGAGGGATAGGATCTATTTACATTTGGAAGAAAACGGGCTTATTAGTGATAGGCAGCATGGTTTTGTGCAGGGAAGGTCATGTCTTACCAACTTAATAGAATTCTTTGAGGAAGTGACAAAGTTGATAGATGAGGGAAGGGCTGTAGATGTCATATACATGGACTTCAGAAAGGCGTTTGATAAGGTTCCCCATGGTAGGCTGATGGAGAAAGTGAAGTCGCATGGCGTCCATGGTGTTCTAGTTAGATGGATAGAGAACTGGCTGGGCAACAGGAGACAGAGAATTGTAGTGGAAGGGAGTTTCTCAGAATGGAGAACTGTGACCAGTGGTGTTCCACAGGGATCCGTGTTGGGACCACTTTTGTTTGTGATATACATAAATGATCTGCAGGAATGTATAGATGGTCTGATTAGCAAGTTTGCAGATGACACTAAGATTGGTGGAGTAGCAGACAGTGAAAAGGACTGTCGGAGAATGCAGCAGAATATAGATAGATTGGAGAGTTGGGCGGAGAAATGGCAGATGGAGTTCAATCCAGGCAAATGCGAGGTGATGCATTTTGGAAGATCCAATTCAAGAGCGAACTATACGGTAAATGGAAAAGCCCTGGGGAAAATTGATGCACAGAGAGATCTGGGTGTTCAGGTCCATTGTATCCTGAAGGTAACAACGCAGGTCGATAGAGTGGTCAAGAAGGCATACGGCATGCTTTCATTCATCAGACGGGGTACTGAGTACAAGAGTTGGCAGGTCATGTTACAGTTGTATAGGACTTTGGTTCGACCACATTTGGAATACTGCGTACAGTTCTGGTCGCCACATTACCAAAAGGATGTGGATGCTTAGGAGAGGGTGCAGAGGAGGTTCACCAGGATGTTGCCTGGTATGGAGGGCGCTAGCTATGAAGAGAGGTTGAGTAAATTAGGATTATTTACATTAGAAAGACGGAGGTTGAGGGGGGAACCTGATTGAGGTCTACAAAATCATGAGAGGTATAGACAGGATGGATAGCAAGAAGCTTTTTCCCCCCGAGTGGGGGACTCAATTACTAGGGGTCACGATTTCAAGGTGAGAGGGGAAAAGTTTAAGGGAGATATGCGTGGAAAGTTCTTTACGCAGAGGGCGGTGGGTGCCTGGAACGCGTTGCCAGCAGAGGTGGCAGAGGTGGGCACGATAGCGTCATTTAAGATGTATCCAGACAGATACGTGAATGGGCAGGGAGCAGAGAGATACAGATACTTGGAAAATAGATGACAGGTTTAGATAGAGGATCGAGATCGGCACAGGCTTGGAGGGCCGAAGGGCCTGTTCCTGTGCTGTAATTTTCTTTGTTCTTTGTTCTAAAGATACTCATTTTCTCTACCTCAGCAAAGGTCATTCCATTTTAACCTGCATATAATTTCAAGCTTTCCTACTGTTACAACCAACGTTGTTCAGTGTCTTGACTGGTCCCACTGCTGTGCTGGTTGCAACATCAATTTAAATCTTTACCCAGTTACTGTGTGGCTGCTTATATACTTTGTTAACTTTGCATGTTAAAAATGTCAACCAGCTTACTTTAGTAAACAACATTGCTTGGCTTATTTGGGAAAGATGTAAAGCCGATTAATGCCCAGTTTGAAATAGGTATGTATAAATATTTGCCCTTCTAAATAAATTGCCCCACACACATTAAAGAAAAGGCTTCATCTGCAGAGATTAATTGTTTGAAAAGAAAAGAAATCTTTGACTTGTAGTTATTGTTTTTTGAAGGGGAAGAAAGGATATGTCAGTGGTGGGCAAATTATTGGAAAGGGCTCTAAGAGATAGGATTTATGATCACTTAGAAAGGCACAGTTTGATTTGTGATAGTCAGCATGGACTTGTGAGGGGTAGATCATGCCTCACAAACCTTATTGAATTCTTTGAAGAGGTGACCAAACACGTGGATGAAGGTAGAGCAGTGGATGTGGTATACATGGCTTTAAGTAAGGCGTTTGATAAGGTTCCCCATGGGTAGGCTCATGCAGAAGGTAGGGAGGCATGTGATAGGGGGAAATGTGGTAGATTGGATTCAGAATTGGCTGACCCTTAGAAGAGAAAGGTGGTAGTGGTTGGAAAATATTCAACATGGTGCTCAGTTACGAGTGGTGTACCACAAGGATCTGTTCTGCGTCCTCTTCTATTTGTGATTTTTATAAATGATTTGGATGAAGGAGTGGAAGGGTGGATTAGTAAGTTCGCGGATGATACGAAGGTGGGTCGAGTTGTGGATAGTGCGGAGGGCTGTTCTCGGTTACAAAGGGACATTGATAGGATGCAGAGCTGGGCTGAGAAGTGGCTGATGGAGGTTAACCCTGAAAAGTGTGAGGTGATTCATTTTGGAAGGACAAACTTGAAAGCAGAATACAGGGTTAATGGAAAGATTCTTGGCAGTGTGGAGGAGCAGAGGGATCTTGGGGTTCATGTTCAGAGTTCCCTGAAAGCTGCCACCCAGGTGGATAGAGTTGTTAAGAAGGCGTATGGTGTGTTAGCTTTCATTAATAGAGGGATTGAGTTCAAGAGCCGTGAAGTTATGCTCCAGCTATACAAAAGCCTGGTTCGGCCACATCTGGAGTATTGTGTCCAGTTCTGGTCACCTCATTACAGGACAGATGTGGAAGCGGTGGAAAAAGTGCAGAGGAGATTTACCAGAATGTTGCCTGGAATGGAGGGAAGGTCTTATGAGGAAAGGTTGAGAGAGCTAGGGCTTTTCTCTTTAGAATGACGGAGGATGAGAGGTGACTTGATAGAGGTGTACAAAATGATCAGAGGTATAGATAGAGTAGACAGCCAGAGACTTTTTCCTAGGGTGGAGGTAGTTATTACGAGGGGACATAGTTTTAAAATGAGTGGAGGTAGATATAGGGGAGACGTCAGAGGTAGGTTCTTTACTCAGAGAGTGGTAGGGGCGTGGAATGCATTGCCGGAGAGGGTAGTGGAGTCGGCCTCATTAGGGGCATTTAAGCGGCTATTAGATAGGCATATGGATGATAGTATAACGTAGGGTTGGAGGTTAGATAGACCTTAGAATTAGGGTAAAAGTTCTGCACAACATTGTCGGCCGAAGGGCCTGAACTGTGCTGTACTGTTCTCTGTTCTATGTTCTATGTTCTACGTTCATAATACATGAATGAAATGTTCAAGATGGCTTCAGTTGGTGTTCTGGCAAACATTGACAGGTGCCACTAAGCAGAGACAGTTTTTTACTGGGAACTTTGTCAATGTGGTTTATTCAGGAATTGCTCAGAATTCAGAAGGTTTTGAGGAGAACTAGTGGATCGGTATTCCTGTTACCACATTGGACTCTCCAAAAGGGTTTTCTTAGAGAAGCAAATGATGAGCTGGGTTGTTTTCCTCTCTTGGTAAGTTGTACTCCACCAGAAACACAAACAATATCCAATAAAACTTCTAACACTCATAAACACAGGCAAGTGATTTCCAGTTAAAAAATTAGAGCAGTTAGCTTAAGTCATGTAATTTGCAAAGTGTCTTTTAAAAAAACACTGTTCTTTTTGTGACCCCTTTTGAAACTAGGGTCAAGTATCTTTTCAAGTCATTTAAAATCTATGGCTGTCTACAGTTCTTTAAATATGAATCCTCATTTAAAAAATAACGTAGCATCTTCATGACCTGAGGATT
The DNA here is from genome assembly GCF_021869965.1 of Rhincodon typus. Classification (NCBI taxonomy): domain Eukaryota; kingdom Metazoa; phylum Chordata; class Chondrichthyes; order Orectolobiformes; family Rhincodontidae; genus Rhincodon; species Rhincodon typus. The sequence goes on along the minus strand of NC_063365.1, from coordinate 14,808,897 downwards.
TTGCATTGAAATTCCAATTAGTTTTCTTTTTATCCATGTTTGTTTGTTCCTCTGTGTGTCGTGATTACCACCAGTGATTAATGCTGTGTTGCTCTTTACTGATGCCAGCAAAGAGTATCATTGGAAGTAAGATAAAAATCAATGATTATAATTGGGGTGCTTGAGAAATGTTTTCATCCAAGTGAGCTTTGTGTCACTGCTAAATTAGGTGCTTATTGCAGTCATTGAAAACAAAGCTGATGTTCTCATCCTGTCACAATACCGTAATATTAGAGGAGTTATTTTTTTCTACATGTACTCCCAATGGGAACCCTGCATATTGGTCATTCGAATACACGTTTAAAACTTTCTGGCCGTTAATTTCCGTGGTCAGGAAGTCATGCCCAGCGTGTGCTCAAGTTTTTAATTTGCATTCCCACTGGGTGAGACTTCCTGTGAGATGAGTTAAGTCAGAAAATTACTGCTTGTTATTATAACAATTGCCATTTGGACCAGGCATCCAGAATGATGAATTGAAAACCCACTGTTGAATAATTAACCCTCTGCAGTACATGGTTTTTGAGAATTGTGAAGAAAAATCTATCTCAGCCTTGAATATACTCAGTTACCCAGCTCCCACAGGCCTCTACAGTAAAGAATTCCAAAGATTTACTACCATCTAAGAGAAGAAATTCTTCCTCACCTGAGTCTTAAATGGGTAATCCCTTACTCAGCGATTATGCTCGCTGGTTCTGGACCTTTCTACAAGGGGAAGTAGTCTCTGTGTATCTATCCTGTCAAGAATATTATGTTTAATATTTTTCTAAATTCTAATGTGTAAAGGTGTGGCCTGATTCGTGCCTTGTATAGATGTAGCAAGACTTGCCTATTTTTATACTCCACTATCTTTGAAGTAGAAGTGACCATTCCATTTACCTTCCCTAATATGTGCAGAACAGTAGGGTACAGACTATGATTTATGCACGAGAACCCCTGGATTGCTTGGTGTCACAGCTTTCTGAAGATTTTCATCCTTTAAGCAATATTGAATTCCTCTATTCTTCCTGCCAAAGTGCATAACTTTGCATTTTCTGACATTATATTCCATCTCTCAATTTTTTTCCTGTCAATAATTTAAGCTGTTTATATTCTTTTACTGTTTGTGTCATCTGTCTCCACTTGCCTTCCTACCTATTTCTGCGCCATTGACAAACTTGTCAATAGTACAGTCATTTCCCTCATATAAGTAATTAATAGGTATTGTAAACGTTTATGGCCCCTGCACTGATCCTTGTGGCACTCCACTAGTTACACATTGTTCTACTGAAAGTGCCCCCTTATCTGAACTCTGTCTTTTGTTATATTAGCATGGATAGATGACTGGCTACCATGAGCTATTAATTTATTAAGTAGCCTAATGGACAGTATCTTATCAAATACCCCTCGGAACTAATACATCTACTGGTTCCCATTTATCTATCCTGCATGTTACCTCCTCCAAGAAAGCTAATAAATTTGTCAGGCATGATTTCCTCTTCATGACGCTATGCCAACTCTGCTTGGTTATATTATAGATTTCCAAATGCTCTGTATTACGTCTTTTATTATAGATTTTAACAATTTCCTGATGACTGATTTAAACTAGCTGGCCTACCTGTTACCTGTGTTTTTTTGTCTTCTTCCCTTTTTGAATAAGTATGTTGTTTTGGAACTTTTCTAGCCCTTTGGCAACATTTGAGAATATGAAAGTTCCTGGAAGATTATTATTAGAGCATCCATCACCTTTATAGCTACTTCCTTTAATATAAGGATGCAACCCCTTATATCCAATGAACTATCAGCCTTTAGCCCCATTCATTTCCCTTGTACTTTTTTTTCTTTCATATATTTATTGTTTTTATATCCTCTCCCCTTTTGCCCTTGATTATTTAGTAGATCTGGAATGCTGTTAATATAATTTACCATGGAGATTAATGCAAAGTATTAATTCAACTCTTCAGCCATTTTCTACATTCCAAAATTATTTACCCAGCCTCTTTCTCTTAAGAGATTTATGTACACCTTTGGTCTCGCTCTCTTTTTAATACAATTAAATAAACTACTGCTGTTCATTTTAGTATTACTTGCTAGATAGCCTCAACATTTATTTTCTTCCTTTTTTTTGGTCATCTGCTGTTGATTTACCATGTTGTAAGCATCTTTTTCGATTTGACGTTGTCTTCAACTTCCTTGATTAACTTTGGTTGTTATTGTAATAATAACATTATTATATGGTTGTTTGATCTTCTTTCAATCCTTCGTCCTCACTGGTATGTATCTTTATTCTGAATCATAAATTAACCTGAAAGCTGGGACTAAGGTCATGGTTCACCAGGCAACAATGCTCCCCGTGGTCCTTTCTGCTTGAGACACTAAGACAACTTAGTCTTAGCAGGCACCTCAAAGCACTGGAGAAATATGACGAATGGTGCCTTTGTGAGATACTCCATATCTGCAGCTAAGAAAGACTATCCAACTGCAAAATCCTCGTCTAAGCCAACATGCCCAGTGCCAGGGTGCTAATTAGTCAAAAACCAGCTCCACTGAGTGGAATATGTCATTCGTGAGTGAGTCTATCTCCAGACTCCTAAGCAAGGTGTACTCAGAACTTGATCAGAGAAGTGGTCAAAGAACACTTCTAGATCGACAGCAGAAATGCCTTGGTGATGTCCTCCAAGCATATGTGAAGAAGTCAAAAATCCTGTCAAATCATCAAAGACCCTTGCGTGGGACTACCCAATATAGAGATTGGTTCCTTCTTGAATAAGGAAACAAACATATGAAACAACTTCATTGGGAACTCAAAGATAAAGTTGATATGTTGAAGAGAATATGTCAGCCTAAAAAAAAATCATCTACCAGATCCTTCCTTCAAACTCTGTTTTCCTCATTTGTGGCAAAGCCAGAATATTGTGCATTGGATTAAGTCCATGGAACTGGAGTCAAAACAGGTCATCCTTGACGGCTGGGGACTGCTAAAGAAAATTGAAGGACATGCCTTGACACTGACTGCCAGTGGGGCATGACAGTGGGAGGTCTTCTAATGCAGGTGTCCTTACTGCCTTGCAGAGTGGAAAAAATCTCCTTGGAAGCTTAACATCTTGCCAGCCCTGGTTTCATAGGTGATGCCACAATGGGGAATGTGTACAGAGCAAATAGTCACCCCTCTCCATTGGAATTTTTCAGAGTTAAGGGACAATGAAAGGGTGAAATTGGTTTCTGCATCACATTCCACCCACGCTCAGATGGTGCAAATTCCAGTCACTACACAAGGGCACACATTTCAGGCCTGTATTTTAAATCTAAATTAGATACTTTCCTTAGCTTTAATGTATAAATAACATATTTGTCACCTTCACTGCTGTCCCATCATTAATGCTTACACTTACCCACTGTTAACTGCCCTGATTCAGTAGAATACTTCTCAGATTCTTTCAACTCCACTTACTAACTCCTTTTGACATCTAAATATTGATTTAAATGACCTTAGCTGGCTTTCTAGTTTATGCAGTTTTTTTTAGAGACTAAAACTGAGCAGCTTGAAGTTACTGAGATAACAAGGTGTAGAGCTGGATGAACACAGCAGGCCAAGCAGCATCAGAGGAGCAGGAAGGCTGACGTTTCGGGCCTAGACCCTTCTTCAGAAAAAAATCCTCTGCTGCTTGGCCTGCTATGTTCATCCAGCTCTACACCTTGTTATCTCAGATTCTCCAGCATCTGCAGTTCCTACTAGCTTGAAGTTACGCACCTTAATAAAAAGATGCTTGATTTCTTGGTAGGAAAGCTATGGTTTGAATTTTCACCAACGTTCCCTTCAGGTATATGGCTGTGCAGGCATCCAGAACTTAATTACGACAGGAGTAATAATATCGTTCTAGAAGCACCTCGTTAAGATGTGTGTATGTGTGGCAACTATGTGATATCAAAGGAAGATGTGCAATACAACAAATGGAAGCTGTGCAGTAAAGAATAGGGTTTTTGAAATTCATTCATGGGATGTGGGCATCACTGGCCAGGCCAACATTTATTGCCCATCCCTAACTGCCCAGGGGGCAGTTAAGAATTGACCACTTTGCTTGTCTCTGAAGTCACATGTGGCTCAGACCGGGTAAGGGGAGTAGTTTCCTTCCCTAAAAGGCATTAGTGAACCTGATGAGTTCTTCCAGCAATCAACAATGGTTTCATTGTTGTCATTAGACTCCTAATTCCAGATTTTTATTGAATTCAAATTCCACCATCTGCCATTGCAGGATTTGAACTGAGGTCCCCAGAACATTACATCACTCTCTCAATTAATTGTCTCGTGATAATACCAGTAGGCCACCGCCTCCCTATTTCCCTTTGATTCTTCATTGAGTTATAGAATTATCAAATCATAGAATTTTACAGTACAGAAGGAGGCCATTTAGCCTATCGTATCTGAACCTGTTTTATTTTTTGTTTCTACTGCTGTATCCCTCACGGCCTTCCAAAAAACAACTGGGATTGCCAACTTGGGCCATCTTCCTGGAGATAGCATTGCATGACTTCTTGCCTGCAACTGTCTCACCCCCGCACTGTGGCTACTGGAATGCCTGACTCATGTATCCTCACTTTTCACCTTCAAGCTCCAATCAGCAAGCAAACAGACTTTGGAACACCTTTTTTAAAAAAGAATTATGGGATGCGGGCTTTCCTGGCAAGGCCAACATTTGTTGCCCATTCCCAATTACCCTCGAACTGGAGTAGCTTTCTAGGCCATTTCAGAACGCAATATTCTTCCATAAAGGAAATTAGTAAACCAGATTAATTTTATGACAGTTGGTGGGTTGATGCTCGACCTTACTCAAACTTGAATTTAAATTCCACCACCTCCTGTGGTGCATTATTGGTCCAGTGACAGCTCTACACATTGTCTCCTCCCTTCAGAGCATATCAGCCATTTTGCTGGTATAACTAATAAACAACATATTCAAAGACAATTGAAACATTAATTGACCTTATGGTTTTTCTCCTGGGTCACTGGCAACTGTTTTCCTAGTTCTGGAAGATTTCAGCGCACCCCTGGAACATTGGCAATCCTATCTGGCACTTAACTGTTCAGTTGATCCAGCAGCTATTAATAATTTAGAAGTTCTGATTTCAACTCTTTCCATCTACAAATCTTGATCACTTAAATCACCCACTGTCAGATAAGACCTGAATAGGTGCTGTTTTGACAGAGGCTGCTTCCTTTTAGAGAAGGATAAACATTGTGAACACACCATCATTGCGACAAATACACAGAAACCCCACACCACTTTCTAACCTGCAGTTAAGTGCTATGTATATTTTTAAGTCTTTTTTTGTGAGCTTCTGTTTTAAAAAGTTTTTTTCCTATCTGCTGACTTGGACAATGATAGGATGTGCCAAATGTTTAATTTAGGTCTATAAAGTTCCGTTCCTTAGCGTGTTGTGAGGAAAAGTACAGAACACTGCTTGAAAAACTAAATTGTAAATTAGTATTTTGTATTGAATAGCAAATAGCCAATTGTAAGTGTAAAACACTGGTTAAATCCTGGCTGTTTTTTTAAAAAAAAATTACAGTTTTAATAAGAAAATATAGATCATGAGTTTGACACTGGTTGTCTCTGAGAACATTGGAAGATTAGACAACATCTTATTGTGGTTGACTATTCTAGTTGACAGTGTTATTTAGGAGAATTCTCCAAGCAGCTTTGCTTCTGCCTGCATTTTCATTTCTTGGAAAGAGGACGGACTTTTGTTCTGCCAAGCAGATGGCACGGTATAGCATGCTGTGTCATTTATTGATTCTATGATTCAGCTCTTTTGATTGTCCAGTAGATACAGACACCTGACAATGGTCCAGAAACTGTTACAATTTTATGCTGCTGTACTGATGTCTTTCTGCTATTATGAGCATGATCTGTGATAAAGTGAGCTGTCACTGTATGCTTTAACAGTCCCAAAGTGTGAGAGAAAGATCTAGCTCTTAATCCAAAAAGACTGCCCCATTCCCCACTTGGTAATATGGACATAATGATAACTGTATTCAGAGAAACTGTATTCATAATTTTAAAATTAGAAGATAGCTGTCAGGAAGCTTCTAAGCAGATACTTAGATGATAAGTTTTTAATAGCTGTGTTTTCCTCAGGATTTCCCTCAAGCTATCAAGCTGTGTGCACCATTTGTGTATTCTCATTTAGATTAAATGTGATCAGTATTCTTCTAGTTAATGGCAGCCTTTAAACCTAAGGCAGTGCAAGGGAATGAGTGACATTACTATCAAGGAAGCTTTGATGGAATTGATTCCTGAGGCTTTTGACGATGTTGTAGATCTTCTTCTTGGCCAGTGTTGACCAATCCACTGTTGCCTTGGTAGGTGTTTATCTTACTGACCTAGAAAAGCAGGGCAGGCGGTTCGGACCCCGGGATTGCATGAGAGTTTGGTGTCATATCAGTGTAGTCACCAGTACTGGTGAACTGTGTGACTGTCCTTTTGCTGTTCTTCTCCCAGAGGTATTGATTGCCTCTACCTCCGTGATTGTGTGGCTAATCAATTCTGAAAATAAAACTGAATGATGACTTTCGCACACAGTTCCATGTAGTTTTTGATCACTAGAACTAAAATATCCTTTGGAAATTCTACACTATTCAGGATTTGAATCATTAAGAGAAGAAAAAATTATCCTGCAGTGCATTCAGTTGTATGAATGGGAATAAAAACGTAATGTTGTAATGCTGGAGCTTCTCCCATAAGGAAGTGATTGCTGGGTAACTCTGGATGACATTCACCCAGTTTGTTCTTTGTGTGGTGTACAATTTAAATCCTATTTCAGTGAAGAAACTATATAACTATATAACCTTTTCCCTCTTTAATACTGTCTATCCTTTGGATCGTCATATGTCATATTCAAAAGGTTATTTTGGAGGGCAGCTTTCCAAGTGCACCCATTGTTAGACAGAAGCTGATGTCATGGGTTGCTGCATTTTTATATTTCTGGTGTGATAAAGAAATATTGTAGGTTTGTCCTGTCTTCACCTCCAGCGCAAAAGTGAGAATTGCATTTCGTTGCATACAGCATACAGAAATGTGAAGTGGAAAGTATTGTTTGGTGTGTCCAATACAAAATTGCTATGGAAAAGTTGAGAGCTTGCACAGCAGATGTGGTTTGTACTGTATGCAAAGTATCCCACTTGGGGACCTACAATATCCTTGTTGGAACATTTCTGTTTCAATTTTTGTTTGGAATAAATAACACAGAACATGGTCACATGATCAGAGATGCTTTCATTGCAGCATTTTAGAGGATTGACATTTCGATATCCATTTTTTGACTCCTACAACCTTCAATTGAAAATCGTAGATAGTGTGGGATTGACCAATGAAACTCTGTGGCTAAGTGTCCAAACTTTAGAAGCACTGTGAGGATGACGGACTAACTAGATGAATATTTAATATCAAAGGCCTTTAATGAAAGCAGAATTTTTAAAACAAAGTAATTTGCAACAATTATCTATTTTTTTCTGAAAACATATTTTGAACTCAGTAGAAATCCAAGGTCTTTTAAAAATCTTTTTTGCCATTTACTTTATAGTAAAGCCATGTTGTATTTTGCCTTGCAGCACTTTAGTTTTTATGTTTAAATTAGGGTTTTGGTGCATAGTTGAAAATTGATTTTTCTATTGTGGAGAATGTATGCACTGTTTGAAACAAATGAACTCTTCTGCTAAGCGTAAACATAAGGTAGTCTGTAATCTGGATCCACCTCTGAGTTTATGTACAATATTTTATAATTTCCCACATAAACAGTTGTTGCAGGAAGAGAAATACGGATTGAAGGGAGTAGGTCCTCTGGCTGACTTTGCACCTTCTAAATGGCATTTCTCATATTGTGCACTCTGCATTGTGTTGAACAAGCATCAAAATCTTTCACCTGTGCAGTTGATTAGTTCATAAAAACAATGGAGTAAACTGCAGTATCCTGCTTTCAGACAGTGCTGCTCCTTGTTTTTTTCTTAAATAGATTGCCCTTCTGCAGATAATCTTGCCTCTTCTTGTGGTTTTCCAAGATCTGCTCAGAGGCAACAAATGTCCATGACAACAACTTATGAATGGCCCGGGACAGAGGGTATGGGGTTTCTTGTGATGGCTAACACATTTTAAGAAGCTGAGCATTGAGCTTGCCTATATAGTCCACCATGCAAAGCTGGCTTCTACAGCCTTTCACCCATTATTGTGATTGGTTGACAGGCAGAAAATGAACATTGCAATCTTGGCTTTTAGTGAAGATTAGTTTTTAATGCTGACATTGTAATGTTTGACAAATAAAAGAGCTGATTATCCAGCGATGGTAGTCGCAGTGCATTGCAAAATATTTTCAAGTGGAAATTTTGGATCCATCATGGCACCCAATCCTCCTTGAACTGTAGCTGATGACGAACTCATACAAATTTGAAAAGTAAAATTGAAATATAGGAGATGTGATGGTGCTGCTTCTTTAAATATTATTGACTGAAATGATTTATGGTTTTTTGTTTAGTTGTATAATTTTCAGTATGGATATCACAAACACATTATATGCCATTTACCTGCAGTTTTTAAAGCTATATATGTGTATGTGGGGAAAGGTAGTCAATCCAAATGGACCTCCTTCCATAATCTCAATATCCTATATATAATCATCTTGCCATGTCAAGGGATAATTTTATAAGCTGTGATTATTCAGCTCTGGCAGTTTGCCCGGCAGTCCCATGATAGTATCACAAAGCAATAAGAGTTCATCGCTTGGTATTTGCAATAAATTTGGCATTTGAATTTAGAACTTTTTTTTATATAAATAGATTTGGACAATCTAACAACTGCCACCCAGTAAATTGAGACAGCTGGGGCATTGCATTTATTGTGTTGGAAAATTCAAATATACTGATTCTTTGCTGCTGGTCTGTGCTTGAAGATTCATTTGCCAAGATCTCTGTTATTGTGCCATGAACATAGAAGCTGTCGACTTTCTGATGAGATAATTTGACTGGTATATTCTCTGATTCTGCACATAATTTTTCTCCTGTCAAACTCTGTGACGTCTAAACCTTATGACTGCTATCTTTTTAAACAGACATTGAATTATGCCACATATTATACTCTTTCTTACCCCTGACCGAAATAAATAAAGTGGTTTTGAGACTCATCTCTTTGTTCTTCTTTTAACAGTTTATAAGCAAAAATAGTTTGAAATAGAATAGAGCAATGTGTCATAATAAAACAAAGTTTTGCTGATGCTAGAAACGTGAAACAAATACAGAAGTTGTTGGAGCAACTCAGCAGGTCTGTCAGCATTTGTGGGGAGAAAGCAGAGTTAACATTTCAAATCCAGTGACCCCCCACTTCAAAACTGATAATGGCTAGGAAAGGGTGGTATTTTCTACTGATGATGGGAGGGTGAGGGGGAAGTAAGCAGGTAGATGGAACTTAGAGAATGACCATTAGGGAGAAAACTAAATTAATTGGTGTTCTCACTCCCTCTCTCAGGTGCATCTATGCCTGTCTGCTCACTCCTTTTCCCTGCAAATACCCTGTCTTCAGCGTAAATACTTTCCTAGCTACAATCAGTTCTGAAAAAGGATTACTGTCCAGAGATGCTGCTAGACCTGTAGGGCAACGTGGTGTTGTGGATTTGTGCTGAAAAGTGGGCACGAAATATTGGGTCGCTGAGACAATGATGGAAAAAGTACAAGAATTGAAGGTTTCTGTTGATGTTTTGGGAATCTGGATAGACAGTCTGAGGAATTTTCTATGCTGTCTGCAGAGGCTTTTCCAACTGTTTAAATTCATTTCTTTAGTTAGGAACGAAATGTTTCAAAAGCCAGCCTCAGATGGACCAACCGTATTATTTGTATAGCAGGTCCTTACTCCAGGCCTATAGCTGCAAGTGTGTTTTTTTTTCATTTTTTTTAATCCAAATGGGTCATAGTGGAAGATGTGTCTAACAGCAGTTACCAGTACTTTCTCTTAAATAGCACATTCTAATCCGGAAGGTTATTGCTGTACAATGTGCTTCATAGGATATTATCAAGCAAGATTTTATACAAATAAAGTACAAATGAAGGAGATGGTTCACCTAGAAAACTTTAGTGCTTCCCCTCATATCATACATCATCTAAATATTGAACAAATGTAAATTTTCACCTTTTGATTCATATTTTGTCCTAATGTGACATTGGCCCTAAACTTTTGTTTTGACAGTTTAAATTGAAATCCAGTTGTTACAGCTAACCTTGAATAAATGCTCAAAATTGCATTTAATGGTCGTCATAATTGTTTTTTATGGAGCCCATTTTAATCTAGTCTTTTCCATTTTTGAAATGAAACATTTGGGGAATGGGTCTTACTTTCTCTGACTCTATAGCTGAAATGTTCTCCATCTCATGCTTGGTGACGAAAGAGAAACACAGTGCCCAAGTTTTTTGTTGTTTTTTTTTGGCGTGGGAGTCAAATGTACAGCTTTTAGCATATATCCTCCAACTCCCTAACCTAGCAGTATACTGATCTAGCAAAATAATTTTGCTTCGTTATGCTTATTGCAGTTCTGTGATGATCTGACATGTGGTAGTGCTCTAAGTCTATAATCATTAAATATCTTTCAACTTTACCTGCAGCTGCTTATTGGTATTATGATTGTATAGTGTTAGTTACATTGTTGCCCTGTACAAGGAGTGACACTTAGAACAGTGATTACGTTGTTGATAATTGAGGAGGCTCTCAGCTGAGTGACCCCAAAGGAATCAGAAGTAAACTTAATGCTTCTCTAAGACATTTTGTTCTAATGGTAGTGTTGATTTACATGGATGAAATTGTTTGTGCTAATCTTCAAGTGATCATGTTGATAGGATTTTTCAGTTCTATATAATTTAAATCAATTCAGGAACTTCAAGGCAGAGCAATGTTTTATCCATTACCAGTAAATTAAAAAATAATTCTGCAAATATTGACCAAATGATAGGTGTGGATAGACAATTTGTTTTTTTTTCAATCAGTAACAAAAGCAATCTTGGAAATGGGGGAATTTGTGAGTGATAAACTATAATGTACAAAATTTGAAGATTGAAGCACTACAACGGTCCAATTCCATTGTTTGTGTTGAAGGAATGCAGGAACTTTATTGGCAGAAGGAATATACCTTTTGCTTTAGAAAAATCCTTTTGATTGAGCCACTGCTGACACTCTGCTAAATTGCATTGGCAGCACTCTTGCCTCTGAGATACAAGGTTCTAGCTTCAAGTTCCATTCCAGAAGTGACACGTGGACATCTCCTATCATATAGCTATGAACGAGACTTAGCAAAAAGATGGATAGATTGGCAACTCTGCATTCCTGGTTACAGGGTATTCAGATGAGATAGAGACAGATTGAAGAAGAGGAGGATTGGGTTGCACTTACAATATTGATGAATCAGTTATAGTGGTGAGGATGGATAAGTCTTGGAAGGATCATCAAATGAGGCCATTTGGTAGAAGTGAGAAAACAAGAATTTTGCGTGTGTGCTATGGGACACCCAAACAGGTGGGGAGAGACAGAGTATCAAACGTGGAATCAAATTTCAGAGAAAAGTGTGGGAACATTGCCAACCCCGCGTACATTTCAATCAGTGACAGACCCATTCCCCTCATGCTCTGTTTCAAAAGGGGGAAAGACTGAATTAACATGGGCTTTTTAAGGCAGTAATGGTAGGGAATCTTAACCACCTAAGTATTAACTGGGATAATTTAAATGTTCAAGACAGGGGCAGAGCATAATTTTTAAATTACATCCAGGAGTACAGTATCGCCAGTACAGAGAAAGCCTGATAAGGGAGGGAATAGTCCTGGACCTAATATTCAGGATTGAGCCTGGTATGTGGAAGACAGGTCAGTGTGGGAACATTTTAGAGATGGTGGCCGTATCTTGGTTTGATTTAGGATAGTTTTGGAAAAGGATAAGATGGGTCAGGAGTAAAAGTCGTAAACTTGGGAAAGCCTAATTTTATTAGGATAAGACATGATTTGGACCAAGTGAACTGGGATTAGCTACTTTTAGCTTAAACTGTCTGAAAGCAGTGGTTGGGAGTGGGGGGAGCGGGGGGGGCATTCAAGGAAGAAATAGTGAGTAGATATATTCCCTTTAAGACAAAGGGTGAGACCAAGACTCAAGAACCCTGGATGTTGAGGGGCACAAAGGGTAGGTTTGAGAGGAAAATAGAAGCTTATGTGAGATACCAAGGAAAATAGAAGCTTATGGCAGATACCAAGGGCTTGATATGATAGACTCCTCAGAGGAGTATAAATGTGAAAGGGCAAACAAAAGAAATTAGGAAAGCCAAGCAAATGCATGAGAAAACATTGGCGGGCAGAAGAAAGGAAAACCCAGTGGTTTGTAAACAAAAAAAAATAAATAAGCAGCAAGAAAATGACTAAGAAAACATTAGTACCCAGAGAGGTAATGTGCATGTGGACCCAGAAGACACCAGAGGAATCCCCAGGGAGTACTTCGTGTCAAGGCAAGGGAAGAGATATCAGGGGCTCTGGAAAGAATTTTCAGATCCTCTATGACCATAGGTGAGGTGGCAGATAACTGGAGGACTGCTAACATTATCCCATTATTGAAAAAAGGAAGGAAGGGATAGTCCAGGAAATTTAAGACCAGCCAATCTAGCCTGGGTGGTGGGGAAGGTATTACAAGAAATTCTGAGGGACACAACATATCTACAGTTGGAGAGACACAGATTAATTGGGGACAGTTGGCAAGGATTTGTTAAGGGAAAATCATATTTGACAAATTTGATCAAATTTCTTGAGGAGGTAACCAGGAGTGTTCATGAGTCTAATGCATGTGATATAGTTTGCATGGACATTAGCAAGGCTTTTGATTAAGGCCCTCACGGCATACTTGTTGAGAAGGTTAGAGCCTGAGGGATCGAAGGCAAAGTGAATGTGACTGCACTAAAGATGATGCAGAAGAGATTTACTAGGAGGATGGAAGGATTAGATAGGTTGGAGTTGTTTTCTTTGGAGCAGTGAATGTTGAGAGGGGACCTGACAGGGGCGTATAAGATTATGGTGGCGGGGGGTGGGGGGTGCATAGATAGGTGGATAGGAAGGCAGTTTTAAGCAGAGTCAGCATGGCTTCACAAAGGAGAAATGTTGCCTAACAAATGGAATAGAATTCTTTTGAGGAAGAAACAAGCAGCATAGATAAAGAGGAAGCAGTGGATGTCATACATTCGGATTTTGAAAAAACATTAGATAATGTACTACATGTTGAGTTATTTAATAAGATTGTGTGGTGTTGGAGGTAATATATGAGCATGGATAGAGGATTGGCTAACTAATAAAAGATATAGAGTTGGAATAAGGAGATTATTTTCAGAATGGCGATCTGTAATGGCGATCGTGGAGTGCCACAGGGATCAGTGCTGAAGCAACAATTATTCACAATGTATGTATTAATGATTTGTATGAAGAAAGGAATGTCCTGTTGCCAAATTTGCGGTTGACACAAAAATAAATAGGAAGGCAAATGGTGAGGATGTCAGAGTCTACAGAGACTTATATAAAACAGGTGAAGTGAGTGGGTAAAAACTTGGCAGACTGTATGTAATGTGGTAAATGTGATGTTATGAACTTTGGCAGGAAGAATAAATGGAGAAAGACTGCAGAAAGCTACAGCACAGCGAGATTTAGGAGTCCCTGTGCAATACTCATGAAAATGTAGCATACAAGTTTAGCAGGTCCCTTTTATTTCAAAGGGAGTGGAGTATAAAAATAGGGAAGTTTTGCTAAAACTGTACAAGACATTAATCATATCACAGCTGGAATACTGCAAACTGTTTTGATCCTTTTACCTAAGAAAAGACATGCTGACTGGAGGCAGTTTGGCAAGATTGTCTTGTGAGGAGAGGTTGAGTGGGTTGGACCTATATTCATTGGAGTTTAGAAGAATGAGAGGTGACCTTATTCAAGATAAAAGATTCTTCGGGGACTTCACAGGGTAGATGCAGAAAGGCTGTTTTCCCGTTATGGGAGAATCTAGGATCAGAGGGCTAAATCTCGGAATATGGAATCATCCTTTTAAGACTAGGATGAAGAGGAATTTCTTTTTTTGAGAGTAGTTAATTAGTGGAATTCTTTACCACAGAGGACTGTCAACACTGGATTATTAAATATATTCAAGGCTGAGAGACAGATTTTAATTAGTAAAGGAATTGAGGATTATGAGAGAAAAGGCAGGAAAGTGGAGCTGAGGAGCAATGATCTCATTGAATGGCAGAGCAGGCTTGATGGGCTAAATGACCTGCTTCTGCTCCTATGCCTACATCTTATTAATAGATGGGTTAATAACCAATGGACGTGGATTTAAGTTGAGAGTTGGAAGGCTAAGAGGAGAGTTGAGGATAAATGTTTTCATTCAGAGAGTGATGGGAGACTGGAACTCACTGTCCAAAAAGCTGATTGGTTCAGAAACTCTCAAAATAATAAAGCAGTATTTAGATTTTAACTTGCATTGTCTGGAAAATGAGATTAGTGTATTGAGATCTTTGTTGTCTGACACATACATGACCAGTCGACTGTCTGCTTCCTTTGCTGTAAACATCTTAGTTTATGAGACCTGAGCTCAAAAAGCAGTGCTGATGCACCAGAGCAGTCCTGAGTGTGTGCTGCACTGTTGGAAGTGCTGTGTTTATGATGAGATGTTAAATTGAGGCCTACCTATTGAGGCCTACCTGCTTGTGCGAATGTAGAAGATCCTATTGCATTATGTCAAAGTGCAGGGGGAGTTGTCCTGCTGTTATCTGGTTATTATCATACAGCTACTGGTGGGATTTTGTTTTGTGGAAATTGGCAGTTGCATTTCCTATATTACAGCAGTAACTACAGTTCAAAAGATTACTTCATTGGAAAAGGAACACCAGACATGGGATCTGAGAATCTTTATTGTTGTTGAGGAATTTATAAGGTAAATATTTATAAAATAGGTTAGAGCTGCTACCTAACTCTTGATAATACTGTTGACTTTGCATTACTGACAGCATCATCTTGATACTTATTTTGCAGGACGCGAACAGCCGTGCTCTGAGTTTCACTGTATCCACATGATTTTTCATTGATCATGAATGTACCATATGCAGAGCACTGGTGACTGCTGTTCTGCTACTCACACCTTTTGAAACTTTTTATTTTAACAGTTTGAGATTAAATTCTCCGCAGAAGTTTCAAGTAAACCAAAACTGCTACTGATTGAGCCAAATAGATCTCAGTATTTCTGTATTAGTGCATTTATCTTCCACAATAATTCTTAAGGGAGGCTTTTGTGGTACAGTGGTAGTGCTCCTACCTCTGAGTCAAGAGACCCGGGTTCCAGTCCTGCCTGCTGCAGAGATGTGTAATAATATTTCTGAACAGGTTGATGAGGAAAATATCTATAATAATTCTTAAGGAGCTGTTGTGGTGCAGTGGAAGTGATCCTGCCTTTGGGCCAGGAGGCCCAGGTTCAAGTCCCATGTGCTCCAGAGGTGTAATAACATCTCTGAACAGATTGATTAGAAAATTTGAAAAGCAACACAGTCATTCTTAGACAACAAGGTGCAGAGCTG